>NC_141555.1:42037392-42353642 GCF_021556685.1 Rattus norvegicus | reverse complement strand
CTCTGGTGTCATTACCCCACTAAATAAAATGCTCTATTAGGCTTATCTGTCCATCTCAAGAGTAGCCTGTAATTAAACAACCACCCTTTACAATCCTGCTAGACTGAAAGAAAGCCATTTGAGCATTTTACTTAGCTGATGAATTACACAGACCAGTGGTCCTTGATAAATAGGAATGTTCTAAAGAGATGCATGAGAAAAAGTAAACAAGTCTAAAACAATTGATGGGGGATTAAGTTTCAAGTCTCCCACCTCACTCAGTAGACTCTGTCCCCAGCAGGGAGCAGAGCCCAACTAGGACCAGCTGCAACACTGGTCTTCCAGAGTGTGTAAGGTACAGAAGGGCCCCTTTCAGGACTCTGTCAGGCCTCGCTTTTCCCAGAACAAATGCAGTTGCTGCCATCCTGAGACACTGAAGCCAAAAGAGTGAGGACAAAACAGCTCCCTTTGGCAACCATCTTGCTAAGGGAGTTCCCCATCAGAGACAGAGGTTTTTCACTGCTGCTTCAGGTCCTGATCATGGCTGTAATGGCTGTCTGTGGTGCTGACCTTTTCCTCATGAAGTTCTTTCTAAAGAGTAATCTGTCTCCTGATCCTTCCCATGGAACCCACCATGCCATTTACATAACCGATGTCAGAATATATTTTTAAAAAGAACGCAACTCAATCCAATTCTACCCTCTGGCATCCAAATCGCTTATCATTTTCATAGCAAAGTACTTTAGAGTGCTGACTCACTCCTGAATCAAAAATCTCATCTAAATCAGTTCCTGGTGAGACTCAGGTATGATTCACCTTGGGGCATATCTCTGCACCGTTTATGAGTCTACAGAATCAAGAAAACAAGATGCATGCTGCAGCTAGCATAAACTGGTTAACTATAATCTCTGATCAACTCAGCATCATTTGAAGAGAGAGAAAGACAGACAGACAGAGATACAGACAGACACACAGGTGAGGGGGGGTTTTAGCAAATGTCTCATTGTGTTATTCTTTTGGTCTGTGGACAGGCCTATGAGGAATTGCATTGATTGTTGACTGACTTAGGAGGGCCAAGCCCACTGTGGGCTGCACCATTCCCTAGGCAGGCCATTCTGAGATGTATAAGAAAGCTAGTTGAGCTTGAGCAAACCAACAAGCAGAGTCCCTTGGTGGCATCAGCCTCAAGACCTTGGTGTAGTTCCTACTCTGACTCCCCTCCATGACCTGAAAGTTGAAGTCAAAATATTTTTCTCCCCTACACTACTTTCCATCCAAGCATTTTATCACAGCCACAGAAAGGAAAGTAGAACAGACTCCATGAGGCAGCAGGGTGGAATGATGCTTCACAGATTCTCAGGAGCCTGTGCTTGCAGCTTCTGACTCTTCTATCACTGTAAGCCACAGTGAACTGGGCAGGCTCAAGGGAAGGAAGGACAGTCTGCATTACCTAGGAGATGACACAGTGACTTCTGTCCTCATTCCAGGTACAAGAAAGATTGCTAATGACCCAGTGGTTATAATGTTTATCAGTGGAAACAGAAAGAGAGGACGAACTTAACGCTTCCTACAGGGCCAACAAGAGGACCAGAGGCAGAAGTTAAGCTGGACTCTGTAGTACATTTCCTATGTGGTCTACCTTCCCCCACCTAGTAACCAAACAGAAGGTTATCAGTCAAGAAAGAAAGAAGAGAGCCACAAGACAAAAGAAACACAAGTATCTCAATAATGCCCCTGCCTCAGCACCACAGCCCAGTGTTTTGTGAGTCTGTGGACATGTCTATGAGGAACTGCTTTGATTTTTCACAGACTTAGAAGGTTCAAGCCCATTGTGGGCAGTACCATTCCCTAGGCAGGTGGGTTCTGAGCTGTATAAAAAGACCCAGTTTTGGAGCTTGTCTGCTGCTCATGTTTTGTTTTGTTTCGTTTTTTTTTTTTTTTTTTTTTTTTTTTTGTTTTCTAACTGACAGAGAGGGCTACGGTATTGCCTACAGCGAAGCATTGAGCCTGCTGCACAAAACTCAGCATCTTATTGTAAAAGAACTCAAGGAAAATTCCAGATCTCATGAAACAGATAGTGGCCACCTTCCACCTTCTCCAATTTCTAGTCATTAACAAATTTTTAAGCTCCTGTTATCCCAACTTAACCACAACACACTCTGATTTTCATAAGACTGCTGGCACTCAAGCAGTGAAAGCCACCAGACAGAGGAAAGAGGTAACAAATCTTAACATCCACCTCAGTTCCCAACTCAAATGCTTACAAAAGCCTTGTCAACCTTCAGTCAAAACAGGCATCAAGTTTCTCTCATTACCTACCATTTAATTGTCAAAACATTTGCACGTCTAAGTTATTTCTGTTAAAGGGGTGAGGGAACTACTTTCTAGTTTATGAGCCATTTACTTTAGTGTTACAAAGCAGAGAAGAGGACAATCCAGTCGACATTTACTCTAATAGGTGACTGATGTATGCATGAGGCCGTCCCTATTTCTCCAGTAACTATAAACCTAGATGCCTTTTCCTTTAAGGATATAGGAAACGAGCCTTCTACCCAATCCTTCCTTTCTAATTCAGCAGTTCTCATGATCACGCTGGCATCCACCTCCTACCAGATCAGAAAGACTGGCCACAATCCCATCTGCCATTAAGGATGAGACCCCACTGTGGGATGGAGAGACGGCTCAGTAGCTAAAAGCACTGGCTGCTCTTGCAGGGGACTCAGGTTTGATGTCTTGTACTGACATGGCAGCCCCCACACATCTGTAAATCCGCTTTCAGGGAAGACCATCTGCTGGCTTCCCTGAGCTCCAGGCATGCCCAATGTAAATATACATGCATGCAAATAAAACACCCCTACAAATAATATATATATATATACATATATATATACATATATATATATATATAAATATATATATATATGACTTAGAAGACAAGGAGGAAAAGATAAAGAAGAAAGAGAATGAGGCAGCCCTATGAAAGCCATAAAGACACTGCGTTAAATTTTTTTTTATTTACTTTATTTATGAGTACACTGTAGCCATCTTCAGACACACCAGAGGAGGGCATCAGATCCCATTACAGATGGTTGTGAGCCACGATGTGGTTTCTGGGATTTGAACTCAGGACGTCTAGGAAGAGTAATCAGTGCTCTTAAAATCTGAGCTATCTATCCAGTTCCTTGATTATTTTAACTTTGTACTCCATATGTCCGGGCTATTACTTTGAAGGAAATGCTGGGAGTGTGTGTGCACACTGTATATTATTAATCCGGTGCTGATGTATAGAGATAGGTGGATCCTGAGGCTTTAGAGGCCAGCCTATCTAGCCTAACTGGTGAGATCCAGGACAATGGGAGACCTTGATTCAGATGATGTGGGTGGTGTTCCCGAGACTGACACCAGTCTTTCAGCCTCCACAAACATGTGCACACAACCGTGAGTACACATGATGCATACATTACAAAAATGAAAAATGAAATGTGGAAATTCAATAAAGAAAGCTCCTTTCCAGCTGGTGAGGTATAGAAAGTATTGCTTCTACGAGTATAGTTATCTCTGAAGAGGAAGTCAATAAATGACTCAGACAAGAGCTTTTGAAATATCAGCTGCCTAGCCAGGGCCAGACCTCCTCTCTGGCTGCAATTACCTTCTTAACATGGCTCCACATTGTCTCATGGGACCCAGGTTTCCCCTTCCCCATAGCTCTGCCCTACTTTGAGCCTAGGAACCCACAGAGCTAGCCAAGAAAGGAGGGGAGAAAGAACACAAAGGCCTGAAGGGGAGGCTGCCAGTAATCCAGTCTTATACACAGACCATTCCATTGGCACTAAGTCCATGGATGCCAGGCAATATCACTGAGCTGGATGCCCAGGAGGCAAAGGCACGGTTTAATAATCACATAGGTGGCAGTTTTTACCACAGTAAGTATAGCCAGCTGTGAACACAGTCAGAATAACACCTGTCTGTGAAGTGTGAACTCCTGAGTTTGTGTGTATCCTTGTGTAGAAGGACTGTGTGTCTATGTGTGTGCACGCCTGCATTTTTATTTAGCTTGGTTTCTTTCTATTAATTTCATATATTTTTAGTCCTGGGACTATTCATGACTTAATAAATCTTCCCATATTTCTTCCACTGTGCCTGTTATCTCTGAAAACCCCTGCTGGTCACCCGAGGGTGTGCTTTACCTTGTCAATGATTTCAGGGGACTTGTGGGTGAGACACTTTCCGTGAAGCCCAGGAGACAAGAAGAGAACAGAAGCCCCACCTAGGCAACATTGGGTACAACATTGTCTGAAATGATTCTGTGTGGGCGAGAACTCGGATAAGAGAATGCGATGTGAGAACTGAGCTCAAGCTGGACACACAAATGGGGACATTGAACCCCAAACAACCTCCCCACCAAACAGTGCCTGCGGGTTTAGGCTTAAAATTACCCTTCCATGGAGAGCCCAAAGGAATCTGTACTGAGTCTGTTGGGACACTGGGGAGAATAGAAAGCCTTTGCCTCCGCTCTCAGTAGAAGAGATGGCAATAAAATGGGTTACGGATGTGGGGTTATTGGCAGAAGCAGATTTAAAGAAAAGAACTTGACTCATCAGCTTTGACTTGAAATCTTTATTTTGGCAAAAGGTGGTTATTAGATGAAGATGCCTCACACATCCTCCGTTCATTCACCATGGCACTTTCAGCCTATGTCAGCTGGTTATGTGTTCATGGATTAAAAGCCTTTTAATAATATCTATTAATTTTTTTTTGCTCTCTCCCAGGGCAATGTAGTAGCAAAACACGCTGTATGTCCATTATCTGAAGCCTGGACCAGAAAGATAAAGGCCCAAGGTTTACAAGGCAGGTGGAAACGATCAATTATACCCCCACAACTGACAGCATAGCTCTCTTACGTGATCAGGAGGAGTGCTGGAGTTAACCTGGAATTCAGTAGCAGCAGATACCCTCTGTGACCGATTTGGCTTCCCCGGGTGCAGGTCTGTCTCTTGTGGCAAAAGGCAGGGAGCGTTCTACCAGCAACTCTGAGAAGCAGCAAGAGGACACTTCATGGAAACCAGGGCAGGAGAGAAGAGAGGAAATGTGTCCTTCTCTGGCTCATAAACAAGAGGTCAGAGACCTGAGTACCTGCTTCTAACTGAATACAGAGCCACTCCCACTTTGTGTGTATGAACTCTGCTGGGGTCTACAGTGTATGATCGTATTCACTTTCAGTCCATCATTTCCTACCAGAAGGAGATGACAATCAGCTCCATCTAAAGTGACACTGAGAAGCAGGCCAGTTACGGCGTGGAGTACAAGACTAAGTAGCATCAACACAGACATACACTTACATGCATACAGACATGCATGACACATATATCCCCATGCATATGCACACCAAGAACATGTGCACACATGCATGCATGCACATATAAGCATACATACATGGAATGCATTGATAATTTTATAAATGCATATATACATATTAGCGTGTGTGCACTTAGTTTCACACATGTGATATCTTTTAACTATATATATACAATATACTATACATATATATATACACACAATACATACAAACACATATATATAAACAATACACATACATATACATACATATATATGTGTATGATATATATGTATGATATATATATATTTATATATATATATTTATATATATATATATATTTATTTATAAAATCCTAGTTTTGTGGAATCTGATTATTGTATTCACCCTAGAAAGAGTCAGCCATTTGGTGCCCATTCTGACAGATTTTCTTTTAAAATGCATGACTGCAAAGAAGCAGGTCACTAAGTCAGTAAATTGTCTGCCTCACATAATAGTCTGCCTCTCTAGAGTTGTCATAAAGCACTCTAGCCAAAAACAACTTGTAGAAGGAAAACATTTCTTTGGCTTGCACCTTGGCTTATCAGCTTTTGTGGGCAGTCAGACAGGAACTCGAGTAGAGAATTAAAAAGGAATACTGCTCACAGCTTTACTCACTTGCCCTTGCTAAGTTGGCGTTCTCATGAAGCCAGACACCCTGGCCTAGAAATGATGACACCCACAGTGGGCTTGGGCCAGCTTCATCAACTGTCAGTCGAGACAGTCTCTCACACTTTAGGACACAAGCCGATCTGATGGTTTCAGCTCTTAAGTTGAGGTTCTCTCTTCCCAGGTGACACTATGCCAAGTCTCTTCTAATTTATGTCAAGATGTCAGTGAAAATCAACCAGGATACAACATAAGCATGAAGACCTGGGTTTGATTCACGGAACCCACATCAAAATGTGAGTGGAGAAAGCTTCTAATGCCAGTTGGGTAAACAAGGACAGGATCTGCAGGATCTGCTGACCACCACAGCTGGCATGATTGGTAAGCTCAGGCTCGCAAGTGTAAGACCAAGGAAGCACAAAAACGAGTGAGAGGAGCACCTTCAGGCCAAGAAGGAGGAGATCATCAAGACTCTGTCCAAGGAGGAAAAGACCAAGAAATAAAGCTTTCTTCATGTCTGTGCATAGTGACCTCACTGTGGCCTCACATGATCAGTCATTAAAATATAACAATCCTTAAATTAAAAAAGAGTTACCTTGCCTATGGTGTCTTTTCACAGCTATGGAAATCTAACTAAGACAATGTGTATTCAAGCTGCCATTTCTGTTTCTCTGGAAACCCTAATATAATAGTGCTCTAGAGAGAGGAACAAGTACCCACCAGACAACATAATTTCCAGTTTAATTTTCTGGTGAATATGAAGTTGTTGTGGTATTATAAAAAATAAAAACTTGGTTTTTTGTTTGTTTGTTTTGGGGTTGTGTTGTTGCTGCTGCTTTTGTTGTTGTTGTTGTTGTATTTGTTTTTAAGGAAGAAACACATTAAGCCTCTTCATCCCTTACTGGCTGGCAAACACCTGAGCCCACATCTGCTAAAGTGATTAAGGCATTAGGAATGTGTTTACACAAAAACATAAAGTTATCCTGTCAAGTGCAGATGAGAGACAACATCGGCCATGTGGGCAAGCCTAGAGCCTCTACCATTTAACACAAACAAATCAGGACACACTGTCAGAAGCCTGTCAGGCCAACAGAGAGGAGGGCCTGCGTGTTGTGTTGTTATTTTATTTTATGAATTTTTGGAGCCACCCTGCTCATTAATCCTGTTTAAAATATTAGCTCTGGCAATTTTTTCTTGCCTCATCAAATATTTCCTTAATGAATGGTCAGCTCACACCCCCCCATCTCCATTGTAATGACTTTCAAATTAAGTTCATCTGGACCACAGAGGTTTTTAGAACTCTATGATGACAGAAAACATGGGGAAAAGAACCTCTTTCATTGTATTTGAAGAAAGACATAGTCATTTACCTGAAGCTTTCCCCCAGTGCTGACTGTTCCAAAGCTCAGTGCTGAGACCTCTGCCTCATGGGCACCATCAGAGCCCTGAGATGAGCACTTCCAAACCAGGAGGTATTATACTAATGTGACCATACTGTGCTCCATCAACTACAGCCACCGGCTTCCAAACTCCTGGTGTCCCTCCTCCCCTTAAAAGATAGCTGTTGGGATCCATGTTCAGCATCACCCATGCCCATAATCCAAAGCTCATACCTTTTAAAAATCAGATGTGTTCATATTATTGAATGTGTGAATGTTCAGGCTACACAGAACTGCGTGCACCACGTGCCTGCCTGATGTCTGAAGAAGCCAACGTAGGGCATAAATCTCCTGAAACTGGCTAACAGTTCAACTGTGAACCATCATATAGATGCTAGGAATAGAACCTGAGTCCTATGCAAGAGTAACAAGTGTTCTTCATGGCTGAGCCGTCTCTCTAAACCCCAGTATATGTGCCCTGTCCCTGGAGATGCTTTGCTACTCTACAAAACCACATTGGAGACTTGGTCCCTGTCCTCGATATTAGACTTCACCCTATCAGTGAATCGAATGCCATGGCTGGAGGTAGTGTAGACACCAGGAGACTCTGAGCAAAAATGCCTTGTATAGGGGAGTCCTGTGAGAACCAAGACTGGAGGAACACACTGGACTGGATAGAGATTGGGTTGGGCCATTGCCAAAGATAAAAGAGTGATGGTGCCAAGGGCATATGAGCAATCCAATGAACTATCCAATCTGGAATCTTAATTAGGTTTCCAGTGTTGAGAAGAGACACCATGACCAAGGACAACATGTAAAGGGTTTAAGAACTCTTACTAAAGTAGGTCTTGAAAGATCTAAGCCTGCAGGATAGAATACCTCCTCCAATAAATGTTGATTGCTAAGTGAGGGAAGGGTTTTTATGGCCTCTCCCTTCTTTAATGAAGTGTTGAGGGGCCCAGTTTTGTGCCCATGACCATAGCCAACATCAGTTTAAGAGTTCAATGACTAGGTCCAATCTAAAAGATATCCTTTTGTTGTCCACTTCCCCATCTTCTGGTTCTTATATTCCTTCTACCCACTATTTCATGATGTTCTCTGAGCTGTGGAGGAGAAGACTTAACTGTCTTATTTCCACCTGGACAGTTTAACACCACTGATTCCCAGCACTTTGTCCAGTTGTAAATCTCTGCCCATGGAAGTCAGAGGCTTCTCTGATGAGAGATGAGTGCAATGCTGATCTATAGATACAAATATGGACATTTGGAATGAAGTTTGACAATGTAGGTTCTTTTGTAGGGTCTATATCACCCTAACAATAGGTTCTTGAGAAGGTTACAGAACCTGGTGGGTATTCCCTCATGTGGAATATGCCTTGTATCCAATTGGAAAGCCACTGGTTACTCCCATGACTGTGATGCCACTAACACATTAGGGGCCCATCTTGCCTGATATTTTAGATTGAATTGTTCACCTCTGAGTAAGGTTGTATTTGATTTTCTCCCGTGGAAGCCTACATAGCACTTTCTTGAACCAGGAATGCTAGCCATTATAGAGGATGCTTCCACCTCAACTTCAGATTGACCCTTCTGTGACCTGTTACCAAAAGGATTCAGTATCCTCAGAAATAGGGTCTTATCATCAAGTTCTGGAGGGCTACGAAGAACAATGGCAACAACCTGTAAAGTTGTAAGGGCTTTTGGGATCTCGCTGGTCAGCAACTTTCAGGAAGACATCCCACATCTGGCACTGTGATTTTTGCTTAATTTTGGTTTTTTGTTGCTCTGTTAAATACACTCACCATTGCCAGCTTGGGAAGTGAAAACTTTATTACATCTTTTCTGTTCCAGCCCATCATCAGGTTAAACCAAGACAGGATTGTGAAACAGAAACTACAGGGACTGCTCACTTGCTTGCTTCTAAGCTAACATTCAACTAACTTTACAGAGTCCGGACCCACCCACATAGGGTGATGCTGCTCACAGTAGAGCAGGCTCTGCAACATCAATTAACAGTCAAGAAAATGCTACCTACACATAGTCAAGGCCAATCTGATGGAGGAATCTACTCAACCGAGGTTCTTTCCTCCAAAACAAGCCATCACAAGAAATCAATGAAAATAAAAAATGAAAAGAAATCAATAGCTTCAGGGGTAGCATGGCTTATTCATGGAGGGTTCATCCATGTGAACTCAATAGTTGGTCTTGTAGATATATTCTGTAACACAATGTTTTATAATCCCTCTCACCAAACCCTGTTGTAAACTAACCACCTAAGCGGAGATGGAGTGGAAAGTAAGTTTAAAAAAATAATTGGAGCAGAGAGAAACGTTTCTTGCTAATAAAGCAAAAAAGGAAGCATTTCTTCATCCTAGATGCTTTCCTCGCATCATCTGTGCACAGATAATGAAAACCGTTCCGTTCCAGGTACAATAATTACCAATGTTACAAATCATATACATACTACAGCTTATCATTCATAAAACACATTGGCACTAATCATTTTGATGTGTTTTTCTAACTCACTCCTAGTGTAGAAGTGATGAACTGGAATTGTTCGTCTGCTCATTTATACATGAGGGAAGTGAGGTTTAATGGTCGGGCCAATTTCCCAATACTCTAAGCTAATAAATAGCAGAGTAAGAAAGCCAAACTTTCTCTGGCTTCATGGCATGGCCTCATGAGAAATGTAAGTCAGGGTACCTTGGCAGGGAATCCCAAGGACCTGCATATGAGAGCTAAAAGTTGTCTTGGATGCAAGACTGGGAGTAAGACACAAGTCAGTCAGCTACATCTCAGGATTCCTGAAACAGAACACCAGAATATGTTAGAGAGCGAGGAGACTAAACTAAACATCTGGGAGTCCTCAGCAGGTTGTACAGATCCAAGGCTTAGGGTTCATAAGTATGTTGGTCTTTGTGGGGGTGGAAAGGATCACTTATTTAGATCCCCACCTCTTACTAATTGCTACTACAGTGGAGGAAATGCCTTAAGTCCAAGGTTTTTTTGTTTTGTTCCTGTTTGTGTGTGTGTGTGTGTGTGTGTGTGTGTGTGTGTGTGTGTGTGTGTGTGTATGTACATACATGCACGTGCAGTTTATAATGTAGGGCGTAATCCATTTTCACTTCTACCTTATTCATTGAAGCAGCATTTTTCAGTCAAACCCAGAGTTCACCAATATGACTAGTCTTGACAGCTATCTTGCTCTGGTAATCTGCCCTATCTCTACCTCCCTGGACTGGAATTCTGTGTGGGCCACAAAGCCTACCCATCATTTACTTGAGACCTGTGAGCCATCTCCTCAACTGCTAAGGTTCAAGTCCCGGTGTTGGACCCATCTCCTTTACTTTTGTTTTCTTATTCTTTTTTTTTTCCTCTTGCTCATAATATCAGAACCAGTTTAATGTATAACTGGCTCACTCAAACAATCACTCAAATCGCTCTACACAAATGTGTTCTACTAAGGAGGAGGACCCTTCTGGCTCTCTGTTTTGTATAGTCTTACCTTAACAGATGAGTTAAAGGATGGGATTATCTGAGTGGGTGATTGTGGATGCTGTTCGTGATGTTGAGGGAGGCTGGCAAATGAGGGGCAACAGTTGAGTCACTTATAGTAACAGATACAAAGCTGAGTGTGGTAGTGAATACCTATATTCTCAATACTCACGAAGATGACAAGTTCAAATCCAGCCTGGGCTACATAGTAAGTCCAAAGACAGCCTGGGCTACATCGTAAATCCAAGACCAACCTGGGGTACAGAGTAAGTCCATGGCCAGCCTGGTGTACATAGTAAGTCCAAGGACAACCTGGGCTACATAGAAAGTCCAAGGTCAGCTTGGCCTACTTATATGACTCTTCTCCAAACAACAATAGGTTGTATTTTTTTTTTCCTTTTTCATTTCTGTCTCTCCTATTTACTCTAAACTGATACTAGTGCTGTAGTTTGGGGTGTCTAAGGGAGAAATTTCGTCATGTCTGACGGTCCAGGATTTTCCAAGCAGCACGGCAAAACAAACAGTTCAGCAAACAAGGCTGTTTCATTTTTTGCAGAAAAATATGACACAGCTGAAGTGCTGTCTGTAGAAATGGCTCTAAGATGGGATAACGCCTTGGAGACTAGGCTTGGATCTTGTGCTAGTTTCCTTGTGATAAAAACAATGATGTTCTCAACCAGACTCTATGTTGGGAATACAATGCTGTGCTTCCATTTCAACACTGCACAATCTCCATATGGCAACCCTGGAAATATTTTCTGATAATAAACAGATTATAGGAGAGAGAAGTTGAGTATATACACTGTCATTAAAATGGGTTTAAACGAATTATTTATTTTTTAAATATTTGTCTGTGGTACCAGGTTCAGTGTTCTGCATAAACTCTATAACACGGCAATTTCTTTTTTTTTTTTTTTAAATCGCCAAACAGAATGGACCTTATATTTTTCTATCTAGGTCTAACTGAGACGTTGAAATACCATTCTTAGCTTTAAAAAAGAAAACTTATTGTGTTTCATTGGCTTTTTTTCTTGTTAATTTCTTATTTCTAGTGTTTTGGGGTTCATTTTAACAATTATTTTTTCATTGAATTAATCATTTTCTTATTTTCTACTGTAGATACAAATTAAGGTTGCTAGTTTTTGTTTTTAATCTAAGAATTAGTGTTTTAAAGAAAGTTTCCTCTTAGCAACATCATAGTTATTTCTTACACATTTTGATAGTATGTTTCCTATCTTCTTCTTTTTTTCCTACTATTACATAGTTTCATTATATCTTGACATATGTATTACTTGTGAATGTGTAATTTAATGTTTCTGGACTGGGAGACTCCTGTTGTCTCTCATTGAATACTTCTAATTATTTTTGTTGTATTAGCAGAACACCTCCTGAGGGGCTGGATATGCAGCTCAGTGGACAGAGTGCTCACTTGGCTCTCACACAGCTCTGGGCTCCACCTACAGTACCTCATTAGCCTGGTGTGGTGGTACATGCCCATAGTCCCATTACCAGGAGGAGAACCAGGAGTTCAAAATCATCCTTGGGTGCATAGTGTGTTTGAGGCCAGCCTGGGCTATGTGAAAACTCTATTAAAAAAATATGACCCACAAGACATCTTTTCTTAGGCATTTGCCACACTTTGTTCTGTGGTTTCTGAGTGTCTGTAAAGTCCATGGGTACCTGAAGGAAAAGAAAATCCTGGTGCTAAAAGGGACTGTCAGTCAGAGATATTGGCTGGTGAAGCCATCTCATCTTAGCTGGTTTTCTGCCTGCTTCTGTTGCTGATGGGCTGATCCGGGTCCACAGCTTTACTGATAAGGTTCACCCTGCTTCCTTTTTAGCTGTACCCATTCTTGCTTCCTGCTGAGGCTGTGATGGAGTAGTGACACAAAGAATTGGGGTCTCCTTCCAGCCAACTGATTCGCTCAACAATAATTTCTTTCTGTGGAAATAGTTTCTCTGTTGCCTACATTATCAGAAAGAAATATAGCACTCTTTTCTGTTTTATTTTGACACTGGGTTTCATTATGTAGGTAGGGCTGGCCTGAAACTCACTGTATTAAACCAGTAGGCATTGAACTCAGAGAGATCTGCTTGCTTCTGAGTGCTGGGATTAAAGGGGCATGCCTGGCTCCTTCTTTTTAATTTTTTTAAAAAATTATCTCTATGGTGTGTGTGTGTGTGTGTGTGTGTGTGTGTGTGTGTGTGTGTGTGTGTCTTTTTTCATCAAATAGTCCATCAGATCATCTGAACCCTGGTCCTCAGTAAGAGCAATGCATGTTCCTAAGAAGTGAGCCATCTCCCCGGGCCCTTCTGCCTGCTCTAAATTCCATTTAATTTTTCATCTTGCCCAGACATGTCTTTAATTCCTACTCTTAGTGTTTGTTTTAATTCAGTGAGTTCCTATTCGATTTTCTCTTGTTACTTCTATTACTTCACCTAAATTATGTGTATGTTTTTGTTTTGGAAGTTTCTCATTGACGACGCTTGAATCCTGGCTTTAAAATCCTTTCTGACAATTCTGACAATGGTTGTCTATTGGTGCCACCACTAGGGAACTGATTTTTCTCATTTGCTTTTCATTTAGAGGAATGGTCATGGTGTGACTTGATTTCCATTTTGACATCATTTGTCTAAGATGTCAGCAGACCTGACACTGTGGGTGCAGTGGCTGTTTATCCTTCATAAACTTTTGGTGGTGTTTTGGTTTTTCTGGATTTGCCTGATTGAATAAAAGGGATTATACTTCCAGACCATACCTACAGGCATAACTTAGAGGGGTCAGGGAGAGTGGTTCTCAACCTTCCTAATGTAACTGTTCCAGTTTCTTGCAGTTTCCTCTCCAACCAGAATCGGCCAGTACAAAGAAAACACAACTCAATTAATATGAAAACAATCTAGCATCTAGATTGGGCAGATCTACCCTACACTGTCCTATTCCTAGCTCCCAAATCCCTCATCCCTTGCACCTTTTATTTGCCTGGTCTCCAGCTTCTCCTACTCCCATGAAAACTATCTCCTCGCTTCTTTCCTATATTTTTCCCTGACTCCTCCCCCTCCAGACTACCCCCTCTACTGACTCCTCCCCTCTCTCTCCTGACTCCTACCTCTGCCCAAATCTCGAGCTCTTGCCTTTATTTTACTAATTCAGAGAGAACTACAAGGCAAACCACAAGATTTCCCCCTTTTTGTCCAGTTAAAAAAACTTTTCCCTATACATTTGTGAACTAAATATTATTACCATTCTGCAATTTATAAAAACAACAATACACTCATCAAGCAGTCCATCAATTTTGTTCATTAACCATGTCATCTATACTAAAAGCTATACCTGACTATATCCTGGTTCTAGATCCTATGCCACCTGAAAACTACCCTAACAGATTTATCATCTTTCTCAATACTAAACCGCTTGCGTTGTCTATGAGACTACCAGTCTCCAACCACATCAGAAATCCAAGTATGGCTCAGAAACGGGAAAATGTCTCTCCAACCTCTCTCTGTCTCTCTCTCTCTCTCTCTCTGTGTGTGTGTGTGTGTGTGTGTGTGTGTGTGTGTGTGTGTGTGCGCACGCGCGCGGGTGTGAAGTTGCGGAATTAACGTTCTTTTCTGAGACCTGGTCCGGGTTTGAGTAGATTATCACGAGACTTTTCTGAGCATCCAGGCCACTGTGGCAGAGCTCCTTACTTCAGATTTTCATTAAGATAGGAAGGGCTGTGTCACAAACAGGCCACTGCTACTGCCTCACAGTTCCAAGTGATCTGCAGAATTACAACATCACTGTCCCTGCACCATGAATATCACTGTCTTTTCTAGCTTTCAGTTAAATTGTGGCAGAAAGGTTTTAGGAATGCTCCTTAATGATAATGTGCACTTTATCATGGAAAGTATAACAGAAAAAAATATAAAGACCACCTCTGATTCTTTATTTGCTTTTTTCCTTTTTGTAACCTCTAGTATTCATGTCTATGACTTCATTACTGAATACCACTGCAGTCATTTTGTACAAAACAGATTGGATTAAAATGCATGAATATGCTAAAGACCATTTTGAATTACAGTATTCAATTTCAGAAACATAATTACAAATGTGATTATCCAGTCTTCCATTTCTTGTTCCCATATGAGCCACAAGAAAGCCAGAGGTGTATGATCATGTAACGAACTCAGGAGGCTGATGGATTGTGGCAACACAACTGTTTACACCTTGCACTAAGCACTTGAGTGGGTTTCTTTTCGAGAGCATTGACTCAATGCATTTGGATGAGGATTTTTGTTGTTGCTGTTGTTGGTGAATGGTCAAGGAGTAGGCATTTCAAGTTTGATTTGAGGTAAGAATGTTGCCCTTTGAATTACTTCTCTATTCTGCCTTTCAACTACTTCATGCTGCTTGCAGTCCTCTGAATGCCCTCCCACTTATATCAATCATTTTTTACTTATAAATACCTGAAGGCTTTAGGGAAATATTACATATTTGTTGATCTGTGTTTGTAACTTTTCATTTTTCATGTTTCTTCAGCTGTAAAATGAGATTGATGAAATGCTTGTATATGAATGTGGCTCATAACTGCTTCAGAAAAGGAGGTGAATAGTCAATGTGGAGTCAATTTGAAAATAGCAAGCCTTTGAAAATATTAAAATGCAGTTATAATATTTTCTTTTCTCATATGGTAGCAAACTTCAATTTCCTGGAGGATTGGGTCCATAACTTCTGTGTCTTGATACCCACAATGGCATTGTATACAAAAGTTTGCATAGAAGATGAAAAATAAATGTATTGAAGAAACTGAAAAAAAAAGAAATCCAAGAATGATTAATATTACCTGAAAATATTGGAAGCACAAAACATGGCTTCCAAGCTTTGCCAATTTATAGAGACTGCTGATCACCTGGACAGTCCCCCTATTCCTTGATATGTCGGAGCATCAGTCTTCAGCCTTCTGGCCCAGGATCATCTGACAGACCTTTGCTTTGCAGATTTTGAAGGGCTGATAACTCTGCCTTGGCAGAGATTATCAGTCGACTATTCCACATAATTTGCCCTTTTCTGGACAGTGTTTTGTCTGTAGATGAATTGAAGCAATTTGCTTAGTGGCTGTGTCACCACGATTTGAGCAACTCCTTTGAAGCTCAATTTCTTCTTTGAGTCTAAGGGGTCCTGTCAGGGGCAGACAAGTCTCTAGTCAAATGATCTAGACAAAGAAATGTCCATAAACGGGTTATTCTGTGGTCTTCTGACGCCCTTGAAGATTTCCTATCTACATAAGTGTTTCTGAACTGTTAAGCATAAACTACCGTTGGCCCTCTCTAATCGAAGTATTTCCAAAACCCATCCAAACTGACTCAGAACCATGACTTTGCAATCTGGTCTTTAGCTGGTACTGGTTAATCAACTAAAAATAATGTATAATAGCAGTTATAGGACTGAGTCTAAGACTTGTATTCTTAGATGCATAGTGGAGGCACAATGCTTATGTTAAAATAGCAATATTAATCTCAATTATAAATCAAGAAGAAAGTATACCAATGAAAACCTCGCATTTGTGTAAAATGCATTCTATACCAATGAAAAGATTTCAGCTTCAACTTTGTATCAATTACAAATATTTCTATCAATGTAAAATATAACTGTAAAATTTTGTTTAAGAGTAAGTTTGCTAATCTATCCCTGTTTGTCTATTTCTCTAACTTCTCTGTATTACTATATCACCCCCTTTTTCTTTTTAACTAAGAAGGATAGAAGAGAGGAAATGAAAGGTAGCAATCCCTGAGTTTAAATTCTCTAGTTCCCAATGCCCAAAGCTACATTTGTATTTGTATCCCTTAAAAGAAAACATATCAACTGTTCTTAGAATAACCAGAACCATCCACCCCAACATAAGGAACTGGAACAATGATCTTCCTTGTCTGCTTCCAGCTGAATTGGGATATAGAATTCCCTTCTGGGGCCCAAGAGGAATTAGTAAAATTTGGCTTTTTCGAATTAGAGCTAGCCAGGATTTCCCTGCCAGTCACTCTGTGCTGAGAAAGTTCATCGCTTAGCTGACATCTTGACTATGACAGTCTGAAGGGCTGGATAAGTAAGCTGGCCATTCTGGAAATCTTCTGAAAGCAAGCCTTTAAATGAAGCAGCTTCAGTGTAGTTGAGGGAGAATCAAAAACAAAGTTGGACTGGAAGGTCTCGGAATCTCAGCATCCCAGAATGTGGATCATTTCAGGGCTGTCTTTCTCTTCTTTCATCCTGCAGCACACAAAACTTTACAAGCATCATATAGTTCTGTAAGTGCACTCACATGGATTAAGCAGGGCGCACATCTTAGTTAATAAAGATCAACAAAGAAAGGTGACTGCCTTTCTTCAGGTTAGTTTGATCATATAATCAAACCATAATATAATTTTGTAATACATGCCATTTTACAGGATGCATGTAATAACAAGTTATGAGAAATTCGTACTCAAAATGTTACTGGCTTTTTGTAGACATTTTAGTCTCAGCCAGTTCATACACAGAGACCTAAACATCCCCATATATACATCACCTATTTGTTGATTGTCTTAGTCTCCCTTTTATTCTGTGTTGCCAAGGACTTCAGGAGTTCTCCCCTTGTCATGTCTGATCTTTATCAGCTTGAAAGGAACCAACAGCTTTTCTGCTCCTGTAGAAAAATAGGCATAACCCCTTCCGCAGTGTAACACATTTCCCATTTTCCATTCTGACGTCAGAATATCCTTAATATAAGCGGGCTGATTTAGTTCAGTAGTCTTTTCCACAATCCAATGTCTTTCAGCAGCTGTGCTGTTTTGTTCATCAGCATTTAAAAATTTAAAGGTTAATAAAGCACTATGTAACCAATCTCTGGGAGTTTTTGTTGCCCCTTTTTGCCTGTTAAGCATCTCCTTTAGACTTCGATTAAATCTCTCCACAATCGCTTGTCCTGTAGGATTGTGTGGTATACCTGTAACACGTTTTATATTATAATTTTCAAAGAAGCGCTTAATCTTGTTAGAGATATACGCTGGACCATTGTCCGTTTATTATATCCATAACTTCTAACACATGTGTAATTACAGAATCGGCCTTTTCTGACGCTAAGGCAATTGCCCATTGAAATCCTGAATATGTATCTATAGTATGGTGTATGTATTTCAGCTTAATATACTCTGTAAAATGGACAACATCCATTTGCCAAATATCATTTCTTTGGGTGCCTTTAGGGTTAGTTCCTGCAGGCAATGGAGTTTGATTATATAACGAGCAGGTAGGACATTGCCTCACAATCTCCTTGGTTTGTTGCCAAGTGAATAGAGAATTCTTTCTTTAAGCCTTTGCTGTTAACATGGTGTTTCTTATGGAATTCTGATGCCTCTAGTACACTTCCTATCAGTAGCTGGTCAATTTCATTATTACTTTGCGCAAGTGGAACTGGCAGACTTGTATGGGATCTTATGTGTGTTATATATAGTGGGTAACTCCTATTTCTGATCTTTTGTTGTAGCTGAATAAATAGTGATGTCAATTCAGAATGATCTTGAATAATTTCAGCAGTCTCTATGTGTAAAACAACCCTTTCTGCATATTGAGAGTCAGTTACTATATTAAGAGGCCCTTGAAAATCTGACACCATGAATATTGCATACAATTCAGATTTTTGAACTGACTTATAGGGACTCTCAGTCATCTTGCTTACCTTTTCTGATTTACTTATTTAATTATTTTTTTTTCTGGTTCTTTTTTTTTTTTTTTTTTTTTTTTTGGAGCTGGGGATCGAACCCACGGCCTTGTGCTTCTTGGGCAAGCGCTCTACCACTGAGCTAAATACCCCCTTTTCTGATTTATATCCTGGCTTTCCTGACTTACTGGCATCAGTGTAAAATGTAGGGGCTCCAGATATTGGAATTCCCTTTATTATACGAGGGAGGATCCAGTTAGTTCCTTTTATGAACTGAAGTTGCTTGCTTTTAGGGTATCTGTGGTTAATCTCTCCCAAGTAGTTACTGCATGGTCTTTGCCAATGTTCATTTTGTACCCACAAAGAGGAAATTTCTGCATTAGTAAAAGGTACCACAATTTCACCGGAATCCATTCCAACAAATTGTCGAAGTCTCAATTTTCCTTTAAGTATCAATTCAGAGACCTTCCCAATATAGGTTTTCAGTTTCTTACTCTGTTTATGTCCTAAAAAATCCATTCTAAGATATAATCTTCCCTCTGCATGAGAATTCATGTAGGGGAATGAGTAGAGGGTAAAATGACTAATATGCAGGCCATCTTTGGATAAATACGATCTAGATGTGTGTCCTGCAATTTCCTTTCTACCAAAGCTAGCTCTTTCTCAGCCTCAGCTGATAGTTTCCTTGGGCTATTTAAATCTTTATCGCCTTGAAACATTTGAAATAAATTGCTCAACTCTTGAGTGATCAAGCCAATCACAGGCCTCAACCAGTTAATATCTCCCAGTAGTTTCTGAAATTCATTAAGTGTCCTTAATTGCTTTCTTTTGATTTGCACCTTTCGTGGCGTAATCCTTTGTAGACTTATTTTATACCCTAGATAATTAATAGAATCCCCCCTTTTTATTTTCTCAGGGGCGATTCGTAATCCCCAGCAAGGTAAGGTTTTTTTTAACTTCATCAAACATTCTTTCCAGGAAATTTATATCTGAATCAGACAATAAAATGTCATCCATGTATTGATAAATAATAGATTGGGGAAATTGTTTGTGAATCATCTCCAAAGACTGCTGTACAAAATATTGACACAAGGTAGGACTATTCAACATTCCTTGTGGCAGGAATTTCCATTGATATCTTTTTATGGGGCAACCTTATTGACCTTATTTGCCTGAAAAGGCAAAACTTTCCTTATCGCCTTCATGTAGAGGAAAAGGGAAAAAACAATCTTTTAACTCAATCACTATAATAGGCCATTCCTTAGGCAACAAAGAAGGCAGTGGGATCCCAGGCTGCAGGGAACCCATCAGCTGAATAATCTTATTAATTGCTCTGAGATCTGTCAACACCCTCCATTTGCCAGACCTTTTTTTTTAATGACAAATACTGGAGAATTCCAAGGGCTGGTGGACTCCTCCATATGCTTAGCCTCCAGCTGCTCTTGGACTAGCTGTTCTAATGCCTGTAGTTTTTCTTTTGTCATAGACCACTGATCAATCCAGATGGGTTGGTCAGTCATCCACCTTAGTGGCAAAGCTGTTGTTGTCTGAACAGCAGTGGCTCTTTGTGGTAGCACTAAATTGTCAGCCTCTGCTGTATCTTGCTTATGGACAACTTGGACCGTCTCTAGCTGTCCTTGATAACATTCCCTTACTGATTAAATGTTTTTATTAGGAGCCTGATGAATTTCAGGTCCAGACCTTGAAACTGAGGGGAAATTTATTTGAGTTTTCTAATGCTGTAGTAGGTCTCTTCCCCATAAGTTAAAGGCTATATCAGCCACATATGGCCTTAATTTTCCTACCTGACCTTCTGGTCCTATACATTTAAGCCACTTGGTGGTTTGTTTTATTTGGAATAATGTGCCAACACCTTGAAGCTGCATATCCACTCATTGAAGTGGCCAACTAGTGGGCCAAGATTTGTAGAGATGATGATAACATCTGCTCCAGTGTCAACCATTCCTTCAATTTCAAAATTGTTTACCAGTGTTTTTAGTTTGGTATTTCGATCTCTAGAGACGTTGGCCAAAATATTCGTTTTTCGCTCCCTTTGAGGCTTTTGGTATTGTCCATAGGACTTCTCTCAGTCTCCTCTGGTCCCAGAACATCTATTTTTGAAGTCATGCCATTTAATTGTTCTGAGGAAGAGAACTCTCCCTGCCTGGCATTGGGGCCTGCAAGAAGCCCCCCTGGGAGTTTTATGGCAGGATGTGGCCCCATCTGTCGGTTATTGCTCTACATTGCTTAGTCGAATGCCCAACTCTGCCACATTTTTGACACATTCCAGGAGGCATAGTCCCCCTTTTGGTATTACTTTGGTTTTTCTTGCAGTAATATCAGAGATGACCCTGCTGCTCACCACAATTAAAACATTTGAAATCTTGAGTCATCTCTAACTGCCCAGTGGCAGCTTCTCCTATCACAGTTGTATCAGTAGAACAAGATTCAACAATAGATGTATATCTAATCCACTCATCTATTTGTGCGGACCTTGCCTTCAGTGGTCTGATTACATCCCTGCATTCGGTATATGCATTTTCAAAGGCTAAAGACTCAATTATCGCCTTTCTTGCCACTGAATCTGACACACTCCTTTCCATAGCTGAGGTAAGCCTTTGTAAAAAGTCAGGAAAGGATTCCTTAGAACCTTGTATTATTTGAGTGAATGTTTCAAGTCTTTTCAATGATTCTGCGACTTTGTCCCAGGCGTTTAAGGCTGACGATCAACACCATGCCAGATTTTCTTCATCATATACAGCCTGCAACTCTCCTTCAGCAAAGAAGCCTTCACCAAGCAGTTGATCTGTGGAAATCTTTCTGCTGCTAGCTCTATTTTGTCGTGCTATCTTCATCACTTCTCTCCACCATGAAATCCATAGTAAATTTTAAACAGGCACTAGAATTTCTCTTACCATATCTTTCCAATCTTGGGGGGTACTCTATTTTTAATAGCCCAAGACATTTTCTCATCTATGACATAGACTAGGGAAACTGATATTTGGAGGAATTTCTTTTTTTTGATCTGTGACATACTGAAATTCTGTCTCTTGCCAGAGTATGTGCTTTGCAATGGGAACCTTTCTCACTTATTTTTCTTTATTTCAGGAAGGCAGTTGCCCTATGATATTTAGACATAGCACCTCCTCTGACAAGTGATGTGCAGGGAACCATTTCCAAAGAGTGTCACTGAGATTGGATTGACAAGCAATCACCTTCTGCTACAGTAAACCATTCCTCATCTTGCGTGTCGCCTCGGCTCTTCCAATGCACTTCCGAATGTGGAATTTATTTTTATACAAATGGCTAGCACTGTAACTACATTTCAGGACTTTCTTTAGTCTGTCATTAGACTCAGGACAATATTTTACATTTATAAGGTATATTTCAGCCTAGGTCTCAGAAAGTTTTTTATGTCAACTATAACATCAGAAACTTCCAAATCTACCCCTAAAACATGCATTGGGTTAAGGAACCCAATGAATCTTTTATTATTTTGATCATTCATACAAAGAATTTCACCTTCCATCTAACTGATTAAGACATGAATTGCTCTGCTTTTGGGTTGACTCAGTGTCCCTACTGCATTCCACCTGGACAGAGGGTTCACAATAGTCCAGTTCTGTAGCAATTCACAATGTTGCATTTCCAAATACAAAAGAATCCCCATCCCCTCTCCTTGAGTTTCTCTCGATCAAATATTCTGTTCTATTCTTCAAGTCAAAATTTATTATAGGCAACATTTTTACTGAAGTCATCTTGAACATTTCAGCATTTTAAAATATAACCTTTATAGCAAAGAAACAGAAGGGAATGGGATGTTACCATTAGGCAACTAAAAAAACAAGAAATAAAAATATACATAATGAAAAACGGGACATAACTATTTCTAACCATGCAACTTAGCTCTGATATATACTGAAATGATCACCACTATTTTCATATCAATTATTCATTTTTATTTATTTCTCAATATTTTATGCCATGTTTTAATTTCTGATTATGTGGAATCAGAAATAGAATGTATTATTCTTTAACTCCAAGAAATAAAATAACTTACCTTCTGATACATAACCCTTAATATTCTACATTTTCATGAGGAATAATATAGCGTCTTGGTAAAATCATTGTGTCTTTATGTACATTAGAAATTAAGTCTGTTATAAATATAAAGTTGGGACAAGAACTTACCTTACTGTGAAAGGCAAACTAAACTTGAGTATCTCCTCTGAACAAAGATGCATTATCATCCTCTCTCATGTGTAGGTCTGATTTAGCGATACCATTGCTAGATTTTTCATGTAGGGAGATGAAAAAAAGTGAAATAGTGTCTCAATTTATTTTCTTATTTTAATATAAACTAAGTAGACATCCTGGAAAAATATACTGATACATTTAAACTTCACATCATTTCTTTAGAGGTATATTAATTTGATTTTAGAAGACATGTTGGAAGGGAGTTCAAAACAGAATTAAGATAAGAGTAACTGCTGGTCAAGTTTCATGACATCATTGGGTCCATGACTCGAGGCTGGAAAGTTGCACTCTAGTTATCCACCTGCGAAGTGTGACATATACATGTGCAGACATATATGCAAATAAACATAGAGATGCACACACATTCATACATGAAGGCACACACACTACAAAAACATATACTTTCAAAGGTGGTTTTGTTTCATTTTCGTTACATTGCTTTGTTTCATTTACTAGTAATGACTCATGCCATTAATTATACCATAAAATCTGAGAAGGGTTGACAAGTAGGAGGACAGAGCTTATCAGGTGAGAGCTTCAGAGCAGTTAGTACAAGGCTAACATGAAAAACGTGAGAAATTGTCTCAAAATCCTAAGAGCTTGAAATATAGATCAGGGCCTGCCTGGCACCCAGTAGGTTTTGGCTTTGATCTTCACAACTGAATTTTTTCATTCATATTTCAGGTATTTCTCTATTGAATGATTTTCAAATAACCAAATTGTGATTAATTTTTAGAATTCGTTTTGTGTTCAAATGTAAATCTCCTAACTCTAACTTTATCTCTGACTTTCTAAACCAGAAAAAGAATAGAAACATTCAATATATCTGGCCTTATATGTTGTATATTTTAGTTTTAACTACCTTTATTTGTAGTATTATAGTGTTCCTGGGATTTACAGATTACCTCCTTGGAATATTAGGGGATACAGACTTAGAACCATTAGTTCGGACCTTCACTGTTTCTTTCACACAATTTATCATTCCTCTTTCAGGAGACATAAGGAGCTGTCTCTGCGCTGTGGCTAAGACTGAGTGTGGATTACAATAGTGTCGAAATCCTTCTCCAGTGTGAAGCCATATATGTTCCTTAAACACATTCTTGAAAGAGAGTTTCCATAATTCATGGAGTTTTCATTAGATAGGTACATTCTTTCATTTTTGGAGGATGTTTTTGAAGACTATCCTGGCGTTTATGACAATTGCTATCCCTCCTACATGGGAAATTTCTGTTTATTTCTGGATGCTTGTAGGAACTGTGTTTCTGCTGTTTGCCGGGTTCAGTTTGATCACCTGGGTTCAGATTTCTTTTTATTTTTCATGCCTGACATTTGTTTGGTTGAGTAGTATATTGTTCTCATTCTACAATACCTTCATTGTTATGCCTGCATACTTTTCTTTTATTATTTTGAGTTTTCCTCCTTCTAGTCTTCTGTAGATCCATGGCTTTTCCACCTGCATGGAGCCTGGGTATAGCTCATTACTGTTTCTCATGTATGAGCTCTTCTATAGAGTTATTAGTTTTCAATTTCTAAGATTATAGATTCTAGTTTTTGGTATTTATGAAATTTGCAGAGATCATAACTTCTAGAATAACATGATGACCTTACCTTTTCATTTTTAGTTTTTCTGGATTGATTAAAATTAAAAATTTATAGAGAATAAAAAGCATAAGAAAAATGTGTGTTGTGAACATATTTCTGGAAGAGGTCTCATGTATTGATGCAGCTGAAATAACGAGATATGCCATGCTCTCTTTGACGGCCCCCTAATCTCCCTTCTCCATTCTCCACATTGATAGTATTTACTCATTTACTTTTCTTCTCCCCTTACATTTGTCTATTCAATAGTTGTGTGCTCAAATGATACAGTATTCTAGTGAGTTTGAGGACAATTTTCAGAAGTGACTTATTAGCTTCTGCCATGTGGGTCACACGGATTGATCTCAGCACGTCAAGCTCAGCTTGGCAAACAACTACCCTTAGCCAAGGAACCTTTATGCAATCCCCAAATTGAATATATCCTAATACTATCTAAGAGCATTTCTATGACTTCAGTATTAGAACCTGGATTATTTTAGTGGAAAGTGATTATTTAGGAATTAATTTTGTACAGTATATCCACAGTGTTTAATGATTCCCATTCTTCTATATTATGCACTACTCATTACATTTGTATATGTGTTTTAAAAATCCCTGCTTAGCCAACAAGCACAACCTCTGCTGATATTATTATATAGCTTCCTTATGTTGATGGCTATGTCTCTATATCAATTTAAGCTTAATGTTTTGGCAACTGATTTATCTTTAATTTATATTTATGATGCACATCATGGACACCCTTTTGTTTTGGCTCTTTAGATGATAGTGTTTTCCCTGGCATTATTTCAATGAGGACACAATCACTTACCGAACATTCACATATTTATATTTATACTATATATTTTTGTCTGGTGATTTGACAATACTATTTATGGTGAAGTAGAAATTAATCTCTAGTGAACTAAAAGTCAAAGAGTGTGTAAAAAATTGACTACCTGTATTGTTTTTATCTATCAATTATTTTCATAGTAAGATAAAAAGAAGCCTCTCATCCTAGTATTTACTCTTATTTATGTAAAAAATTAATTAGCAAATTAATTAAAAATTTTTTAGAACAGTAGTTTTTCTATGCTTATAATACCCAGATGTAATACTTTAGCCATGAGCTTTCTGAACTCTCCTGCATACTATAGAGTAAATACATTTATTGTGCATGAGAAGTCCACACAAGAGGCTACAAAAATACCTCAGCTGTTAAAGGCTTGTGATCAAACCAAAATGTCAATGAAACTGAAATTAGTCACTGTATATTAGGTGTTTGTATTGAAATAGTCACATATTAGCTCTTTGTAATTCTCTACATCATATCAAGTCTAATTATAATGATAGTGAATCCATCCAAATACAAAATTCACCATTATAGTTAATACCTTAATAGAATTATTTAACATGTGTTTTGGTTTCATCCTCAAATTCTATACCAGAGGAAGCATAGTTAGTGCTGTCTCATAATCAAATAGCCACATTGTCTGCGGTAATCTGGTATGTTAGTAAAATATCAAAATCGGTTTCTTAAGTTCATTTACATGGGAGAGATATAATCTCAGCAGAAATGCTGAAATGAAATATAAATAAAATAAAAATAACTGAATAAAATATAAATCTTTATAAAAGATTAAGGATATAGTAAAATAAGTTATAAACACACAAACCCTTCCTGGTTGCTGCCGCCACAGAGAGCCCTTGGGCAGCACCCCGCGAGCAAACTTGAGCCTCGGGACCACAGGTAAGACCAACTTGTCTGCTGCAAGAGAGCTGCCTGGTGAGATCGGGACACACAGAGGCAGAGATCGTCTAGGACCAGGCACGTCCAGTGTTTGCCGGAGGTCCCACGCCCTCGGATCCGGGCACGCAGCAGCTGTCTGCTCCCAGACCCGGTGGGAAAGACACCTCACCGCCTGATCAGGTGGGCACTCCTGAGGCTGCAGAGTGGAAGAGACCACCAACACTGCCCACCCCTGCCCACATCCCTGGCCCAAGAGGAAACTGTATAAGGCCTCTGGGCTCCCATGGGGGAGGGCCCAGGAGCGGCAGGACCCCTGCCTGAGACACCGCCGGAACCTGAGGGAAACAGACCGGATAAACAGTTCTCTGCACCCAAATCCCGTGGGAGGGAGAGCTGAACCTTCAGAGAGGCAGACAAGCCTGGGAAACCAGAAGAGACTGCTCTCTGTTCATACATCTCGGACGCCAGAGGAAAACACCAAAGGCCATCTGGAACCCTGGTGCACTGAAGCTCCCGGAAGGGGCAGCACTGGTCTTCCTGGTTGCTGCCGCCGCAGAGAGCCCTTGGGCAGCACCCCGCGAGCGAACTTGAGCCTCGGGACCACAGGTAAGACCAACTTGTCTGCTGCAAAAAAGCTGCCTGGTGAACTCAAGACACAGGTCCAAAGGAACAGCTGAAGACCTGTAGAGAGGAAAAACTACACGCCCGAAAGCAGAACACTCTGTCCCCATAACTGACTGAAAGAGAGGAAAACAGGTCTACAGCACTCCTGACACACAGGCTCATAAGACAGTCTAGCCACTGTCAGAAATAGCCGAACAAAGTAACACTAGAGCTAATCTGATGGCGAGAGGCAAGCACAGGAACCCAAGCAACAGAAACCAAGACTACATGGCATCATGGGAGCCCAATTCTCCCACCAAAACAAACATGGAATATCCAAACACACCAGAAAAGCAAGATCTGGTTTCAAAATCATATTAGATCATGATGCTGGAGGACTTCAAGAAAGACATGAACACACTTAGGGATACACAGGAAAACATTAATAAACAAGTAGAAGCCTACAGAGAGGAATCGCAAAAATCCCTGAAAGAATTCCAGGAAAACACAATCAAACAGTTGAAGGAACTAAAATGGAAATAGAAGCAATCAAGAAAGAACACATGGAAACAACCCTGGATATAGAAAACCAAAAGAAGAGACAAGGAGATGTAGATACAAGCCTCACCAACAGAATTCAAGAGATGGAAGAGAGAATCTCAGGAGCAGAAGATTCCATAGAAATCATTGACTCAACTGTCAAAGATAATGTAAAGCGGAAAAAGCAACTGGTCCAAAACATACAGGAAATCCAGGACTCAATGAGAAGATCAAACCTAAGGATAGTAGGTATAGAAGAGAGTGAAGACTCCCAGCTCAAAGGACCAGTAAATATCTTCAACAAAATCATAGAAGAAAACTTCCCTAACCTAAAAAAAGAAATACCCATAGGCATACAAGATGCCTACAGAACTCCAAATTGATTGGACCAGAAAAGAAACACCTCCCGTCACATAATAGTCAAAACACCAAATGCACAATATAAAGAAAGAATATTAAAAGCAGTAAGGGAAAAAGGTCAAGCAACATATAAAGGCAGACCTATCAGAATCACACCAGACTTTTCGCCAGAAACTATGAAGGCCAGAAGATCAAGGACTGATGTCATACAGACCCTAAGAGAACACAAATGCCAGCCCAGGTTACTGTATCCTGCAAAACTCTCAATTAACATAGATGGAGAAACCAAGATATTACATGACAAAACCAAATTTACACAATATCTTTCTACAAATCCAGCACTAGAAAGGATAATAAATGGTAAAGCCCAACATAAGGAGGCAAGCTATACCCTAGAAGAAGCAAGAAACTAATCGTCTTGGCAACAAAACAAAGAGAATGAAAGCACACAAACGTAACCTCACACCCAAATATGAATATAACGGGAAGCAATAACCACTATTCCTTAATATCTCTCAACATCAATGGCCTCAACTCCCCAATAAAAAGAAATAGATTAACAAACTGGATACGCAACGAGGACCCTGCATTCTGCTGCCTACAGGAAACACACCTCAGAGACAAAGACAGACATTACCTCAGAGTGAAAGGCTGGAAAACAACTTTCCAAGCAAATGGTCAGAAGAAGCAAGCTGGAGTAGCCATTCTAATATCAAATAAAATCAATTTCCAACTAAAAGTCATCAAAAAAGATAAGGAAAGACACTACATATTCATCTAAGGAAAAATCCACCAAGATGAACTCTCAATCCTAAATATCTATGCCCCCAAATACAAGGGCACCTACATATGTAAAAGAAACCTTACTAAAGCTCAAAACACACATTGGGCCTCACACAATAATAGTGGGAGATTTCAACACCCCACTCTCATCAATGGACAGATCATGGAAACAGAAATTAAACAGAGATGTAGACAGACTAAGAGAAGTCATGAGCCAAATAGACCTAACGGATATTTATAGAACATTCTATCCTAAAGCAAAAGGATATACCTTCACCTCAGCTCCTCATAGTACTTTCTCCAAAATTGACCATATAATTGGTCAAAAAACGGGCCTCAACAGGTACAGAAAGATAGAAATAATCCCATGCATGCTATCGGACCACCACGGCCTAAAACTGGTCTTCAATAACTATCAAGATTAAATGTCCACATATACTTGGAAATTGAACAATGCTCTACTCAATGATAACCTGGTCAAGGAAGAAATAAAGAAAGAAAGTAAAACTTTTTATAATTTAATGAAAATGAAGGTACAACATACCCAAACTTATGGGACACAATGAAAGCTGTGCTAAGAGGAAAACTCATAGCGCTGAGTGCCTGCAGAAAGAAACAGGAAAGAGCATATGTCAGCAGCTTGACAGCACACCTAAAAGCTCTAGAACAAAAAGAAGCAAATACACCCAGGAGGAGTAGAAGGCAGGAAATAATCAAACTCAGAGCTGAAATCAACCAAGTAGAAACAAAAAGGACCATAGAAAGAATCAACAGAACCAAAAGTTGGTTCTTTGAGAAAATCAACAAGATAGATAAACCCTTAGCCAGACTAATGAGAGGACACAGAGAGTGCGTCCAAATTAACAAAATCAGAAATGAAAAGGGAGACATAACTACAGATTCTGAGGAAATTCAAAAAATCATCAAATCTTACTATAAAAGCCTATATTCAACAAAACTTGAAAATCTTCAGGAAATGGACAATATCCTAGACAAATATCAGGTACCGAAGTTAAATCAGGAACAGATAAACCAGTTAAACAACCACATATCTCCTAAGGAAATAGATGCAGTCATTAAAGGTCTCCCAACCAAAAAGTGCCCAGGTCCAGATGGGTTTAGTGCAGAATTCTATCAAACCTTCCTAGAAGACCTCATACCAATATTATCCAAACTATTCCACAAAATTGAAACAGATGGATCACTACCGAATACCTTCTACGAAGCCACAATTTACTCTTATACCTAAACCACACAAAGACACAACAAAGAAAGAGAACTTCAGACCAATTTCCCTTATGAATATCGACGCAAAAATACTCAACAAAATTCTGGCAAACCGAATCCAAGAGCACATCAAAACAATCATCCACCATGATCAAGTCGGCTTCATCCCAGGCATGCAGGGATGGTTTAATATACGGAAAACCATCAACATGATCCATTATATAAACAAACTGAAAGAACAGAACCACATGATCATTTCATTAGATGCTGAGAAAGCATTTGACAAAATTCAACACCCCTTCATGATAAAATCCTGGAAAGAATAGGAATTCAAGGCCCATACCTGAACATGATAAAAGCCATATACAGCAAACTAGTTGCTAACATTAAACTAAATGGAGAGAAACTTGAAGCAATCCCACTAAAATCAGGGACTAGACAAGGCTGCGCACTCTCTCCCTACTTATTCAATATAGTTCTTGAAGTTCTAGCCAGAGCAATCAGACAACAAAATGATGTCAAGGGGATACAGATCGGAAGAGAAGAAGTCAAAATATCACTATTTGCAGATGATATGATAGTATATTTAAGTGATCCCAAAAGTTCCACCAGAGAACTACTAAAGCTGATAAACAACTTCAGCAAAGTGGCTGGTTATAAAATAAACTCAAATAAATCAGTTGCCTTCCTCTATACAAAAGAGAAACAAGCCGAGAAAGAAATTAGGGAAACGACACCCTTCATAATAGACCCAAATAATATAAATTACCTCGGAGTGACTTTAACAGAGCAAGTAAAAGATCTGTACAATAAGAACTTCAAGACACTGAAGAAGGAAATTGAAGAAGACCTCAGAAGATGGAAAGATCTCCCATGCTCATGGATTGGCAGGATTAATATTGTAAAAATGGCCATTTTACCAAAAGCAATCTACAGATTCAATGCAATCCCCATCAAAATACCAATCCAATTCTTCAAAGAGTTAGACAGAACAATTTGCAAATTCATCTGGAATAACACAAAACCCAGGATAGCTAAAGCTATCCTCAACAATGAAAGGACTTCAGGGGGAATCAGTATCCGTGAACTCAAGCAGTATTACAGAGCAATAGTGATAAAAACTGCATGGTATTCGTACAGAGACAGACAGATAGACCAATGGAATAGAATTGAAGACCCAGAAATGAACCCACACACCTATGGTCACTTGATTTTTGACAAAGGACCCAAAACCATCCAATGGAAAAAAGATAGCATTTTCAGCAAATGGTGCTGGTTCAACTGGAAGTCAACATGTAGAAGAATGCAGATCGATCCATGCTTATCACCCTGTACAAAGCTTAAGTCCAAGTGGATCAAGGACCTCCACATCAAAGCAGCCACACTCAAACTAATAGAAGAAAAACTAGGGAAGCATCTGGAACACATGGGCACTGGAAAAAATTTCCTGAACAAAACACCAATGGCTTACGCTCTAAGATCAAGAATTGACAAATGGGATCTCATAAAACTGCAAAGCTTCTGTAAGGCAAAGGAAACTGTGGTTAGGACAAAATGGCAACCAACAGATTGGGAAAAGATCTTTATCAATCCTACAACAGATAGAGGCCTTATATCCAAAATATACAAAGAACTCAAGAAGTTAGACCACAGGGAAACAAATAACTCTATTAAAAAATGGGGCTCAGATCTAAACAAAGAATTCACAGCTGAGGAATGCCGAATGGCGGAGAAACACCTAAAGAAATGTTCAACATCTTTAGTCATAAGGGAAATGCAAATCAAAACAACCCTGAGATTTCACTTTACACCAGTGAGAATGGCTAAGATCAAAAACTCAGGGGACAACAGATGCTGGCGAGGATGTGGAGAAAGGGGAACACTCCTCCATTGTTGGTGGGATTGCAAACTGCTACAACCATTCTGGAAATCAGTCTGGAGGATCCTCAGAAAATTGGATATTGAACTGCCTGAGGATCCAGCTATACCTCTCTTGGGCATATACCCAAAAGATGCCCCAACATATAAAAAAGACACGTGCTCCACTATGTTCATTGCAGCCTTATTTATAATAGCCAGAAGCTGGAAAGAACCCAGATGACCTTCAACAGAGGAATGGATACAGAAAATGTAGTACATCTACACAATGGAATATTACTCAGCTATCAAAAACAACGACTTTATGAAATTCGTAGGCAACTGGCTGGAACTGGAAAATATCATCCTGAGTGAGATAACCCAAACACAGAAAGACATACATGGTATGCACTCACTGATAAGTGGCTATTAGCCCAAATGCTTGAATAACCGTAAATGCCTAGAACAAATGAAACTCAAGACAGATGAACAAAATGTGAATGGTTCACTCCTTCTTTAAAAGGGGAACTAGAATACCCTTGGCAGGGAAGGGAGAGGCAAAGATTAAAAGAGAGACTGAAGGAACACCCATTCAGAGTCTGCCCCACATGTGGCCCATGCATATATAGCCATCCAATTAGACAAGATGGGTGAAGCAAAGAAGTGCAGACCGACAGGAGCCGGATGTAGATCGCTCCTGAGAGACACAGCCAGAATACAGCAAATACAGAGGCGAATCCCAGCAGCAAACCACTGAACTGAGAATAGGACCCCCGTTTAAGGAATCAGAGAAAGAACTGGAAGTGCTTGAAGGGGCTCGAGACCCCATATGTACAACAATGCCAAGCAACCAGAGCTTCCAGGGACTAAGCCACTACCTAAAGACTATACATGGACTGACCCTTGACTCTGACCTCATAGGTAGTAATGAATATCCTAGTAAGAGCACCAGTGGAAGGGTAAGCCCTGGGTCCTGCTAAGACTGAACCCCCAGTGAACTAGACTGTTGGGGGGAGGGGGACAATGGGGGGAGTGTGGGGAGGGGAACACCGATAAGAAATGGAGGGGGAGGGGGATGTTTGCCCGGAAACTGGGAAAGGGAATAACACTCGAAATGTATATAAGAAATACTCAAGTTAATAATAAAAAACAAAAAAAACAAAACTAAAAAAAAAAACACACACACACACAAACCCTGTGGGAGAGAGACCTCACCGCCTGGTCAGGTGGGCACTCCTGCGGCTGCAGAGCGGAGGAGACCACCATCACTGCCCACCCCTGCCCACATCCCTGGCCCAAGAGGAAACTGTATAAGGCCTCTGGGTTCCTGTAGGGGAGGGCCCAGGAGCGGCAGGACCCCTGCGCCAGAGACACCTTCGGAACCTGAAGGAAAGAGACCGGATAAACAGTTCTCTGCACCCAAATCCCGTGGGAGGAAGATCTAAAACTACAGAGAGGCAGACAAGCGTGGGAAACCAGAAGAGACTGCACTCTGTGCACATCCAGACGCCAGAGGAAAACACCAAACACCATCTGGAACCCTGGTGCACGAAGGCTCACAGAAAGAGCAGCACAGATATTCTCGTTTGTTGCCGCCTAGGAGAGGTCTTAGGCAGTGCCCCACGAGCAAACTTGAGCCTCGGGACCACAGGTAAGACCAACTTTAATGCTGCAAGTGAGCTGCCTGGTGAACTCCAGACACAGGCCCACAGGAACAGCTGAAGACATGTAGATAGGAAAAACTACACGCCCGAAAGCAGAACACTCTGTCCCCATAACTGGCTGAAAGAAAACAGGAAAACAGGTCTACAGCACTCCTGACACACAGTCTTATAAGACAGACTAGCCACTGTCAGAAATAGCAGAACAAAGTAACACTAGAGATAATCTCGTGGCGGGAGGCAAGCGCAGGAACCCAAGCAACAGAAACCAAGACTACATGGCATTATCGGAGCCCAATCCTCCCACCAAAACAAACATGGAATATCCAAACACACCAGAAAAGCAAGATCTAGTTTCAAAATCATATTTGATCATGATGCTAGAGGACTTCAAGAAATACGTGAAGAACTCCCTTAGATAACAAGTAGAAGCCTACAGAGAGGAATCGCAAAAATGCCTGAAAGAATTCCAGGAAACCACAATCAAACAGTTAAAGGAATTAAAAATGGAAATAGAAGCAATCAAGAAAGAACACATGGAAACAACCCTGGATATAGAAAATCAAAAGAAGAGACAAGGAGCTGTAGATACAAGCTTCACCAACAGAATACAAGAGATGGAAGAGAGAATCTCAGGAGCAGAAGATTCCATAGAAATCATTGACTCAACTGTCAAAGATAATTTAAAGCCGAAAAAGCTACTGGTCCAAAACATACAGGAAATCCAGGACTCAATGAGAAGATAAACCTAAGGATAGTAGGTATAGAAGAGAGTGAAGACTCCCAGCTCAAAGGACAAATAAATATCTTCAACAAAATCATAGAAGAAAACTTCCCTAACCTAAAAAACGAGATACCCATAGGCATACAAGAAGCCTACAGAACTCAAAATAGATTGGACCAGAAAAGAAACACCTCCCGTCACATAATAGTCAAAACACCAAACGCACAAAATAAAGAAAGAATATTAAAAGCAGTAAGGGAAAAAGGTCAAGTAACATATAAAGGCAGACCTATCAGAATCACACCAGACTTTTCGCCAGAAACTATGAAGGCCAGAAGATCAAGGACTGATGTCATACAGACCCTAAGAGAACACAAATGCCAGCCCAGGTTACTGTATCCTGCAAAACTCTCAATTAACATAGATGGAGAAACCAAGATATTCCATGACAAAACCAAATTTACACAATATCTTTCTACAAATCCAGCACTACAAAGGATAATAAAGGGTAAAGCCCAACATAAGGAGGCAGGCTATACCCTAGAAGAAGCAAGAAACTAATCGTCTTGGCAACAAAACAAAGAGAAGAAAAGCACACAAACATAACCTCACATCCAAATATGAATATAACAGGAAGCAATAATCACTATTCCTTAATATCTATCAACATCAATGGCCTCAACTCCCCAATAAAAAAACATAGATTAACAAACTGGATACCCAACGAAGACCCTGCATTCTGCTGCCTACTGGAAACACACCTCAGAGACAAAGACAGACACTACCTCAGAGTGAAAGGCTGGAAAACAACTTTCCAAGCAAATGGTCAGAAGAAGCAAGCTGGAGTAGCCATTCTAATATCAAATAAAATAAATTTTTAATTAAAAGTCATCAAAAAAGATAAGGAAGGACACTTCATATTTATGAATGGAAAAATGCACCAAGATGAACTCTCAATCCTAAATATCTATGCCCCAAATACAAGGGCACCTACATACGTAAAAGAAACCTTACTAAAGCTCAAAACACACATTGCACCTCACACAATAATAGTGGGAGATTTCAACACCCCACTCTCATCAACAGACAGATCATGGAAACAGAAATTACACAGAGACGTAGACAGACTAAGAGAAGTCATGAGCCAAATGGACTTAACAGATATTTATAGAACTTTCTATTCTAAAGAAAAAGGATATAACTTCTTCTCAGCTCCTCATGGTACTTTCTCCAAAATTGACCATATAGTTGGTCAAAAAACGGGCCTCAACAGGTACAGAAAGATTGAAATAAGCCCATGCGTGCTATCAGACCACCACGGCCTAAAACTAGCCTTCAATAACAATAAGGGAAGAATGCCCACATATACGTGGATATTGAACAATGCTATACTCAATGATAACCTAGTCAAGGAAGAAATAAAGAAAGAAATTAAAAACTTTTTAGAATTTAATGAAAATGAAGGTACAACATACCTAAACTCATGGGACACAATGAAAGCTGTGCTAAGAGGAAAACTCATAGCGCTGTGTGCCTGCAGAAAGAAACAGGAAAGAGCATATGTCAGCAGCTTGACAGCACACCTAAAAGCTCTAGAGCAAAAAGAAGCAAATACACCCACGAGGAGTATAAGGCAGGAAATCATCAAACTCAGAGCTGAAATCAACCAAGTAGAAACAAAAAGGACCATAGAAAGAATCAACAGAACCAAAAGTTGGTTCTTTGAGAAAATCAACAAGATAGATAAACCCTTATCCAGACTAATGAGAGGACCCAGAGAGTGTGCCCAAATTAACAAAATCAGAAATGAAAAGGGAGACATAACTACAGATTCTGAGGAAATTCAAAAAATCATCAAATCTTACTATAAAAGCCTATATTCAACAAAACTTGAAAATCTTCAGGAAATGGACAATTTCCTAGACAAATATCAGGTACCGAAGTTAAATCAGGAACAGATAAACCAGTTAAACAACCCCTAACTCCTAAGGAAATAGATGCAGTCATTAAAGGTCTCCCAACCAAAAAGACCCCAGGTCCAGATGGGTTTAGTGCAGAATTCTATCAAACCTTCATAGAAGACCACATACCAATATTATCCAATTTATTCCACAAAATTGAAACAGATGGATCACTCCCGAATTCCTTCTGTGAAGCCACAATCACTCTTATACCTAAACCACACAAAGACCCAACAAAGAAAGAGAACTTCAGACCAATTTCCCTTATGAATATCGATGCAAAAATACTCAATAAAATTCTGGCAAACCAAATCCAAGAGCACATCAAAACAATCATCCACCATGATCAAGTTGGCTTCATCCCAGGCATGCAGGGATGGTTTAATATACGGAAAACCATCAACGTAATCCATTATATAAACAAACTGAAAGAACAGAACCACATGATCATTTCATTAGATGCTGAGAAAGCATTTGACAAAATTCAACACCCCTTCATGATAAAAGTCCTGGAAAGAATAGGAATTCAAGGCCCATACCTAAACATAGTAAAAGCCATATACAGCAAACCAGTTGCTAACATTAAACTAAATGGAGAGAAATTTGAAGCAATCCCACTAAAATCAGGGACTAGACAAGGCTGCGCACTCTCTCCCTACTTATTCAATATAGTTCTTGAAGTTCTAGCCAGAGCAATCAGACAACAAAAGGAGGTCAAGGGGATACAGATCGGAAAAGAAGAAGTCAAAATATCACTATTTGCAGATGATATGATAGTTTATTTACGTGATCCCAAATGTTCCACCAGAGAACTACTAAAGCTCATAAACAACCTCAGCAAAGTGGCTGGGTATAAAATTAACTCAAATAAATCAGTAGCCTTCCTCTACACAAAAGAGAGACAAGCCAAGAAAGAAATTAGGGAAATGACACCCTTCATAATAGACCCAATAATATAAAGTACCTCGGTGTGACTTTAACAAAGCAAGTAAAAGATCTGTACAATAAGAACTAAAAGACACTGAAGAAAGAAACTGAAGAAGACCTCAGAAGATGGAAAGATCTCCCATGCTCATGGATTGGCAGGATTAATATAGTAAAATTGGCCATTTTACCAAAGCGATCTACAGATTCAATGGAATCCCCATCAAAATAACAATCCAATTCTTCAAAGAGTTAGACAGAACAATTTGCAAATTCATCTGGAATAACAAAAAACCCAGGATAGCTAAAACTATCCTCAACAATAAAAGGACTTCAGGGGGAATCACTATCCCTGAACTCAAGGCAGTATTACAGAGCAATAGTGATAAAAACTGCATGGTATTGGTACAGAGACAGACAGATAGACCAATGGAATAGAATTGAAGACCCAGAAATGAACCCACACACCTATGGTCACTTGTTTTTGACAAAGGAGCCAAAACCATCCAATGGAAAAAAGATAGCATTTTCAGCAAATGGTTCTGGTTCAACCGGAGGTCAACACGTAGAAGAATGCAGATTGATCCATGCTTATCACCCTATAAAAAGCATAAGTCCAAGTGCATCAAGGACCTCCACATCAAACCTGATACACTCAAACTAATAGAAGAGAAACTAGGGAAGCATCTGGAACACATGGGCACTGGAAAAAATTTCCTGAACAAAACACCAATGGCTTATGCTCTAAGATCAAGAATCGACAAATGGGATATCATAAAACTGCAAAGCTTCTGTAAGGCAAAGGACACTGTGGTTAGGACAAATCGGCAACCAACAGATTGGGAAAAGATCTTTACCAATCCTACAACAGATAGAGGCCTTATATCCAAAATATACAAAGAACTCAAGAAGTTAGACGGCAGGGAGACAAATAACCCTATTAAAACATGGGGTTCAGAGCAAAACAAAGAATTCACAGCTGAGGAATGCCGGATGGCTGAGAAACACCTAAAGAAATGTTCAACATCTTTAGTTATAAGGGTAATCCAAATCAAAACAACCCTGAGATTTCACCTCACACCAGTGAGAATCGCTAAGATCAAAAACTCAGGTGACAGCAGATGCTGGTGAGGATGTGGAGAAAGAGGAACACTCCTCCATTGTTGGTGGGATTGCAGACTGGTAAAACCATTCTGGAAATCAGTCTGGAGGTTCCTCAGAAAATTGGACATTGAACTGCCTGAGGATCCAGCTATACCTCACTTGGGCATATACCCAAAAGATGTGTCAACATATAAAAGAGACACGTGCTCCACTATGTTCATCGCAGCCTTATTTATAATAGCCAGAAAATGGAAAGAACCCAGATGCCCTTCAACAGAGGAACGGATACAGAAAATGTGGTACATCTACACAATGGAATATTACTCAGCTATCAAAAACAACGAGTTTATGAAATTCGTAGGCAAATGGTTGGAACTGGAAAATATCATCCTGAGTGAGCTAACCCAATCACAGAAAGACATACATGGTATGCACTCATTGATAAGTGGCTATTAGCCCAAATGCTTGAATTACCCTAGATCCCTAGAACAAACGAAACTCAAGACGGATGATCAAAATGTGAATGCTTCACTCCTTCTTTAAATGAGGAAAAAGAATACCCTTGGCAGGGAAGGGAGAGGCAAAGATTAAAACAGAGACTGAAGGAACACCCATTCAGAGCCTGCCCCACATGTGGCCCATACATATACAGCCACCCAATTAGACAAGATGGATGAAGCAAAGAAGTGCAGACCGACAGGAGCCGGATGTAGATCGCTCCTGAGAGACACAGCCAGAATACAGCAAATATAGAGGCGAATGCCAGCAGCAAACCACTGAACTGAGAATAGGTCCCCTATTGAAGGAATCAGAGAAAGAACTGGAAGAGCTTGAAGGGACTCGAGACCCCAAAAGTACAACAATGCCAAGCAACCAGAGCTTCCAGGGACTAAGCCACTACCTAAAGACTATACATGGACTGACCCTGGACTCTGACCCCATAGGTAGCAATGAATATCCTAGTAAGAGCACCAGTGGAAGGGGAAGCCCTGGGTCCTGCTAAGACTGAACCCCCAGTGAAGTAGTCTATGGGGGGAGGGCGGCAATGGGGGGAGGGTTGGGAGGGGAACACCCATAAGGAAGGGGAGGGGGGAAGGGGATGTTTGCCCGGAAACCGGGAAAGGGAATAACACTCGAAATGTATATAAGAAATACTCAAGTTAATAAAAAATAAAAATAAAATAAAACAAAAAAAAAGGGGAAACAAAAATATTCATAGGGCATGATATGGAGATTAAGTTTAGAGCAGAGATTCAACGAATAGACATTCTGAGCCAGACCATCTGCGGATCCAGCCCACATACTTACAACCCCCAAACATAAACAATATTGCTGATGCCAACAAGTGCATGCTTACAGGAGCCTGATATAGCTGTCTCCTGAGAGGCTCTTCCAGATCATGACAAATACCGAGGCTGATGCTTCCAGCCAACCATTGAACTGAGAAGAGGGTACCCTTTGGAGAAGAAAGAGAAAGTATTAAAGGAGCTGAATTGCCTTGCAACCCGGTAAGGACAACAGTGGTCACAAACCAGATCTCCGTGGTACTAAAGCCCTTCCATAAGTCTTCACATGGACAGACTGGTGTCTCTAGCTGCATATGTAGCTAAGCATGACCATGTTCTATACCAATGGGAGAAGCCCTTGGTCATGCCAAGGCTGGACCTTTCAGGAAATAGAATGCCATGCTGGGGAGGCAGCAAGGAGATGTTTTGCGGAGGGGAAACACCTTTGAAGAAGACAGGGCAGCGGAAGCAGATAGGGATAGGGGTCTTATGGATGGAGGCCACACAAACAGCCTTTATATTTTTCTATGCCTTTAACAGCTCAATGGCAAGGCCACTTCCTAACCTCCAAGTGGCTAAACTATCCCCCACTGATATTCCCACGTTATTATTTGCTAAAATCTATATCCCATCTTTCTTGCCCTGGACAAAATTGGGCAGCTCTCCTGGGTCTGCTTCTTCTCATGCTCTTCTATGTCAGCTGCTTCTCTGTCCTGAAAGTCTGTCCTAGAGAATCTTCATGTCTTCTTCCTCTCTGGACCTTTGTCAAAGCATCCTGAAACTCCTGCTCTGTCGGCACTGCCTAAACACTGCCTATCAATATCTCTATTTTCCAATCAGAACCAACTGAGGCAGGGTCCCTGATTTTTAAGTTCAGGACACTATGAGAAGCATGAGAATAAATTCAGCTGCAATAACTATTTGTATGTGATTTTATGGGAACAATATTCCCCAAACAAGAAAGAGATACCTGTTAAAGTACTAGAATCATAGAAAATAACAAATAGACACATAATAATAATAATATATATAAATAGTAATATAATATATTATAATAAAAGTGATAATAACAATAATAATAAATGTAGTAATTGTAGTAATTATAAAAATAAATAATAATAAAAATAAAGTAATCATCATCATTCTCACAATCATCATCATCATCGTCAAAGCATAACTAAACAGAGAAATAAAAATACAAAAACTGTGAAGGAAAAAGACAATGTCACACATAAAGCTGATCACATGAGACTAACACCTGAATCTTCAATGGACATTCTAAAATATAAATCGGCTTGGATCACGTTTCAACACGTTTTCAAAGAATACAGATACTAGCCTAGAATTTATTACTGAGCAAATGTATCATTCACATCAACACAAGAGGAGAAACTTTACATAGCCTAATCACCAGGAAGCCATGTCTCTTCAGCAATCTTAGTCTAAAAATGAGAACCGCATTCTGAAAATAAGGGATAGTATCAAGAGGACAGAAATGGTAAATAAACCTGTAGTAATTCATCGGAATAGGAAAAAAGAATGTGGTAAAAATAAAATAAAAAAGACCCATAAATACTCCTCATTAATAACGCTAAGCATAGGTGTTGGGGATTTAGCTCAGTGATAGGGCGCTTGCCTAGCAAGTGCAAGGCCCTGGGTTGGACCCCAGATTCCAAAAAAAAAAAAAAAAAAAAAAAAAAGAAAAAACGCTAACCAGTAACTGTCCCACATCAATAATATACAGTCTATCAGTTTGTATAAGAAAACAGTTTTATTTCTCCTGCATCCAAAAAGTACATAAAAGTACATTTCTTTTAGATACAATTGCATACGCATGGTTAGAATGCAATTGCCCATATTTCTTTTTTTCTTTTTTTCTTTTTCTTTTCTTTCTTTTAAGTATATTTATTGTTCTTTAGTTATTTATAAAAATCTAGAAGACTTTCAGTTTCATTTTAAGTATAGAATTTTCATTTAAATGTATTTCTTTTTTTGAGGGGTGTTCCCCTCCTCATTCCCCCCCTCTTCACTGCCCTCCCCCCAACAATCACGTTCACTGGGGGTTCAGTCATGGCAGGACAAAGGCCTTCCCCTCCCACTGGTACTCTTTCTAGGATATTATTTGCTACCTCTTGAAGTTTGAGCTCAGGGTCAGTCCATGCATAGTCTTTGGGTAGTGGCTTAGTCCCTGGAAGCTCTGGTTGGTTGGAATTGTTGTTCATATGGGGTCTCGAGCCCATTTAAGCTCTTCCACTCCTTTCTCTGGTTCCCTCAACGGGCGTCCTGTTCTCAGTACAGTGGTTTGCTGCTGACATTTGCCTATGTATTTCATGTATTCTGGCTGTGTCTCTCAGGAGAGATCTACATCCGGTTCCTGTCAGCCTCCATTTCTTTGCTTCATCCATCTTGTCGAATTGGGTCGCTGTACATGTATGGGCCACATGTGGGGCAGGCTCTGAATGGATGCTCCTTCTGCCTCTGTTTAAATCTTTGCCTCCCAATTCCCTGCCAAGGGTTATTCCTGTACCCCTTTTAAAGAACGAGTGAAGCATTCACATTGTGATCATTGGTCTTTACTTCATGTGTTCTATGCATCTAGGGTAATTCAATCATTTGGGCTAATAGCCACTTATCAATGAGAGCATACCATGTGTGTTTTTCTGTGGTTGTGTTACCTCACACAGGATGATATTTTTCAGTTCCCTCCTTTTGCCTATTAATTACATAAAATCTGTTTTTGATAGCTGAGTAGTATTCTTTGGGTAGTATTACCACATATCCTAAGGCAATATTTATTTGACAGAAGTATACTTTTGGGAGAACATTATTTTGAAATTTAATTCATCCATTTTCATTAGTTTTATTTGGATGAATATTATTTGCTAGTATGTTTAAATTTTTAGGTAACTGTGTGTGGGTGTGTGTTTGATAATTCAACTCTAATATGACCAGGAAATTGCTTGAGTGATAATGATAATTTATGGACACTGATAATTTTTGTATATACTTTATATATAAACTTTATATATATATATATATATATATATATATATATATATATATATATATATATATGTATGTATGTATATGTATATATCTATATGTATATATATGAAAATATGTTCTGTATATTTTTTCAAAGCATTGTTTAGATATGTATACTAGATTAAGCATTCTAATTGCAGTTTTAGCTTTTTCCAACACTAATTTTATCTTATTTGGTGTCTAGAAAGATATACATGGAAGGATGAATCATCTCAACTTCAAATGTCGGTACACTCAATGTTATATCTTCCTTTTAAACATGATTGTTCATCTTTGGTCCATAAAATATATATATTTATTTGCTCTATTTATATTAGAAATGTGTGCTATATTTTATATATATTCGTTGACAACTTCCTCCTGTGAAAAAATTTTAAGAATAAATGACTTATGTACATTATTATAAAATCTAAGATCATTGAGTTTTTTCCCAAATCAAATACTATAATGAGTAAATATAGGAAGCACTTCCTGACTGTGGCTATTAACAAAAAATATTTGATATACAATTCCTATAAACTTATTTTGACATTATCTATTATAGTTTCTTCAAGGAGTTGTCCAACTTTTAATTAAGGGAAGTCACCAATTATGTCAATAAATTTTTCATTCTATATTCCTTTAATTTGTAAAATATATTTTTATTTAAATAAGTTATAACAAAAAGGGAAATATTATATAGACAAGGAAAGAGACCAAAGGAAATTAGTACCAAACTCTAATATTTGTGTCAATATCAGAAATGGCAAATGATAATTACTGTATTATTAATTAAATGAGACATGATATCATTTTCATTTAATAATTTTTCCTGAATATTTTATGTATTTACATTTCAAATGTTATTTCCTTTCCTTTTTCTCCCATAACATCCCTGCCCATCTTCTGTGAGGATGTTCCAATTCCCACCAATCTACTTCAACCTCAATGCTCTGGCATTACCCTACATCGGGGATACAAGCCTTCACAAGATTAAGGTCTTCTTCCAATGATGTTAGACCAGTAATCCTCTGCCACATATGTGCCTGGAGTCATGGGTCCCTCAATCTGTTCTCACTAGTGGATGGTTTAATCCCTCGAATTTCTGGTGGGTCTGGTTAGTTGATATTGTTGTTACACCTGGGGTTTTGAAAAGCCCTTCATCTCATTAAGTATACTCTCTAACAACTTCATTGAACCCCCCTTGATCAATCCAAAGTTTAGCTACAATCTTCCTCACTCACCAGTGTCAGCAGGGTTCTGTCAGTGTCTCTCAGGAGACATCCATATCTGACTCCTGTCAACAAGGACTTAGTGGCATCAGCAATAGTGACTGGTTTGTGTGACTGCATATGTGACAGATCCCCACATGGGGCAGTCTCTGGTTAACCCTTTCTTCAGTCCCTGCTTAACTCTTTATCCTTGAATTTCCTCCCATGAATATTTTTTTCTCCCTTCTAAGAAGTAATGTAACATCTGCATTTTGGTCTTCTTCCAGCTTGGGCTTCATATGACCTGTGAATTCTTTCTTATGTATTCCAAACTTTTGGGCTGATACACAGTTCCAATAAATGTATACCATTTGTGTTCTTTTGTGACTGGGTTACCACATACAGAATGATAATTTCTAGTCTATCCTAAGAATTTTATGCAAACATTGTTTTTGATAGGTTAGAAGAAGTGGATGTACTATATTTCATTTATCCATTACTATGTTGAGGGACATCTGGTTTCTTTTCAGCTTCTGGCTATTATAAAAAATAAAGGTTACTCTCAACCTGTAACATCATGTGGCCTTCTTATTTATTGGAGCATCTTTTGGGTATATATCAAAAAATGGGAATGTGGTTTCCTCAGGTAGTACTATATCCAACTTCGTGAGAAAATTCCAGACTGATTTCCAGAATGGTTATACCAGCTTGCAATCTGACCAACAATGGAGGAGAGTTCCTCTTTCTCAACCTCCTTGCCAGAATCTGTTGTGAATTTCTTTTCTTAGCCATTATGAGAGGTGTGCTGTGTAACCTCAGAATTTGTTGATTTGCATTTACCTGATGGCTAATGATGTTAATATTCCTCAGTAGAGAATTATTTGTTTAGTGCTATTCACCGTTTTTGAAAGGACTATTTGATTTTCTGGAGTCTAACTCATTGAGTCTTTGTATAGATTGATTTTAGCTCTCTATCAGATGGAAGATTGGAAAAGAACTTTTCTTAACCTATTTATTTTACCTTTTTCCAAATTCCAGGGACCTATGCCTTACAAAACTTTATGAAGTCCCATTTGTCTATTTTCGATCTTGGATCAAAGCCATTCGTTTTCTGTTCAGTAAATTTCCCCACTTTTTCATCTATGAGTTTAAGATTATATGTTTCCTGTGGAGAGACTTGATCCACCTCAACTTGAGCTTTGTACAGGATGATAAGAATTGATTGATTTCCATTCTTCTACATGCTATCCTCCAGTCGAATGAGAACCATTTTTGGAAAATGTTATCCTTCCATTGGATAGTTTCGGTTCATTATCAAATATCAAGTGGCCAGAGGTGTGTGCCCATAATTCTGGGGCTTCAATTATATTCCTTTGATCTACCTGTCTGTCTCTGTAGCATTCCCACTAAGTTTTTAATATTCTTGTTCTGTAATACAGTTTGAAGTCATTGATAGTGATTTCCCCAAAAGTTCTTATACTGTTGATGAACGTTTTCCCTATCATGGGGTTCTTGTTATTCCAACTGAATTTTCAAACTGCTCTTTCTATCTCTGTGAATAATTGAGTTGGAATTTTGATGGTGATTCCTTGAATCTGTTGATTGCTTTTGGCAAGATGGCCGTTTTTACAATATTAACCCTACACATGCATGAACATGGGAAATTATTCCATTTTCTGAGATCTTCAATTTTTTCTTCAGAGACTTTAAATTCCTCTCATACAGAACTTTCACTTGCTTGTTTAGAGTCAACCTGAGGTATTTATTAATTTTTGTGACTATTTAGAAGGATGTCATTTCCTTGATTTCTCCTCAAACTGTTTATCCTTGAAGTAGAATGCTACTGATTTGTTTGATTTAAGTTTACATCCAGCCACTTTGCTGAAGTTGTTTATCAGCTGAAGGAGTTCTCTGGTGGAATTTTTGGGGTCACTAAAATATAAAATCACATCATCTAAAATCGTGATATTTTAACTTCTTGCTTTCTACATTTTTCCGTTTTGCCTCGTGTTTTTGTCTAATTTTTGTGGATATGACTTCCAGTACTATATTGGTGGAGTAAGAAGAGATTAGGCAACCTTTTCTAGTTCGTGATTTTTTTGGTATTGATTCAAGTTTCTCTCCAGTAAGTTTGATGTTGGCAACTGTTTTTTTTTTTTTTTTTTTTTTTTTTTTTTTTTTGTAATAATCTTTTCTTATGTTTAAGTATGGGCGTTGAATTCCTAATATTTTCCAAGACTTCCAACATGAAGAAATATTGATTTTTTTTAATTTTTAACAGCACCTAAAAAGATGATCATTTGCCTCCCCCACGATATTATTTACATATTTGATTCTTCTGTATACTGACATCCAGTTGAACCATAATTTCTTGAAAATTCTGTCTTTTTACATTTCATGGTTTTAGCACCTTTGTCAAAGAAAAAGTGACCATAGGTGTTTGCATTCATTTCTGGATCTTCAGGTTAGCATATCTTGTGAAATTTTCAATTACCGTGGATCGAGAAACCAATACATTCCATGACAAAGCCAAATGTACACAATATCTTTCCACAATCCAACCCTACAAATGATAGTACATGGAAACTTCCCACACAAGGAGGGAATCTACACCTTAGCAAAAAGTAGGAATTTAATCTTTCAACAACCCAAAAGATGATAGCCACACAATTGTAATTACATTTCTAACAACAAAAATAACAGGAAGCAACAGTCCACTTCATTTAATATCTCTTATCATCAATGGAAACAATTCCCCAAATTAAAGACGTAAACTAAGAGACTGAATACATTAAGAGGATGCAAGATTTTGCTGCATACAGGAAATACACCTTAGAGACAAAGACAGAGTATCTCAGGAGAAAAATGCTAAGCAAATATCCCCAAGTAATAAGCTGGAGTAGCCTTTCTAATATTGAACAACATTGACTTTCAACAAAAAGTTATCAAAAATGATAAGGAAGGGAACCATACCTGTCAAAGGAAAAATAATACTAAGATGAACTTTCAATTCTGAACAACTATGTTTTAAATGCAAAAACACCTAAATTCATTAAAGAAACATAACTATAGCTCAAAGCAAATATTGCACCAAACAGAATAAATTGTTGGAAACTTCAATACTGCACTCTCATCAATGGACAATTTATGGAAACTGTAACTAAACAGATATGGTTAAAATAACAGAAGTTATTTTAATAACTTGAAAAATGCAAATGAACTTAACAGATATTTAGGTAACAGAAGAAAATACCATTTCCTATGCACCTAATTGTAACTTCTCCCATTTTGTCCATATATTCATTCACATAACAGGACTCAAATGATACCAGAACATTGAAGTAATCCTCCGCATCCTATAGATCATCAAGACCTAGGGCTGCTCTTCTATATTTTTTTTTGCATTTGTTTAAATTATTGATGACTTATTTATGTGGTATTTTTGAAACATCATCTTTCTTGATAGTTTGTCACTATGCAATAAAGACTGGGTTAAACCTTTTGGTAGTTCTTCCATTTTTGCCTCTACAATAGCAAGAGTGATTTTCCAATGCCATCGTGGTTTATATACTACATTTTGAGTTAACTCTTTGTGCATACATTGCATTTAATGTTTTCCTCTTTGTTTGAATATATATTTGTATTATCTAATCTAACAAATTTGTAATCTTATAATGAAATTTCTAATTTCATAACATCAAACTATAACTTTTGATCTCATTTTGATTATATTTTTCTCCATTTTATATGCAATTTTTCTTTGTGAATACTTTTCCCTCTTTATGTATGTTCATGCCTTAATGGGATTTTGTTATTGTTTATCAATGGAAAAATGCAATTTATTCACAGCAGCAGCCATATATGAAGGAGAATACAAGAGTTAATTAGCTATTGCAATAGGATGGATTACTTATTAAAAATAACAATCTCTGAAAAAAAGAACAGTGATGTATTTCACACTACCCTTCCGCAATGATCCCAGCATACAATAATGCCAGGTAGTATGCTGTGCTCATGTGGTGGTGACAAATAATTTATGGAAGAATAAAAGCACATAACACAGAAAATTGAAAGAATCACTTTCTGCCTACACACAGATACATAATGGTTTTATAGGGTGGTCAATACAATTAATTGAAGCAGAAGTAAACAATTATGTTGCTACAAGAAATTGAAGTCAAGGAAGAGTTTTTAACCATGGTCAACTATATAATTGTGAACATTTGTTCCCAAAATTGTGAGCTGTTCCCCAGGACATAAGAGCTGGACTGAACCCACCTTTTATCTATACAAAGTGGGGAACCATGGCCCTAATGGGAATGATGAAGACAAAAAACTAAAACAATAACAAAAGGGTATATTAATAGAAGCAAACCATTACCGCAAACTACCACAAACAACTTTATGTTCTAACCAGAGAAGGCACCAAAACTAAAGTCACATTTGAGCACCCTACGTGAAGACAAAAGTGAGTGGGCCATGGACTTTCCCCCTTTCATGTTTTTCAAGTACTTTACAGAAACAGGAAACTCAGACTGCTTTTCCATGATTTATTTAGGGTTTTTAAAACCCTCTTATATTAAAATACCATTTGAAAGTATTGATAGTTGCTGACTAGGTTTTTTACCAAGTTCACAAAGTTCTTGGAGTAAAGTTTCAAAATGTAACTAGGCCCAACCCTGAGCTGTAAAACTATAGGCAATAATAATAGATATTATCAAGGCCCAAGCACTATAGTGCTACACTACTGAGTACAGTGATCCAAATTAATTCAAATAGCTCAAAAGAGTAGGAAGATACATCTAAAAAGGGGTTAGAAAAGTGTAGAAGAATCAACCCCTTCCTCGTGTATGCCAGCATTTATGGTTCTGCAGTAAATCCTAAGAGGCAGTATTCAAGTAACAATGGGAAGAACAAATCAGGACAAGACAAGGAGATAAATTAGCCTGTTGGGTTTATATAAGGGAAATACTTAGAAATGAAAATGTCTTGAAAATTAAAAAGTGTTTTTTTTTTCATTATTTTCTCCTTCCAATCAAAACAAACAGCCATGAATAATTCTCCTCTAAGGCTTCCCTAAAACAGGTTAAACAAAAATTAAAATAAACATTTAAAAGTTTGAAAATGAAAGAAAAGACAAAAATATTGAGTCTGTTCCAGAGTAGGATCACAGTGAAATGAGATGAATCTGGTCAAGATGAAACCTAGAGTGGCAATTAGTATCTAGAATTAAGAACTGCATGAGAAAGGCAGTAGAGTAGTGACATGAACATGGCCAGGCTTGACAGATAAGGCTGGGCCCTTTACAGGGGCACAGAATGTGGTAAGAAAATATTTCAAATAAAGCAGCACCTTTCCTTTCTTCTCACTTCAAGTATCCCATCCCCAAAAAAAACCATTTTGATAATAATACAGAAGAGTTATGGTATGTCACTCACTTCCCATTTGCATTGGGAAGTGAGTGACATACCGAAATCAGGTGTGTCTCTCCGAAATCAGGAAATATGAACATTTCGAATTTCAAAGAAGAAAAATTCATCGCCAGGTACACGAATGTCCAGAGGACCAAGTGACAAACTGAAATATGTTAGGGCAGAGGAGGTAGAGACTGTCTCATTCCTCAGAGCAGAAATGGGACTGCGCAAGTTAAGAAGAGATAAGGCAGCCATAACAGGTAAACTAGTTCTCATACCATTAATCTTATTTACATTATTCTTCACTGTACTTAGTACAAATCACTTTCCAGCTCAATCTTCATTTTGAATGATGCTGATCTATCCTGCAATGTGTCTGTACCATCTTCTCTTCCTAGTATTGGCTTTCATCATGGGGATAATAGATGATTGTGGCTGCATTGGTGATGTTTTTATTTCTATATATCACTCCCTTTACGTACTATATGTGTAGTAACATTTAATGAGTTTCATTTGGAGAAGTTATGAGTGGTTGATCTTATAAATATGGTTCAAACCTCTATTGAGATTATTTAGAAAATATCAGGTATCCATTCTCTGTAAATAATTGCTTATCTCATATGATAAAGAAACAATAAAATTTTATTCTACTCAAAATAATTCTCTATAATTTTAATATCTAAAGATACAGAAGAACATTGAGATAATATGGAATATTAGATCACCTGAACTGCCTGTTCATTTTTCTAAGAATAACCAGAATCATTAAGATGATTCTGGAACATAATAAAGGAACAAAAAACAAACCATTGAATAAATAGTGGCAGAACAACATGGTCATTTTGTTAAATGTAGCTTACCTTCAGGTCCACTGTTTTCTTTTGTTTATAAAAAATTCAATTTAAATACTCTTCTTCAGTGTTTTTCATCCTGTCATTGACTCTATTTTCAAAGCTGTATCCCATAACTAGCATGATAATTAAATTTAAAACCAAGAATTTTGTATGTGTCACTCTTTCTGCATTTCCTTATTTGTGGTTTATTCTGTTTCCAATGGCCATGTTGTCTTGAAGTCAGGAAGAATTTCTGGCTCATTTGACAAAAATTTTCTGAAACCATATATTATTCATAGTTTTAAAGTGCTATGCATATGTTTCATAGTACTGGATATTATAGTTTAAAATCATCTGGATAAGGAATTTCTGCATGAATATCATAACACGCTAAAAAACTAAAGAGAAAACATAGAAGTAGATATTTATTAATTATTGTTACTCTTCTAGAGTTTGTTACTTTACAAAATATGAGCAAATCACTTCTTTCTGTGAAATTCACATTCATGAGCTATTATATTCTAATCAAACTCCTTTGTCAGCTCTCATAAAGTTCAATTAAATGCTAATTGCAATCCAAAATATTTGCTGAAAGTAAATGGGCAAATTATTTGTCCGCATGTAGTAAACAAGCATCTAATATAAGAATAGGTTTGCTCTTAATGAAATTAAAACTATCAGATATAATGGGAAAAAATACATCTATTAAAGTAAATTTTTTGTTATATAACAGCTATTAATTCATGTTCTGAGTAATGGCTTAAGTCACCAAACCTTGAACAATAAGTAGGAATTTTTAGTGAGTTAGAGGATCTCTCAAGCATCTCCAAGTAAATTGATCTAAAATATTTCCTTGAAAATTCTCCTTAATACACTTATCATGAAATATTCCACATCACAGTAAATAACTCCAACATATTTTCATTTGCTCAAAACAAGACATTGTCTTTATTTCTTCGGGCCCTCGCCATAATCAGTCTAATACCAAACAACATAAATTTCCAACATAGCTGTCTGATATGAATCTTTTTCTTTATCACTGACACTACTTCCAGATTGACTTCAAAAACATCCTTCTAATCACTCTGTGTATCATTTCATAATACATAAGTAACCAGAGTCCCATAGTGTGTACATATAGAGTTAAACAAACGTATTTCAAACTATTCCATGATTTCTTAGACAATTTTCCATAAATAAAAATTTATATCTCTCATATTGTTTCTGTAAGCCCATATGTGATATCTAAGCTTCAGCTTTATTTGGTCCTCTCTTCCATCACTTAATCTATACAAACTCCTTTCACATTTACTTTTTGTATATGTCAAGCTCTTTTCCTTTTATTGACCTCATACTTATAGTAATATTGGACGGAATATAGTTCAATAATTTTTCATCTAATTTAACTTAGCTCTCACTTCGTTAGGACAATCTCCATAACCTTATTTCTAAGATAGATTCTTCTGTTATTTGCATACAATTAACTCCAACACACTGATTTATGCATTCATTTCTTTCTTTTTTTATATCATAATGCAATTTTTATAAGAGAAAGCTCATAATACTTTTTATCCATTCCTAACCTACACAACTATTATGGAGCCTGGTACATTGATGGAGACTGTTATTTATTACATGTTTCATTAAGTTGTAAAAATAAACTTTATACTATTCTTCGTTTTAATGAATATGGATTCCATGCATTGGTTAAATCATCATGAAGTATTTATGTGAGTTCTTCAATATATTACACTTCAGTGACCTAGATGACATTGCCTAAACATTTTTGTTGTCAACGATAGTCTATTTCATATTCAACAGCAATGCTTTGTTGACTGAGCAATTATCTCAGCTAGGAATACTTTTGACATGAAAGAAAAAGATACCTAATTTTAATTGATAGCACCCATGTAAAAATGCCAGGTGCCAATCATTTGTGGTCCCATCTCTGAAAATATGAAGAGATGATCATTACTAAGGGCTTACCGGTGACAGAGTCAAAGTTCATTTGTGAGCTGTTTCAGTGAAAGATTAAAAACAAAGAGGACCCAATGCTGTGTTTACAGAGCTGTACCTGTACCTCATCTTTCTCTCCCCAAATCCCACTAGGAAATGACTGGACTTCCAGGAGTGTTGACACACTCAGGATCACAGGAGAGACTACCACTTTTTAGGGGGAACTGCCTGGAGCCCTCAGAACCCAGGAACAGAGGGGCAGTCTGTTACAGGATACTTCTGGTTTCTATCTATTCTATGTCGCTGAACCTGATCCACAGCTCTCGGTACACAAGATCCTTCAGGAGAGAGATAGTGTCCCAGGAGTCATGACACATAGGCTTACAGGAGGATCAATCCATTATTAGAGACAGTAAAACCAGCTAACCCCAGACATAACAAGATGGCAAGAGGGAAGTATAATAGCCTAAGCAATATAAACCAAGGTTACATGACATCATCAGAACCCATTTCTCACACAAAGCTAGAATTTCTCACAAAGCTAGAATACCCTCAACACAACAGAAAAGAAAAAGAAATGTTTGTACTTCAAATCACTTAACATGATGATGTTAAAGGATTTTAAGAAGGAAATAAATAATTCCATCAAAGAAATACAGGACAACAGATGTAAAGAGAAAGAAGCCCTTACAGAGGAAACACAAATATCCCTTAAACAATTACAGGAGATTTTAAGGAGACTATAGGAAAATGGATAAAACTACATAATATCATCCTGATGGAAGTAACACAAACACAAATAAACGCACATAGAATACACTCACTTGTAAGCAGAAATTAGCGTAAGAGCTCAGAATTTCCACAAAAAAACTCATATACTCTGCAGCTCAAAAAGAAAGGACAAAGAGGGACTGCTCCAAACCCAATTAGAAGGGGGAAGAAAATTATCATGGGAGGCACATGGAGGAAGAACCCTGTGTGTGAGAGGGGAGTTAAATTGAAGAACAGGAGAGCAGGATATGATGTGGGAAGAGAGGAGAGAAGGACAGGGGACCAGGAGAATGAGTATATAAAGAAGGAACATTAGAGGATGCTGTAACCTCTAAAATGTCCCAGATACTAAGGATGCAACAGATTCTCTGGACTCAACAGTAATGACATTAGCCAACATCAACAACAGTGAAATTGAACCTGAATACACCACCTGCAGTAGATAGACATGGCTCCCAGTGTAAGGATGGAACCACTCACCTATCTCTTATTAAATCAGAGCTATCCGTGTCTATTGAAATGCAGGAGTAAATATGGAGTAGAGGGTGTAAGAAAGGCTATCCAGAGATCTGCAGACACCAATCATCTCCTCTCCTCAGCAGATATAACCCTTCCTCAAAACCCATGAATATATCTGTATACTTAGAATGTTTCAAACCCTACTTTATTTCAACCACCCTTCTAGCCCACCAACCAGAGGTAGCAGAGGGAGAAATTTGATAGGAAAAGATGGAGAGTTGTGGACCTATTTAGAAGTAATTCTTTGGGGTAACTCCAATCTTCATTGTGCAGTACTGTCCTTTAGCAAATGCAAAAAATGAATCAGTAGCAGTGCTTTGAAATGGCAGAGACCACAAGGCTCTAACAAACCAATAAGAAGCAGCAGAATAGCACAGATTCTTTTGTGCATTTCTCATGGCGGAACGAAGACCAGCAAAGACCATCGAAGCCTTGCAAGGTGTAGCAATGTAAAAATATCCTCTCCCTCTCTGTGGGATTACATTTATGTTCTCCATAAACATCCTGTCCCCCTTCAAGCGTGTGCTCCAGCTAAATATCATATGCCTTCTCATGTGTCTGCTTTAGCAAAACATCCTCTCCTAACATAGCTTCCAGAAAAACATCCTGTGACACAAATTAGTTTCCAAAGAAACCAAAATTTTTCCACTTCATCTAGCCTTATCTCACACTCGGCCATGACATCACAAAACATATAATCGCAGTCTTGCATGGCTCCTAGGCCTCAGCTCCATCAGCCACTGGAGCTTCTGCAACTGCATTCTGTGAAACTCAGACCCTTTCATGAGCACAACCTTCAGTTATCCCCATAAACTTTGTGCTCTCTCCATCTTTGCTCTCAGCAAATAGCTGTCAAACTTTCAGCCAACTCTGCTGTGACCTGAAAAACCCTCATCAAGAAAGCCAATGAATTTGACTTGATTTTTTTTTTCTCTGATGGAATGGAGATTTCTACCTGTATGGTTAACCTGGTGTCTGAGTCATCTGTAATAAAACCCACTACTATTAAGATCAAAGTCACAGGAACTATGAAATATAGGAAATCATACGACAAGCATTATAGTTGTCCACGCCTTTTCTGCAGCCTTATTGAAGTATAATGTACATACTTAAAAAATCCATTTATTTTAATTGTGTAATTTAATGATTTTACAGTAAAATTTATATCTTCCTTCCCTTTTTTAATACTCATTTCCCACTAGTTCATATGTTATCGAAGTCTATTAAAAACACATAAGTGAAGTCAGAAGGACCAGAGCGGGAAGCAGCAAGGTTCTTGATTTGCTAAGACAACAGATACATTGGCAGAATCATCTGGATAAAACCACTTGGGATACATTGGGTCTTCTCTTAGCGTGCAGCCTCCAGAAAAAGAGTTTAAAGGATTAAGTCTTGGGTCCTCCTACATCAAATCCAGACCTGACCTGGTATGGTCAGCATCACTTTTGGCCACTATCGTGATAATCCCATTGATCACTCTTACAAGTTGCCTAGCAACTCACATAGTAAACAAACTTATTTTGGTTCATGGTTTCATAGGTTTCAGTCCATGGTCACATGATCATGAAAGGGGCATGATAGAGCTCAACTGCTAACCTCACTGGCATCCAAGAAGCATCAACACAGGAAGAGACCAAGGACAAAAATACACCCTCCAAGACATGTCCCAAATGACCAAATCCCTTAAGTTCCTAACTCCTAGTTTCCCGTCACCTTCATACATATCCATCAACAGATGAACTCATTGATTACAGCACACGGGGTCCAATTGCTTTTCATAGTCCCACATTTGAACATTGTACTGGGAAAATGTGTACCTTAAACCCATAGGGTAGGGCCAGAAGGTTGTGATAGAGGTCTAAACTTCACCTCACACTAGAAACAGTTGGGTTGGTTTCACAACATGTCCTATTTCTTTCTGTTACTGAGGTACACCATATCTGCATTGCAGCATTTTGACTGGGGTGAGATACCATCAGCAGTCAATTGTAAAGACGCCCCCCACCATGTGTTGGTTTAATGTAAAATGGGACATCTATAATATAGACACACAAGCATATACACAGACTCACAGAGAGAGGCAAAAAGGGAAGGAGTTGAGTCTTATAAACCCTCAAGAAAGAGGGAGTGGAAATATAAGATACAGATGTTAGCGAGAACCAGAACAAAGCAGTGTCTCCTATACAGGACAGGACCACTATTCCTCAGCCGTAGCTGACAGGAAAGGGAGAGTCAGTTTTCTACAAAGATATAGCTGGTGATAAACTGTCCAGGCTCCAGTAGCTTGCCCAATGCCCATGAATTTATGGGCAGAATAAATGACTTGAGTGGGTTATTACAGAGGGGAAAAAGAGAGCTTGAATTTGGGAAAAGGGATTAGGTGTGGATAGATTCCTGGAGGAGTTAGGAAGGGAAGTGAGAAGTAAATTCTATCATTATATAATGTACAAAGTTCTCAAGGAACTAATAAAAGTGGTTTTTTAAATACCATATCTGTACTGAACATATACAAACCATTTTTCTTGTCATCTCCTAAATAACAGCCTCTCATGATTTCATTTCATTAAGTACAAAAACAATTCAGAGATTATTTAAAGTGTAGGAGGATGTTTGGAGACGGCAGAGGGGTAAAGCCAAGTGTGTGGTCACACTTGCAAAGACCAGTGCTTGGTATGGGAACAGGAGGATAACGGGGGCTTCCTGACAGTGAGCCTCACCTCAGATTCAGCAAGGGAATAAAGTAGGTAGTGAAGGAGCAGAATACGCTCTCCACACCCCCAGGCTCTGAACTTACATGTCTTTATGAACACACGCCCACACACACACATATAAATATGACTAGAGTATACAAGTGGCTTGCATAGATTATATGCAAATGCACTGTCATTTTATCCAATGAACCTGAGGACTTTTAGATCATTGGGAGTCCTGGGGCCAACTCACAGAGGACAGGATATATCTCCTTATTGTGCAAATGAATCCTTTGTTGAATGTGTGTCAGTGACTCCACACAATTCTCCTCCTCTAGGTTCCTGTGTATCACAGAGAATGATCTGGATATACTGAAACAAATATAAACTAAAGTCTTTGTTGGGGTTTCTAGACTAGCGTCAAAATCATTTTTATCACCTTTTATTAAATGGAAGGGAAATCTTCAGCTCCCAGCAACAATAGACTCAATCATTTTGGCTTCTGATTATCCCATTATGAAAAGCACTTAATTGCACATCAATAGCGTCCCATGCTTTGAACTAATCATATGAAGTTCAGTAACCCGTATGTGGATAATCAAGTAGAAAGGGGGGAGGTATGATGCCTTGGCTTATGGGAGAGTTATGGCATGATTGGATACTTGTTATGCAAATTACCCTAACATCTTAAAAATGAAATGTAATGATAAAATATATTACCATATGGGATGGACACTCATTACTTGATTCTTTTTAAAAGAAAAAAAAACATACTTTAGGATTTTGAATAAGTGTGACCCTCAGAGGTTCAAATACTTGAATGTGTTTGGTTTCCTATCTGTGGACTGTTTAGAAAGGATTGGGAGTTGTGTTTTTGTTAAAAGGGATGTGTCAATGGGAGTTGGGGGCCTTGAAATTTCAAAATCCCACCAGGCTTCTCTCTCTCTCTCTCTCTCTCTCTCTCTCTCTCTCTCTCTCTCTCTCTCTCCCTCCCTTCCCTCTCCCTCTTCTTCTCTATCTCTCTCATCTGGGGAGCAGGATAAGAGCTCTCAGGAACTACTCCAGCCATGCCTATCTGCCTGCCAGCCTGCTGCCATGGTGTCTACCACGATGGTACAAGAACTCACCCTCTTAAACTGTAAGATCACAATTATATGTTTCCTGTCATAAATTGAGTTTGTCACGGTGTCTCTTCACAGCAATAGAACAGTAACTAAGGCACACATCTTCCTGTGTATTTTTCTAATACTTCTGTATTTATTTCATTAAAGTTACCTGTTGTCCATTGAACAGTTTTATGAATAAGTTTCAAGTTTAAAGACAAATAGTGCCAAATAGGAGTGGCACTACTAGGAGATTTGGCCTTGTTGAGTGGCTGTGGCCTTGTTGGAGAAGGTGTGTCACTGCGGGCATGGGATGTACGACCCTAACCCTAGCTGCCTGGAAGCCAGTCTTCTAGCACCCTTCAGAAGATGTAGAACTATCAATTGCTTCCGCACCATGCCTGCCGAGATGCCCCCATGCTCTTGCCTTGATGATAATAGACTGAACCTATGAACCTATAAGCCAGCCCCAACTAAATGTCCTTGTAATACTTGCATTGGTCATGGTTTCTTTTCATAGCAGTAAAACCCTAAGACATACATACATATATACATATACATATACACCTAGGTTTACACACACACACACACACACACACACACACACACACACATCCTTTACAGGAATTTTAGAGCTAGCCAGGGCCCCTGCAGTTTCATGTATGATGTCTCTCTCTGTTTCTTGTTCTAGGAAGTACGTGTACAAAATTTGCAGACTCACTTAATTTTATTTATTCTCCTCTTCAACCTTAGAAATCTCAACTTCCAGAGAGGGGATGATGGGAACTTGTTTAGATAGCATTTCTTTTCTGTGGGTAGCATAAATCTCAAGTCACAAAGGGAAAATAAATATAACAAGAAATAATAATACACATCCAAACCGTGATGGGATATCCGTTCATATCCGTTCCCCTTAATGAATGTCATCTTTGGAAATTGGAATCCACAATGAGATTAGACTTTTGAAAAATCCTAATTCTAAGGCAGTCTTTGGTATATCTCTTTCCCTGAAAAGGAACACCACTAGAAAAAGACAGAGGGTAGGTTGCTTTTGTTCACAAATCGAATCAGAGGGATATGATAATGAGCATAGAGGGGGCTCACCCCATGTTTACCAAAGAATAAAGAATATGGGGGAGGGTGAGACATCTAGAGAACAGATGGTGCCTTATTGTTATTTAAAAAAAAGAAGTCAAGAAATAATATTTGACAAAAGAAAAAACTAGGTTTACATTAGGCAGAACTGTTTTTAAATAGCCTTCCTTTTATTCATGGCAAGAGGGGGGTGGAGCAAGTCAGTCTGTAGATAACTAAAATCATTCCCATTAAAAAATTAAGAATAATGTGGATTTTTAAATGGACTTGAATAAAATTAGAAGTTTTACCTTTCAAAGGGGAAAAATTGTGTTCCAGAGACAGAGAGAGACAAAGGATTGTCCAAACTCATACTTGATTCTTGCAATATATCTACTGGTAACTCAAGTGTTTGTTGATATTAGGAATAAAATGCAAGTTGGATTTCACGACTGAAGAGTTTAATGTGTGTGAATAGCTGTCAACGGAAAGACTAGTCCTCGGATTTTCAAAAGGCCTTAAAAAGTTATCTGAACTAGCACAGAGGTGCAGGGATGAGGGACGAGGATCATGAACATCCTTCCTCCCCTGGGTCCTCTAGATCCTGTGCCCAATACCCAGCATTATCTTTGCTCCCTTAGCTATGTTATGTTAACATAGGGTGACTTCTGATACTTTTTAATCTACATGAATGTCTAGCAGCTTATGTTACGTGACCTATCCTGGGTAGACCTGAACAATATGTGTTCACCTCATGTAGTCCTCCAACTACAAACAATTCAGGTCTACCATATCATGGCTCTTCAGGAGCAGACGAGTGGCTCAGACAACTCTATCAGTTTGAAAACCCACACAAGCATGGGTGACACTCAAAATAATTAAATCCTGTTGCGTTCATCCCAAATAGCAGGCAGCTCCACCCAAGAAGCCCCCTTCATCTTAGCTGCCCCCGACCCCTGGGGCAATTGTTCTCATCTCATTGCTCTTTGGAACAGGACCTGAGCGTCATAACCTTCGAGACTCCTAATGTAGTGTGAAACAGCCAGGATCCCTGCACAACTCCCCAGCCTCAAAGAAGAAGATACAAGAAACCCAGAGAGGAAAATAGCTAAACTTGCAACAAACTTGCCTGCTGCTTACAAAGTTGTGATTTACTTGAACAGAAGAAACCACATCTCCCAGCTCCACCCCTTTACTTTAGCATTAGGTCAAAAATTCAAACCACAAGTAAAGGGGCCCAGAGTGATGCTACCGAAAACTGAGTTGAGCAAACAAAAATGTGTAAGGAAGATGGACAGGAAACACAATGGAGCCCACAGCAAGCTAGGCTCAGTTCTACCCCTCAGGCTGTTGCCCCTCCCTTCTCCACAGAGTGGATCTGCCTTTGCAGGCAGAATTCCACAAGTTCTGCCCCTCTAAGCAGCTCTGAAAAGCTCCCAGGGTAGTTAAGAAGGACTTCCTACACCATCAGCCGTGTCTCTTCTATGCTGACATGAGTGAGACATGAAGCTTGTGGATGTGGGTAGAAGAGAGGCTCACCTTGCAGAGTACAGTACTCACAGCCCTGCACATAAAGACCCATCCTAAATTCTCAGATGGTGATAAACAGAAGGGAAGGAAGGAGACCCACACTGAGCAGTCATGGGGCTGAGCAGATATAGCTTGTGTCTAGCACTAAGAGAGGAATAGTCTCACACATTCACTGCCACTGTCCCAGGAGAAGCTCCAGCAGTGGCTCCAGAAGCGGACATCCCACTAAGAGTTGACTGCTCATCCTATCAAGAATAGCACTTGCCTAAGAACAGTGTCCTGACTACAAATGTGCCCTGGGATATACAACAACTCAAACCAGAGAACTGAGAATTATGACAGGATCTACAGGGGTTATCTCAGGGCAAGCATCTCCTCTTCTGTGTGCCCATTTCATCCCCACTGAGCTTGGGCCAACTTGGAGCAACAAGGGATCAGTGTGTGTGCCAAAAAGTAGCTACAACACATGCACATACATGGGGGATATCACAACAGATGCTCATTCTCTCAGTATTCTGAAAGGTGAGTATCTAGAGACTAAGAGTTAGTAGGGTGCATGCACACATACACACACACTCTCACACACACACACACACACACACACAGAGAGAGAGAGAGAGAGAGAGAGAGAGAGAGAGAGAGAGAGAGAGAGAGAGAGAGCTCCCCTTGTTTCTGCAGGATGCCACCACCCTTTGCTTGTGGACAAATCGTACATCCCTACCTCTTTTGTCACATAGTGACCTCGTCTGCTTCCAATCTTCTCATGGTCTCAAAAGTCAACATAAATGTAGCAGGGGCCAACTCCAGTCCATATGGGATCAGCTTCACTCGGCTACAATGGGTAAGGCCCTGCCTTCCAATCAATGACATACACAGACATTTGCATGTAAAGATGTCAACTCATCATTCTGGAAGGAGACAACAGGATCTTCACCAACTCTTCACCTAGCGCAAAGCCAGAATAATACCCTTGTCTCTCAAAACTGCTTCTAGTTAGTTAAACTGCTATTAATTGCGCTAATCAGTTCCCTTACTATTGTAACAAAGTACCTGACAGAAAAAAAAGTGGCTGCCACTGTACACTGAGCTCCCACGATATAGAGAAGCAGGCTGGAGTCTTGGACAGGCAGGCCATGAACCTCGCAGTCTGCCTCTGTGGCTCTATGGCTGCCAGCTTGTACCCGTGTCAAAGATGTTCAACAATCCCTTCGCAAAATGTTGCCCACAACTGAGGTCTAACTGTTTTAACATGTGTGCCCTTTAAATGAGAATTTCTAGGAAGAAGCTGTCTGCAAAACTGACTGGCTGGTTAGAACTTCAGTGGTGAGGAGATGTTGGAATGTTGCTGATCCAGAGACTAGTTACCTGATAGTTTTAGCCCCCAGAATTCTTTCCCTACCTCTTTGTCAAAACTAATCTATGTCATAGATTTAAAAAAACATTTGGGATCTATTAACTTAATAAACCCCTAGAAACCACCAATCCAAAAGCTAAGAATGTCATCAGATAGCATCGTATGGACATAGAAAAGATCCGCCCAATTTGCTTTAACTGCCTTGCTTGTGTGCCCACAAACATATTTTGTATTTGCCTTGCATTATAACTTTCTTTTTTCTGTAAAACTATGAAATCTCATGATACTGCATCCACACTGGGATACGGGGTGACCTAAATTTGTGATCCTGGACCATGATCACTCTACATGGCTCTGGAATAAATCATCCTTAGTCCCTTAAGGTGAGAGCTGTGTTTCTGTGTTTACAGTCTCTGAGGAGCATTTCACATGCAAACTATCCGAGAAAGGGAGGGGTGCACCAGAGGGAAGTAGGGACCAACCTCTTCTGCCTGGAATGTTGAGTATCTTTGTCTCCTCTGTGAAGTAATGTGACTACAAGGTCAAATGTCTTTGCCTCTCTTTTGTCTAATAATAAGATGTTATGAAGCAATGATCTTCACAATGGATAAGAAGTGGGGAAGGAGGGAGGGCAGGAAGGGAGGGCAAAGAAAGGAAGTCGCAGGGATTGGGGGGGTGGGCAAAAATCTCAGGGACAGAAAATCCAGATATCAAACATCAGACAAAGCTGCAGTTGTCCCAAATTCACACTCTCCCTCAACTCAGAAGCACAGCATCTCTTCTGCTAAGACCTGCTGTATGCTCCCTCCCTGAAGTAAAGACAAAGAGTCTGAAGGGCAAACCTTGGAGGCCAGACTCCAGTGATAGTGTAATGAGCCAGAGTAGTCATCAGCCCCTAATGGGAATGCCAATAGCAATACTGACACCCTGTCAAACAAGTCTGCAAAAGGACTGGAGTACTCTCATGGAAATCCAGAGAAGCCAGGAGCCTGTGCTGTCTGAGTCATACCAACACCCAGAGTCCTCGAGCAAATTCAGAAGTCCCTGAGCACACCAGGACAATCCTCACCAAACACAAGAGCCCTCTAGGTTTGGCACTGGGCTGAGGAAAGGTGTCATGGGTACTGAAGGCTCTTCTGAAGTGATAAGCATCTGCCTCCCACTGGGACTAGTTAGACATTTAAAATGGAAATATTGGGGCATTTCCCACCCACTAAGTGGCTAATGGTCCTGCTAATCACCAGGTCTCCCTGAAGGGCCAAGGTGAGCAGCTCAGACCTGACCCAGGGCTTCCAAAAATCCATACTTCTCTAGACATTTCCTGTAACACAGACTTTGCAACAAGGGAATTGGAAGGGAGGGAATGAATGCCTGGATTTGAACAAATAGGCCTTACATGCATCTATATAAATTCTCAGGCAATAATTATAGATATTAAAAAGAAAACACCTGGATTTGGTGATTTGGCTCAGTGGTTGAGCCCTTGCCTAGCAAGTACAAAGTCCTGGGTTCCATCCACATCTCTGAAAAAAAAAAAAAAGAAAACACTTCATTCAAGTCCCACTGCCTCCTTTGGTCAGCATTTTGCTCCTGGCTGGTGAGATGCTCAGCAGGTCAAGGCCTTTGCTGCCAGGACTGAGGACCTGAGGTCCACATACGTGCAGTGGCAAGCTCACACACACACACTATTTAATTAATTAAATAATTAATGAACTAACTAATTAATTAAAGTAAATTACCGTTTCTTAATCAATAAAACATTATAAAGCTGACGCTTCCATGAAAGGTTCTGCATGATTAGCTGACCCCTGACCCATTCTCTCTCAGGCTCACCCAAGAGAGGACCATATGGGATTATCACCAACCTGTGCTTAGCACCTAACAGAATCCTGAGTGTATCTGTCTGTTTAATGAAGGGCACCCTGGGCATGGAAAACACAACACAGGTCTAAGACAGAAGGGTGCCTCAGTGCACGTATGCAAAACCATAGTTCAGATGAGTTCATGAGAAACCATGAAATAACATACAGCCCGCATTGTCAAACCTGAGCTTTACCAGAATTAAAATTTGCCTGATTCTACCTAGTGTTTCCCCTGAGGTCCAGCAACAGCTTCTTGTTTTGTTCTCATCCTTACTACTCTATTTCTACTTTGTCTAATAACAACTTTAAAAAATCCTAACTATTGGAGAAGCACCATTTATCAAACAGGAATAAACAGGTGTCTCTTGTTAAACAAGATGGTTTTAATCTTTCTTGGTACTTTTAGCCTTATTTGGGGGAGTTTTGTTGTTTTGTTTTGTTTTTGTTTTCAACTTAATGCACACTGTGGCATCATGGAACAAAGACTTTGGGGAAAGGCTGCAGGTTTGGAGTTTGCCCTTGAGAAGCCCCTACATTGTTAGGCAGAGGACACTCTGGCTGTATTCTCCATTGTTCTGAGAGGAAAGAAGGGAGCTCTCTGTGGTGATTACAAATAACTGTTTCTCTTTTATCTACTTGTCCCCAGATTCACTCTCCCTGCCTTGTATGCCAATATCATGCTCTGAAATTAAATAAATGAATACATACATGTGTGGTTCCATAAGCATGGGAGGTCAGAGGTCAACCTTAGCTGTCTTCCTCAGTCACTGGCTCAACTCCCTACAGTGATCAAGTAGACACAGCTGGGAAGAGGAGATTGTAGCTCCTTGTTTTCTAATACTAATTGTGTTCCCTAAATTAGTTTGCGGAGAAAGTCTGCACCTACCTTCTGGGAACCTGCTCACAGTTAATTCTGATTGGTGAATAAAGATGCTAGCCGCCGATAGATGGGAAGGAGAGAGAGAGAGAGAGAGAGAGAGAGAGAGAGAGAGAGAGAGAGATGGGATTTAGGGTTCCTGGGCTTGAGTTCTGGAGCAAGCAGGACAGAGAGGTCCCCATGCCTTAGGGGAGTGTGGAGGAGGGGAGACAGAGGTTGTCATGGAAGGGAAATACCATGCAGAAGGGCAGAGCTGCCATATAAAAGGGCTAATAGGAGTTCTCTTCACCCAAATCCCGTGGGAGGGAGAGCTAAACCTTCAGAGAGGCAGACAAGCCTGGGAAACCAGAAGAGACTGCTCCCTGCACACACATCTCGGACGCCAGAGGAAAAAGCCAAAGACCATCTGAAATCCTGGTGCACTGAAGCTCCCGGAAGGGGCGGCACAGGTCTTCCTGGTTGCTGCCACTGCAGAGAGCCCCTGGGCAGCACCCCACGAGCGAACCTGAGCCTCAGGACCACAGGTAAGACCAAATTTTCTGCTGCAAGAAAGCTGCCTGGTGAACTCAAGACACAGGCCCACAGGAACAGCTGAAAACCTGTAGAGAGGAAAAACTACACGCCCGAAAGCAGAACACTCTGTCCCCATAACTGACTGAAAGAGAGGAAAACAGGTCTACAGCACTCCTGACACACAGGCTTATAGGACAGTCTAGCCACTGTAAGAAATAGCAGAACAAAGTAACACTAGAGATAATCTGATGGCGAGAGGCAAGCACAGGAACCCAAGCAACAAAAACCAAGACTACATGCCATCATCGGAGCCCAATTCTCCCACCAAAACAAACATGGAATATTCAAACACACCAGAAAAGCAAGATCTAGTTTCAAAATCATATTTGATCATGATGCTGGAGGACTTCAAGAAAGACATGAACACACTTAGGGAAACACAGGAAAACATTAATAAACAAGTAGAAGCCTACAGAGAGGAATCACAAAAATCCCTGAAAGAATTCCAGGAAAACACAATCAAACAGTTGAAGGAATTAAAAATGGAAATAGAAGCAATCAAGAAAGAACACATGGAAACAACCCTGGATATAGAAAACCAAAAGAAGAGACAAGGAGCTGTAGATACAAGCTTCACCAACAGAATACAAGAGATGGAAGAGAGAATCTCAGGAGCAGAAGATTCCATAGAATTCATTGACTCAACTGTCAAAGGTCATGTAAAGCGGAAAAAGATATTGGTCCAAAACACACAGGAAATCCAGGACTCAATGAGAAGATCAAACCTAAGGATAATAGGTATAGAAGAGAGTGAAGACTCCCAGCTCAAAGGACCAGTAAATATCTTCAACAAAATCATAGAAGAAAACTTCCCTAACCTAAAAAAAGAGATACCCATAGACATACAAGAAGCCGACAGAACTCCAAATAGATTGGATCAGAAAAGAAACACCTCCCGTCACATAATTGTCAAAACACCAAGCGCACAAAATAAAGAAAGAATATTAAAAGCAGTAAGGGAAAAAGGCCAAGTAACATATAAAGGGAGACCTATCAGAATCACACCAGACTTCTCGCCAGAAACTATGAAGGCCAGAAGATCCTGGACTGATGTCATACAGACCCTAAGAGAACACAAATGCCAGCCCAGGTTACTGTATCCAGCAAAACTCTCAATTAACATTGATGGAGAAACCAAGATATTCCATGACAAAACCAAATTTACACAATATCTTTCTACAAATCCAGCACTACAAAGGATAATAAATGGTAAAGCCCAACATAAGGAGGCAAGCTATACCCTAGAAGAAGCAAGAAACTAATCGTCTTGGCAACAAAACAAAGAGAATGAAAGCACACAAACATAACCTCACATCCAAATATGAATATATAGGGAAACAATAATCACTATTCCTTAATATCTCTCAACATCAATGGCCTCAATTCCCCAATAAAAAGTCATAGATTAACAAACTGGATATGCAACGAGGACCCTGCATTCTGCTGCCTACAGGAAACACACATCAGAGACAAAGACAGACATTACCTCAGAGTGAAAGGCTGGAAAACAATATTCCAAGCAAATGGTCAGAAGAAGCAAGCTGGAGTAGCCATTATAATATCAAATAAAATCAATTTTCAACTAAAAGTCATCAAAAAAGATAAGGAAGGACACTTCATATTCATCAAAGGAAAAATCCACCACGATGAACTCTCAATCCTAAATATCTATGCCCCAAATACAAGGGCACCTACATATGTAAAAGAAACCTTACTAAAGCTCAAAACACACATTGCACCTCACACAATAATAGTGGGAGATTTCAAAACCCCACTCTCATCAATGGACAGATCAGGGAAACAGAAATTAAACAGAGATGTAGACAGACTAAGAGAAGTCATGAGCCAAATGGACTTAACGGATATTTATAGAACATTCTATCCTAAAGCAAAAGGATATAACTTCTTCTCAGCTCCTCATGGTACTTTCTCCAAAATTGACCATATAATTGGTCAAAAAACAGGCCTCAACAGGTACAGAAAGATAGAAATAATCCCATACGTGCTATCAGACCACCACGGCCTAAAACAGGTCTTCAATAACAATCAAGTAAGAATGCCCACATATACGTGGAAATTGAACAATGCTCTACTCAATGATAACCTGGTCAAGGAAGAAATTAAAAACTTTTTAGAATTTAATGAAAATGAAGGTACAACATACCCAAACTTATGGGACACAATGAAAGCTGTGCTAAGAGGAAAACTCATAGCGCTGTGTGCCTGCAGAAAGAAACAGGAAAGAGCATATGTCAGCAGCTTGACAGCACACCTAAAAGCTCTAGAACAAAAAGAAGCAAATACACCCAGGAGGAGTAGAAGGCAGGAAATAATCAAACTCAGAGCGCAAATCAACCAAGTAGAAACAAAAAGGACCATAGAAAGAATCAACAGAACCAAAAGTTGGTTCTTTGAGAAAATCAACAAGATAGATAAACCCTTATCCAGACTAACGAGAGGACACAGAGAGTGTGTCCAAATTAACAAAATCAGAAATGAAAAGGGAGACATAACAACAGATTCAGAGGAAATTCAAAAAATCATCAGATCTTACTATAAAAACCTATATTCAACAAAACTTGAAAATCTTCAGGAAATGGACAATTTCCTAGACAGATACCAGGTACCGAAGTTAAATCAGGAACAGATAAACCAGTTAAACAACCCCATAACTCCTATAGAAATAGAAGTAGTCATTAAAGGTCTCCCAACCAAAAAGAGCCCAGGTCCAGACGGGCTTAATGCAGAATTCTATGAAACCTTCATAGAAGACCTCATACCAATATTATCCAAACTATTCCACAAAATTGAAACAGATGGATCACTACCGAATACCTTGTACGAAGCCACAATTACTCTTATACGTAAACCACACAAAGACACTACAAAGAAAGAGAACTTCAGACCAATTTCCCTTATGAATATCGATGCAAAAATACTCAACAAAATTCTGGCAAACCGAATCCAAGAGCACATCAAAACAATCATCCACCATGAACAGGTAGGCTTCATCCCAGGCATGCAGGGATGGTTTAATATACGGAAAACCATCAACGTGATCCATTATATAAACAAATTGAAAGAACAAAACCACATGATCGTTTCATTAGATGCTGAGAAAGCATTTGACAAAATTCAACACCCCTTCATGATAAAAGTCCTGGAAAGAATAGGAATTCAAGGCCCATACCTGAACATAGTAAAAGCCATATACAGCAAACCAGTTGCTAACATTAAACTAAATGGAGAGAAACATGAAGCAGTCCCACTAAAATCAGGGACTAGACAAGGCTGCCCACTCTCTCCCTACTTATTCTATATAGTTCTTGAAGTTCTAGCCAGAGCAATCGGACAACAAAAGGAGGTCAAGGGGATACAGATCGGAAAAGAAGAAGTCAAAATATCACTATTTGCAGATGATATGATAGTATATTTAAATGATCCCAAAAGTTCCACCAGAGAACTACTAAAGCTGATAAACAACTTCAGCAAAGTGGCTGGGTATAAAATTAACTCAAATAAATCAGTTGCATTCCTCTATACAAAAGAGAAACCAGCCGAGAAAGAAATTAGGGAAACGACACCCTTCACAATAGACCCAAATAATATAAAGTACCTCGGTGTGACTTTAACCAAGCAAGTAAAAGATCTGTACAATAAGAACTTCAAGACACTGAAGAAGGAAATTGAAGAAGACCTCAGAAGATGGAAAGATCTCCCATGCTCATGGATTGGCAGGATTAATATAGTAAAAATGGCCATTTTACCAAAAGCGATCTAAGATTCAATGGAATACCCATCAAAATACCAATCCAATTCTTCAAAGAGTTAGACAGAACAATTTGCAAATTCATCTGGAATAACAAAAAACCCAGGATAGCTAAAGCTATCCTCAACAATAAAAGGACTTCAGGGGGAATCACTATCCCTGAACTCAAGCAGTATTACAGAGCAATAGTGATAAAAACTGCATGGTATTGGTAGAGAGACAGACAGATAGACCAATGGAATAGAATTGAAGACCCAGAAATGAACCCACATACCTATGGTCACTTGATTTTTGTCAAAGGAGCCAAAACCATCCAATGGAAAAAAGATAGCATTTTCAGCAAATGGTGCTGGTTCAACTAGAGGTCAACATGTAGAAGAATGCAGATCGATCCATGCTTATCACCCTGTACAAAGTTAAAGTCCAAGTGGATCAAGGACCTCCAAATCAAACCAGACACACAAACTAATAGAAGAAAAACTAGGGATGCATCTGGAACACATGGGCACTGGAAAAAATTTCCTGAACAAAACACCAATGGCTTACACTCTAAGATCAAGAATCGACAAATGGGATCTCATAAAACTGCAAAGCTTCTGTAAGGCAAAGGACACTGTGGTTAGGACAAAACGGCAACCAACAGATTGGGAAAAGATCTTTACCAATCCTACAACAGATAGAGTCCTTATATCCAAAATATACAAAGAACTCAAGCAGTTAGACCGCAGGGAAACAAATAACACTATTATAAAATGGGGCTCAGAGCTAAACAAAGAATTCACAGCTGAGGAATGCCGAATGGCTGAGAAACACCTAAAGAAATGTTCAACATCTTTAGTCATAAGTAAAATGCAAATCAAAACAACCCTGAGATTTCACCTCACACCAGTGAGAATGGCTAAGATCAAAAACTCAGGGGACAGCAGATGCTGGTGAGGATGCGGAGAAAGAGGAACACTCCTCCATTGTTTGTGGAGTTGCAAACTGGTACAACCATTCTGGAAATCAGTCTGGAGGATCCTCAGAAAATTGGACATTGAACTGCCTGAGGATCCAGCTATACCTCTCTTGGGCATATACCCAAAAGATGTGTCAACATATAAAAAAGACACATGCTCCACTATGTTCATTGTAGCCTTATTTATAATAGCCAGAAGCTGGAAAGAACCCAGATGCCCTTCAACAGAAGAATGGATACAGAAAATGTGGTACATCTACACAATGGAATATTACTCAGCTATCAAAAACAACGGCTTTATGAAATTCATAGGCAAATGGTTGGAACTGGATAATATCATCCTGAGTGAGCTAAACCAATCACAGAAAGACATACATGGTATGCACTCATTGATAAGTGGCTATTAGCCCAAAGGCTTGAATTACCCTAGATGCCTAGAACAAATGAAACTCAAGACGGATGATCAAAACGTGAATGCTTCACTCCTTCTTTAAAAGGGGAACAAGAATACCCTTGGCAGGGAAGAGAGAGGCAAAGATTAAAACAGAGACTGAAGGAACACCCATTCATAGCCTGCCCCACATGTGGCCCATACATATACAGCCACCCAATTAGACAAGATGGATGAAGCAAAGAAGGGCAGACCGACAGGAGCCGGATGTAGATCGCTCCTGAGAGACACAGCCAGAATACAGCAAATACAGAGGCGAATCCCAGCAGCATACCACTGAACTGAGAATAGAACCCCCGTTGAAGGAATCAGAGAAAGAACTGGAAGAGCTTGAAGGGGCTCGAGACCCCATATGTACAACAATGCCAAGCAACCAGAGCTTCCAGGGACTAAGCCACTAACTAAAGAGTATACATGGACTGACCCTGGACACTGACCTCATAGGTAGCAATGAATATCCTAGTAAGAGCACCAGTGGAAGGGGAAGCCCTGGGTCCTGCTAAGACTGAACCCCCAGTGAACTAGACTGGTGGGGGGAGGGCGGCAATGGGGGGAGGGTTGGGAGGGGAACACCCATAATGAAGGGGAGGGGGGAGGGGGATGTTTGCCCGGATACCGGGAAAGGGAATAACACTCGAAATGTATATAAGAAATACTCAAGTTAATAAAAAAATAATTATAATAGGAAATAATAATAAAAATAAAATAAACATCATCATCATTATCAAAATCATCATAATCATCAAACCCAAACTGAACAGAGATATAAAAATACAAAAACTGTGAAGGAAAAAGACTAAATCACACGTAAAATGATCACATGAGACTAACACCTGATTTTTCAATGGATATTCTACAATATAAATGTCCTTGGATCACCTTTCAACACGTTTTCAAAGAAAACAGATACTAGCCTAAAATTTATTACTGAGCAAATGTATCATTCACTTCAACAAAAGAGGAGAAACTTTACATAGCATAATCACCAGGAAGCCATGTCTCTTCAGCAATCTTATCTAAAATTAGGAAACCGCATTCTGAAAATAATGGATATTCTCAAGAGGACAGAAATGGTAAATAAACCTGTAGGAATTCATCGGAAGAGGGAAAAAGTATGTGGAAACAACAAAATAAAAAAGACCCATAAATACTCCTCATTAATAAAGCTAAGCATAGTGTTTGGGGATTTGCCTTAGTGGTAGAGCGCTTGTCTAGCAAGTGCAAAGACCTGGGTTCGGTCCCCAGATCCAAAAAAAAAAAAAAGAAAGAAAGAAAGAAATAGCGCTAACCATTAACTGTCCCACATCAATAATATACAGTCTATCAGTTTGTATAAGAAAACAGGTTTATTTCTCCTGCATCCAAAAAGTACATTTGTTTTAGATACAATTGCATACTCATGTTTAGAATGCAATTGCCCATATTTCTTTTTTTTCTTTTTCTTTTTTCTTTTTTTTTTCGTAAGTATATTTATTGTTCATTAGTTTTTTTAAAAAAATCTAGAAGAGTTTCTGTTTAATTGTAAGTATAGAATTTTCATTTAAATGTATTTCTTTTTTTTTCTTTTTTTTTGGGGGGGGGGTGTTCCCCTCTCCATCCTCCCCCCATTACCACCCTTTCCACAACAATCAAGTTCACTGGGGGTTCAGTCTTAGCAGGACCATGGGCTTCCTCTTCCACTGGTCCTGTTACTAGGTTATTCATTGCTACCTATGAGGTTGGATCTCAGGGTCAGTCCATGCATAGTCTTTGGGTAGTGGCTTAGTCCCTGGAAGCTCTGGGTGGTTGGCATTGTTGTTCATAAGGGGTCTCGAGACCCTTCAAGCTCTTCCAGTCCTTTCTCTGATTCATTCAACGGGCGTCCTGTTCTCAGTTCAGTGGTTTGCTGCTGGCATTCGCCTATGTATTTGCTATATTCTGGCTGTGTCTCTCAGGAGAGATCTACATCCGGTTCCTGTCAGCCTGCAATTCTTTGCATCATCCATATTGTCTTATTGGGTCGCTGTATATGTATGAGCCACATGTGGGGCAGGCTATGAAAGGATGTTCCTTCTTTCTCTGCTTTAATCTTTGGCTCCCAATTCCCTGCCAAGGGTATTCTTGTGCCCCTTTTAAAGAATGTATGAAGCATTCACATTTTGATCATCGGTCTTGAGTTCCATGTGTTCTATGCATCAAGGGTAATTTATCATTTGGGCTAATACACACTTATCAATGAGAGCTTACAATGTGTGTTTTACTGTGGTTGTGTTTATCTCACTCAGGATGATTCCAGTTCCCTCCATTTGACTATGAATTACATAAAGTCATTGTTTTTGATAGCTGAGTATTATTCCTTTGGGTAGATTTACCACATATCATAAGGCAATATTTTATATGCTAGAAAGTATACTCTTAGGAGAATATTATTTTTGTAAATTTAATTTATCCATTTTCATTAGATTTATCTGAATGAATATGATATGATAATATGTTTAAATTTTTAGGTAACTGTGTGTTTGAGTGTGTATATGTGTGTTTGTGTTTGATAATTCAACTCTACTATGACCAGGATATTGCTTGAGTGATAATGATAATTTATGGACACTGAGAATTTCTGTATATACTTTATATATAAACTTTATATATCTATATATGTGTGTGTGTGTAATGTATATATACTTATATACATGAAAAAATGTTCTGTATATTTTTTCAAAACACTGTTTTGATATGTATACTAGATTAAGCCTTCTAATTGCAGTTTCAGCTTTTTCCAATGCTAAGTTTATCTTATTAGGTGTCTAGAAAGAAATATATGGAAGCATGTATCATCTCAACTTCAAATGTAGGTACATTCAATGTTATATCTTCCTTTTAACATGATTGTTCATCTTTGGTCCATAAATATATATATTTAATTTGCTCTATTTATATTAGAAAAGTGTGCTACATTGTATATATGCATTTGTTGATAACTTTCTCCTGAACAAATTTTATGCATAAATGACTTATGTACATTATTATAAAATCTAAGATCATTGATTATTTTCCCGAAATCAAATACCATAATGCCTAAATATAAGAAGCATTTCCTGACTGTGGCTATTAACAAAAAATATTTCATATACAATTTCTATAAACTTATTATGATATTATCCATTAAAGTTTCTACAAGGAGTTGTCCAACTTTTAATAAAGGGAAGTCACCAATTATTCAATATTTTTTTCATTCTATATTCCTTTATATTGTAAAATACAGTTTTTAAATAAGTCATAACAAAAAGGGAAATATTATATAGACAACAAAAGAGACCAAAGGAAATTAGTACCAAACTCTAATATTTGTGTCAATATCAGAAATGGCAAATGACAATTACTGTATTATTAATTTAATGAGACAAAATACCATTTTTATTTAATAATTTTTCCTGAATATTTTATGTATTTACATTTCAAATGTTATTTCCTTTCTTTTTCTCCCATAACACCCTGACCGTCTTCTGTGAAAATGTTCCAATTGCCACCAATCAACTTCAACCTCAATTTGAAGCTCTGGCATTACCCTACATCGGGGATACAAGCCTTCACAGGATTAAGAGCTTTTCTTTCTAATGAATTAAAACAGAGCAATCATCTGCCACATATGTGGCTGGACTCATGGGTCTCTCAATCTGTACTCACTAGTGGGTAGTTTAATCCCTCTAATTTCTGGTGGGTATGGTTGGTTGATATTGTTGTTCTTCCTGGGTATTTGCAAACCCCTTCAGCTCATTAAGTATACTCTCTAACAACTTCATTGAACCCCCCTTGTTCAATCCAGTGTTTAGCTACAATCATCCTCACTATTCTCAGTAGGGTCCTGTCAGAGTCTCTCAGGAAATATCCATATCTGACTCCTGTCAACAAGGACTTGATGGCACCAGCAAGAGTGACTGGTTTGTGTGACTACATATGGGACAGATCCCCACATGGGGCAGTCTCTGGTTGACCCTTTCTTCAGTCCCTGCTTAACTCTTTATCCTTGAATTTCTTCCCATGAATAATTTTTTTCCCTTCTAAGAAGTAATGTAACATCTGCAATTTGGTCTTCTTCGTGCTTTGGATTCACATGACCTGTGAATTCTTTCTTATGTTTTCCACACTTTTTGGATGATACACACTTACATTTAATGTATACCATTTGTGTTCTTTTCTGAAAGGGTTACCTCACACAGAATGATAATTTTTGGTCTATCCTAAGAATTTTATGCAAACATTGTTTTAGATAAGTTAGAAGAACACAGACGTGTAGATGTACTATATTTCATTTATTAATTACTATGTTGAGGGACATCTGATTCCTTTTTAGCTTCTGGCTATTATAAAAAAGAAAGGTTGCTCTCAACCTGTAGCATCATGTGCCCTTCTTATATGTTGGAGCATCTTTTGGGTATATATAAAAGAAATGGGATTGTGGTATCCTCAGGTAGTACTATATCCAACTTTGTGAGAAAATTCCAGACTGATTTCCAGAATGGTTATACCAGCTTGCAATCTGACCAACAATGGATGAGAGTTCTTCTTTCTCCACCTCCTTACCAGAATCTGTTGTGAATTTCTTATCTTAGCCACTCTGAGTGGTGTGCTGTGTAACCTCAGAATTTGTTGATTTTCCTTTTCCTGATGGCTAAGGATGTTGATATTCCACAGTAGAGAATTCTTTGTTTAGTGCTATTCACCATTTTTGAAAGGGACTATTTGATTTACTGGAGCCTAACTCCTTGAGTCTTTGTATAGATTGATTTTAGCTCCCTATCAGTTGGAAGATTGGTAAAGATCTTTTCTTAACCTATTGATTTTACCTTTTTCCAAATTCCAGTGCCCTATCCCTTACAAAAAGTTTATGAAGTTCCATTTGTCAATTCTCGATCTTGGAGCAGACATTTTGCTGTTCAGTTCAGTAATTTTCCCCACCTTTTCTTCTATTAGTTTAAGATTATGTTTCTTGTGGAGATCCTTGATCCACTTCGACCTGAGGTTAGTACAGTGTGATAAGAATTGATTGATTTCCATTCTTCTACATGCTAACCTCCAGTCGAATGGGAACCGTTTGTGGATAATGTTATCGTTCCATTGGATGGTTTAGGTTCATTGTCAAATATAAAGTGGCCATAGGTGTATGCCTTAATTTCTGGGCCTACAATTATATTACATTGATCTACCTGACTGTCTCTTTACCATTCCCATTCAATTTTTATTGTTATTGTTCTCTAATACAGCTTGAAGTCCTCGATAGTGATTGCCCCACAATTTCTCATATTGTTGATGAATGTTTTCTCTATCATGGGGTTCTTGTTATTCCAACTGAATTTTCAAATTACTCTTTCTAACTCTGTGAAGAATTGAGTTGGAATTTTGATGGTGATTGCCTTGAATCGGTTGATTGCTTTTGGCAAGATTGCCATTTTTACAATATTAACCCTGCACATGCATGAGCATGGGAAATTATTCCATCTTCTGAGATCTTCTTCAATATTTTTCTTCAGAGACTTGAAGTTTGTGTCATACACAACTTTCACTTGCTTGTTTAGAGTCAACCTGAGGTATTTATTATTTTTTGTGTCTATCTTGAAGGCTGTCATTTCCTTAATTTCTCCTCAAAATGTTCATCATTGAAGTAGAAAGCTACTGATTTGTTTGATTTATGTTTACATCCAGCCACTTTGTTGAAGTTGTTTATCAGCTGAAGGAGTACTCTGGTGGAATTTTTGGGGTCACTAAAATATAAAATCACATCATCTAAAAATCATGATATTTTAACTTCTTGCTTTCTAAATTTTTCCGTTTGCTTCGTGTTTTGGTCTAATTTTTGTGAATAAGATTTCCAGAACTATATTGATGGAGTAAGTAGAGATTAGGCAACCTTTTCTAGTTCGTGATTTTTGTGGTATTGCCTCAAGTTTCTCTCCAGTAAGTTTGATGTTGGCAACTTTTTTTTTTAATATTGCTTTTACTATGTTTAAGTATTGGCGTTGAATTTCTAATATTTTCCAAGACTTCTAACTTGAAGAAATGTTTATTTTTTTTTTAATTATTTTATCAGCATCTAAAAAGATGTTCATTTGTTCCCACCCCCAGGAGTTTAGATAATTGATTCTTCTATATGCTGACATCCAGTTGTACCATAATTTCTTGATAATATTGTCTTTTTTCAATTTCATGGTTTTAGCAACTTTTTCAAAGACAAAGTGAACATAGGTGTGTGCATTCATTTCTGGATCTTCAGGCTAGGATATATGGTGAAATTTTCAATTACGTGGATGGAGAAACCAAGACATTCCATGACAAAGCCAAATGTATACAATATCTTTTCCACAATTTCAACCCTACAAATGATAGTAGACGGAAACTTCCAACACAAGGAGGGAAACTACACCTTAGCAAAAAGTAGGGAATTAATCTTTCAACAAACCGAAAGATGATAGCCCCACAATTGTAATTACTTTTCTAACAACAAAATAACAAGAAGCAACAGTCCATTTTATTTAATATCTCTTATCATCAATGGACAAAATTCCCCAAATTAAAAGACATAAACTAATGGACTGAATACGTAAAGAGCATCCAAGATTTTGCTCCATACATTAAATACATTTTAGAGATAAAGACAGAGTATCTCAGGGTAAAAGGATGGAGAAAAATTCTAAACAAATGTTCCCAAGAATCAAACTGGGGTAGCCTTTCTAATATTGAACAATATTGACTTACAACAAAAAGGTATGAAAAATGACTAGGAAGGGAAACATACCTGTCAAAGAAAACATAATACTAAGATGAATTTTCAATTCTGAACAACGATGTTTCAAATGCTAGGACACCTAAATTCATAAAGGAAACATAACTATAGCTCAAAGCAAATATTGCACCACACGCAATAAATTGTTGGAGACTTCAATTCTCCACTCTCATCAACGGAATATTTATGGAAACTGTAACTAATCAGATATGTTTAAAATAACAGACGTTATTTTAATAACTTAAAAAATCCAAATGGATTTAACAGGTATTTAGGTAACATTTCATCCTAAATCAGGATAATATACCTTTTCCTATGCACCTCATTGTAACTTCTCCAAATTTGACCATATTCTCATTCACATAACAGGCCTCAATTGATACCAGAATATTGAAGTAATCCTATGCATCCTATCAGATCACCATGGACTAGGGCTGCTCTTCTATATTTTATTATTTTTTGTATTTGTTTAAATTATCGATGATTTATTTATGTGGTATTTTGAAACATCATCTTTCTTGATAGATTGTCACTATGCAATAAAGACTTGGTTAAACCTAGAGGTAGTTCTTCCATTTTTGCCTCTACAGTTGCAAGAGTGAGCTCTCCATTCCAATCTTGGTTTAAGTACTACATTTTGAGTTAACTCTTTGTGCATACATTGCATTTAATATTTTCCTGTTTGTTTGAATATATATTAGTATTACCTGACCTAACAAATTTGTAATTCTATAATGAAATTTTTAATTTCATAACTTCTGACTATAACTTTGATCTCATTTTGCTTATATTTTCTCCATTTTAAATGCATTTTTTCTTCGTGAATACTTTTCCCTCTTTATGAATATTCGTGCCTTTATGGGATTTTGTTATTGTTCAACAATGGAAAAATTCATTTTATTCACAGAAGCAGCCATATATGAAGATGAATACAAGAGTTAACTAACTATTTCAATAGGATGGATTACTTATTAAAAATAAGAATCTCTGAAACAAAGAACAGTGATGAATTTCACACCACCCTTCCCCAATGATCCCAGCATGTAATAATGCCAGGTAGTGTGCTGTGCTCATGTCGTGGTGGGAAATAATTTATGGAAGAATAAAAGAACATACCATGGAAAATTTAAAGAATCCCTTTTCCCTTACACACAGATACATAATGGGATTATAGGGAGGTCAATACAAATAATTGAAGCGGAAGTAAACCATATGTTGCTACAAAAAATTTAAGTCAAGGAAGAGTTTTAAACCATGGTCAACTATATAATTGTGAAAATTTGTTCCCAAAATTGTAGGTTGTTCCCCAGGACAATAATAGCTGGACTGAACCCACATTTTATGTATACAAAGTGGGGAACAATGGCCCTAATGGGAATGATGAAGACAAAAAACAAAAACAATAGCAAAAGAGTATATTAATAGAAGAAAACCAATAATGCAAATTACCACAAACAACTTTATGTTCCAACCAGAAAAGGCACCAAAACTAAAGTCACATCTGAGCACCCCATGTGAAGACAAAAGTGAGAGGGCCATGGAATTTCTCCCTTTCATTTTTTTCAAGTACTTTACAGAAACAGGAATCTCAGACTGCTTTTCCATGATTTATTAAAGGTTTTTATAGCCCTCATGTTTTAAAATACCATTTGAAAGAATTGATAGCTGCTGTCTAGGTTTATTCCAACTTCACAAATTTCTTGGACTAAAGTTCCAAAAAGAAACTGGGCCCAACCCTGAGCTGTATAACTATGACAAGGCAATAATAACAGATATTTTCAAGGCCCAAGCACTAAAGTACTATAATATTCAGTACAGTGATCCAAATTATTTCAAATAGCTCAAGAGAGTAGGAAGATACATCTAAAAAAGGGTTAGAAAAGTGTAGAAATATCAACTCCTTCCTCGTGTATGAAAGCATTTAAGGATCTGCAGTAAGTCCTATGAGGCAGTATTCAAGTAGCAATGGGAAGAAAGAATTCATTACAAGACAGGAGTTAAACTAGCATGGTGGGTTTATATAAGAGAAATACTTAGAAATGAAAATGTCTTGTAAACTTAAAAAAAGATTTTTTTTCAATTTTTTTTCATTCCAATCAAAACTGACATCCATGAATAATTCCCCTCTAAGGCTTCCATAAAACTGGTTAAACAAAAATTAACATAAACATTTAAAAATTTGAAAATGAAACAAAAAAAAAAAAACTTGCTTATGTTTCAGAGCAGGATCACAGGGAAATGAGATGAATCTGTTCAAGATGAAACCTAGAGTGGCAAACAGGATCTAGAATTAATAACTGCATGAGAGGCGCAGTGGAGTAGTGACAGGAACATGGCCACGCTTGACAGTAGGGCTGGGCCCTTTACAGGGGCAAAGAATGACGTAAGAAAATATTTCAATTAAAGCAGAACCTTTCCTTTCTTCTCACCTCAAGGATCCCATCCCTGAAAAAAACCCGTTTTGATAATAATACAGAAAAGTTATGGTATGTCACTCACTTCCCGTTTGCTTTTAACCCTCTCTCCGAAATCAGGAAATATGAACATTTCGAATTTCCAAGAAGAAAAATTCTTCGGCAAGTATATTGATGTACTGTGGAACAAGTGACAAACTGAAATATGTGAGGACAGAGGAGGTGGAGACTGTCTCATTCCACAGAGCAGAAATGTTTCTGCCCAAATTAAGAAGGGATAAGGCAACCATAACAGGTAAACTAGTTCTCAAAACATTAAGCTTATTTACATTACTCATAACTCTACTTAGTTCAAAGCACTTTCCAGCTCAATCTTCATTTTGAATGATGCTGATCTATCCTGCATCGTGTCTGTACCATCTTCTCTTCCTAGTATTGGCTTTCATCATGGGGATAATAGATGATTGTGGCTGCATAGGTGATGTTTTTATTTCTATATATTACTCCCTTTACGTACTATATGTGTAGTAACATTTAAGGCGGTTCATTTGGAGAAGGTATGAATGATTGATCTAAAATATATGGTTTAAAACTCTATTGAGATTATTTAGAAAATATCAGGAATTCATTCTTTGTAAATGATTGCTTCTCTCATATGATAAAGAAACAATAAAATTTTATTCTAGCCAAAATAATTCTCTATAATTTTAATATCTAAAGATGCAGAAGAACATTGATATAATGTGGATTATTAGATCAGCTGAACTGCATGTTCATTTATTTAAGAATAACCAGAATCATTGAGACGTTTCTGGAACATAATATAGGAATAAAAAACAAAGCATTGAACAAATAGTGGCAGAAGAACAGGGTCTTTTTGTTAAATGTAGCTTACCTTCAGATCCACTGCTTTCTTTTATTTAGTAAAAATTCTATTTAAAAACTCTTCTTCAGTGTTTTTCATCCTGTCATTGACTCTATTTCAATGCTCTATCCCTTAACTAGCATGATTATTAAATTTAAAACCAAGAATTTTGCATGTGTCACTCACTTTCTGCATTTCCTTATTTGTGGTTTTCTGTTCCCAGTGGCCATGTTGTGTTGAAGTCATGAAGAATTTCTGGCTCATTTGATGAAAATTTTCTGAAAGCATATATTATTCATAGTTGAAAAATGTTGTGCATATGTTTCATAGTAGTGGATATTATAGTTAAACATCATCTGGATAAGAAATTTTTGCGTGAATATCATAACACGCTAAAATATTAAAGAGAAAACAAAGAATAGCTAGATATTTATTAAATATTTTTACTCTTCTAGTGTTTGTAACTTTACAAAATATGAGCAAATCACTTCTTTCTGTTAAATTCACATTCATGAGCTATTACATTCTAATCAGACAGCTGTGTCAGCTCCCATAATGTTGGAATAATGCTAATTGGAATCCAAAATGTTTGCAGTAAGTAAATGGGCAATTTATTTGTCCGCATGTACTAAACAAGCATCTAATGTAAGCATAGGTTTGCTCTTAATAAAATAAGAACTACCAGATATACATCTATTAAAGTAAATTTTTTGTTTTATAACAGCTATTAATTCATGGTCTGAGTAATGGCTTAAATCACTAAATTTGAACAGTAAATAGGAATTTCTAGTGAGTAAGAGGTTCTCTCAAGCATCTCCAAGTAAATCGATCTAAAATATATTCCTTTAAAATTCTCTTAAATACACTTATCAGGAAATATTCCACATCACAATAAAAAACTCAAACATATTTTCATTTGCTAAAACAAGACATTGTCTTTCTTTCTTCTGGCCCTCCCCATAATCAGTCTACTCCCAAACAACATAAATTTCAAACATAGCTGTCTGATATGAATCTTTTTCTTTATCACTGACACGACTTCCAGATTGATTTCAAAAACATCCTTCAAATCATTCTGTGTATCATTTCATAATACATAAGTAACCAGATTCCCTTAGTATGTACATATAGAGTTAAACAAACTTATTTCAAACTATTCAATGATTTCTTAGACATTTTACATAAATAAAAATTTATATCTCTCATAGTGTTTCTTTAAGCCCATATGTGATATCAAAGCTCCAGCTTTATTTGGTCCTCTCTTCCATTACTTAATCTATACAAACTCTTTTGACATTTACTTTTTGTATACGTCAAGCTCTTTTCCTTTGTTTGACCTCATATTTATAGTAATATTGCCTGAAATATAGTTCATTTATTTTTCATCTAATTTAACTTAGCTGTCACTTCGTTAGGACAATCTCCATAACCTTATTTCTAAGATAGCTTCTTCAGTTATTTGCATAAAATAAACTCCAACACACTGATTTGTACATTCATTTCTTTCTTTTTTTTTATACCATAATGCAATTTTTCTAAGAGAAAGCTCATAATACTTTTTATTCATTCCTTATCTATACCATTATTATGGAGCCTGGTACATTAATGAAGACTATTATTTATTACATGATTCAGTAAGTTGAAAAAATAAACTTTATACTATTGTTCATTTTATTGAATATGCATTACATCCATTGGTTAAACCATCATGAAGTATTTATGTGAGTTCTTCAATATATTACAATTCAATGACCTAGATGACATTGCCTAAACATTTATATTTGTCAATGATAGTTTATTTCATATTCAACAACAATGCTTGTTGACTGAGTAATTTTCTCACCTAGGAATACTTTTGACATGAAAGAAAAAGATACCTAATTTAAATTGATAGCACCCATGTAAAAATGCCAGATGCCATCATTTGTGTTCCCATCTCAGAAAATACAAAAAGATGATCATTCCTAGGTGCTTACTGGTCACGGACTCAAAATTCATTTGTGAGCTGTTTCAGTGAAAGATTAAAAACCAAGAGGACCCAAAGCTGTGTTTACAGAGCTGAATCTGTACCTCATCTCTCTCTCCCCAGATCCCACCAGGAAATGGCTGGACTTCCAGGAGTGCTGACACACTCAAGATCACAGGAGAGACTACCATTTTTTAGGGGGAACTGCCTGGAGCCCTCAGAACCCAAGAACACAGGGCCAGTTTGTTACAGGATACTTCTGGTTTCTATCTATTCTATGTCACTGAACCTGATCCACAGCACTTGGTACACAAGATCCTTCAGGAGAGAGGTAGTGTACCTGGAGTCCTGACACATAGGCTTACAGGAGGATCAGTCCATTGTTAGAGCCAGTAAAACCAGCTAATCCCAGAGAAGAAGAGATGGCAAGAGGGAAGTATAATAGCCTAAGCAATACAAACCAAGGTTACATGACATCATCAGAACCCAGTTCTCACACCAACACAAGGCTAGGATACCTTCAACACAACAGAAAAGAAAAATAAATGTTTGTACTTCAAATCACTTAACATGATGATGTTGAAGGATTTTAAGAAGGAAATAAATAATTCCATCAAAGAAATACAGAACAACAGATATATAGAGATAGAAGCCCTTATAGAGGAAACACAAAAATCCCTTAAACAATTACAGGAGACCTTAAGGAGACAATAGGCAAATGGATGAAACTAGAAAATATCATGCTGATGAAAGTAACACAAACACAAATAAACACACAAAGAATGAGGTCACTTGTAAGTGAAAATTAGCCTAAGAGCTCAGAATATCCACAAAAAACTCATATACACTCTGCAGCTCAACAAGAAAGGACAAAGAGGGACTGCTTCAATCCCAATTAGAAGGAGGAAGAGAATTATCATGGGAGGCATATGGAGGAAGGACACTGTGTGGGAGAGGGGAGTTAAATGGAAAAACAGAAGAGCAGAATAAGATGTGGGAAGGGACAGGAGAGAAGCACAGAGGACCAGGAGAATAAGTATAGAAAGAAGGAACAATGGAGGATGCTGTAACCTCTAGAATGTCCCAGATACTATGGCTGCAATAGGTTCTCTGGACTCAACAGTGATGACATTAGCCAACATCAACAACAACAATTAAATTGAACCTGCAGACACCAACTGCAGTAGATAGACATGAACACAGTGTAAGGATATCTTATTAAATCATAGTTATCCGTGTCTATTGAAATGCAGGAGTAATTATGGAGCACAGGTTGTAAGAAAGGCCATCCAGAGATGTGCAGACACCAAAATGGACACTGGTGCTGATGCTGAGACATGCTTGCAAACAAGAGTCTGGTATGTCTGTCCTCTGAGAGGCTCTGCCAGCATCTGACTGATACAGATGCAGATATTCACAGCCAATCATTGAAATGAGACTACAGATACCAATGTCTGATGTAGGGGATGGGATGATAGAGCTGAAGGAGACTGTAATTAACAACAATATCAATAACCAGACCCCTTAGGGCTCCCATGGACCTACCCACCAACCATAGATTATACATAGTCTGCTATCCTACATATGTAGCAGAGGACTGCCTCATCTCACGTCAGTGGAAGGGGAAGCAATTGGTCCTTTGGATGCTTGATGTCCCAGAGAAGCGTGATTCTAGAGGGATGAGGAAAGAATGAATGGGGCTTACGGAGTCACCCTCTTAGAGACAAAGAGGAGGAATTCGTGGAGGTGGGGCTTATGGAAAGGGGCAATATTTGAAATATAAACAAATACAATGGTTAATAATACTACTAAAAAAAGAGTGGTATTTTTCATACATAACTTTACTGCACAGGTTATCTTGGAATATTTATTATTGCCTAGATGCATATTCCTTCCTACAGTACCTGATACCTTGTTTCTCTAAGGAGTGTAGCCTTAGATCTTCCTCTTCATTCAAAGAAGGCATAACACTTAACTCCTTTCTCCAAGCAAGGGTGGTTGTAGATATGTCTGTAAAAGGCAGGAGGCATTTGAACAATCTAATTGGGGGTCACCAAAAGCAATATTTACAAGCAAAGCTTGTAACACAAACAGTTTGTGTTCAATCAACTTACCAGTATTGAAAGCATCCGATGACTTCTGGCCAGGCAACTGCATACAATGTCAAGAGACACTTAGAATTTCAATATATGTGACTAGAGAAAATACTTTCCATTGTGTAGCCTTCTCAATATTTCAAAAATATCATCACGGAAAGAATATTAAGAGCTTTAGGACAAAAAAAAATAGTGATACATCAAGATAGAAGCGTCACAGTAACAACTGAAAATCACACGGAATTCTAATATCAATCATATGCATTCTATGCTCTATTCAAATCCTAACACATGTTCATTCCCTAACACAGTCAACCAGTGATTTTCTAGTCCCTGCAGTCTCTGAGGAGCAAGGGTCTGGATCAGCATTTCCCGTTCGGTTATGAGGTTCCAAGACACATCACTGCACTAAAGCTGGTGTAAGAGGCGCTTGACAGCACAGACTCCTAAGCACCCTTTGCCCTTTCCATTCATGTTGCTCCTTCAGGAATCAGTTGTTACGACGTCTGACAGTGTGCACAAAACAGGTAGCACTCCGGACTCAAAGGAAGAGAGTCGACATGGTTCCTCCTCATTCAGAAAGCTTTGATGATCTCACCGCTACTACAAGCAGGACTGACAAGTGAGGCATCTCCTGGCTGTGCCGTGCAGACCTCACGACTGCCCCGTGCAGACCTCGCGGCTGCCCCGTGCAGACTTGGATACTGTCCCATTCAGACCTCGCAACTGCCCCGTGCAAACCTCGAGACTGCCCCATGCAGATCTCGCTACTGACTCGAGCAAATTTGAGGACAGCCCCTCTCGAGCTTTGGTTGTTTCCTGAGATCAATGGTCACTAGAGATTTCCCTGCTTGGCCTTACGGACTTTTCCACAATTCTCGGGAGAGAGAGACAGAGAAATACTCAAAGGGTACAGCTCACATGAGGCTCACCAAGACTCACAACTGCCAAGTAATTTCACTGACCCTTCATATGGTAGTGTTTAGAGAGGACAGAGATCCTCATCCCGAACGTTACCCCTCTGACAATGCACAAACAATTTCCCAGCCTCCATGGCCTGGGAACCACTTCAGAGTCCCCCAAAATGATTATAACCCCGGAGTGCAAAAGGGGAATCAGTTGAAGGATTCCCAGCCTCCACATACTGGATGCCCATTCAGTGTCCCCCAAGCGGAGTATAACACCAGACTACAAAGGGGGAAGAACTTGAGGGTTCCCAGCCTCTGCCACTTGAGAATGCCTTCAGTGTATCCCAACCGGATTATAACATCCTACCCCAACAGGGGAAGCACTTGAACAGCAGAGACCCGAGCGACTTTCCACCTCCGGGATTACTTAGATGTATTCGGCACAAGTTCAGGTGCTCAAAACCCTAGGAAGACAAGAGATTCAAAAAATCTGATGCTCGTGTTACATAAATCCTTCAGAAACTAAAAATTCATATGAAGGGTTCAGTCAATAAGAGGGCCCTAGATCCCAGAAGGGAACGGACAGAGAAGAAATGGACTGTTCCACTTCCTCTGACGGTTCCTTAGGGCATGAGTAATAGAGTGACCAAGGATAGTAGATTACTGAGTAACCTACTGGCATAATATATATGTCGTATGTATGTAGTATGTGTATAGTATTTATGTGTGTAATACGTATATATATGTAGTATGTATGTATGTATGTATGTATGTATGTATGTATGTATGTAGGTACAGTCATGTGCAGTGACCCACGGAGATCAGAAGAGGACATCAGACTCCCTAGAGTTGGGGACCATATGATATAGTTGCTGGGAACTGAACCCAGGTCCTCTGAGGGGAATGCAAATCATCTTAACTGACATTATTTCAGTTTCCCATCATTTGTGAAACATCTTACCATCCATTGTGTCTTGTACTATGCAGTATTCGTTTCTTAGTGCAATGGTTTACCTTCACTCAGACTGGGTTTTGACGGTCTGTTGAACATATAAGTCTGGCATGGCAGAAGGATATGGGGGGGTACTCTGATGCAAAGAGGGACATTGCTCTAACTGCATCAGTCACTGTCTCTGCTGGCCTGCACTCTGCAGCATGTGCCTTCTGCAAAGGCAACATCTTTCGGTATTGCCTGAGCTGACAGCCCTTGCAGCCTCCTCTAGATCCTCCTCTGTACATCCAAAGGGTATCATCTTGAGGGATCCATGAAAAGAATTCCCAGATAAAAATTCTCCAGTGCTTACTAGAACCTCAGGCAAAAGCCCAAACTCGTTGTTGGGATATAAAACCAGCTCCCAGTCAACCACAGCCTGACACCGGGTCCTATTCATCCTGCCTGCCATTCAGCACACTAACACTTCTATTCTGATAGGGTAAATGATCATATTTGTTTTGGGACCCAGCACATTCCAGTGTGGCCTTCATTATAACCACTTACATCTGCAATGACTCTTCTTCCAATGGATATCACAGCCTGAGAAGCCAGGAGTTAGGATGAAAAGAGAGGCTGGTGGATAAGCCAGACATTCACCCTGTCTGCAATATTGACTAACTTCATTAAATGATTAAAAAATGTATAAATAATAAGAGAAGTTCGCACCCGAAGAATGGATTAGCACTTTCATGTTTATAATACCTTCACTGCTCTCTATAAGCCTCTACTACCTCCAGGGACTCAAATAAGCCAGAATTCATTCCCTGTTTCCACTCTAGATAAGGCACAAGTAATCCGTCGAAAACTGCTAAACTGAGACTTGAGGAAACCTGTTGGAGTCATCACTTCACAAAGCCAGATGCCCTGGCCAAGACCTTCGAGATGGGGCTTCACAGAGATGGCAGATTTGGAAAGACAACAAGGTTGAAGACATGATGCCTTTCTTGCTAAGGAATTGGAGACCTGCCCTTCAGAGAAGATAGCTTCAAAGAATGAAGTCTTCAAGCACCTCTCCTTATAACAAGTGCTTGTTCCTATGGGGGTTGGGGGGGGGGCAGCTGCATTTCAACTCAGGTACTGGAGAGTGACGTGTCCAGAACTCATGAACTGGCTCAGTGTGGGTTGACTTAGGTGGAGAACCACTAGCTTCCTCACATCAACTAGACCAAGGAAGGATGGTCTGCTCTGTCTGCCTTGGAAAGACACCTTCATCCCTGTTGTTCATGCCCAAGGCTTCCTATGGTCCTCACCTGATTGCTTATGAGTCAGCTGAGGTATTTTGACATACCTCACTTTGTGCGAGCATTCCTTAAGAGTTCTAAACCCCCAACCCCTCCTGTACACTCCATCTCTATTTTTCTATTTAGCTTGATTTATATTTCTTCAACAAAACATGAGCAGGAAGTGGATTTCTCAAATGGATAATGCATGCAGTCTTCTAAATTTGAGGTCCAGGTGAACAAAATGAATTGTGGTCAGCACCTCACACAGACAGGTCTTTGTGCCTATTTTCTTAGCTTTTGATGATGTTTAAAATGTGAATTTTTGGGGCAGGAAATTACAAAATGGTAGCAACAACGAACCATCGTGTGTCTCTGTTAAGGTTTGTTTTATTCAAAGTGACAAATGCTCTGCCCATCACTCCATATTTAAGGAGGTACAGAGGTGAGCTATGTCCATAAAGCGATGGGCTTAGGACCCAGGGCTGGTGGTTGTCTTACACAGTTTGTCCTTCAAATATATCTTGCCCTCAACCTGTTATATCTGCAGTTCACAACTTGTGTGTGTCACGATCCCTGTGAGAAACTTCAGTCTCCAAAGTGATTACCTACTACAATTCATAACAGAAGTGAAATTACAATAAAGAAGAAGCAACAAGAATAATTTTGTCATCAAGGGACATAACAACATAGGAACTGTGTTAAAGGGTGGCAGCGTTAGGAAGGTAGATCACTTAATTATAGTCCAAGAAAGAATGTCTAGCTATGGGCCAAATAAACAAAATACAGTATTTCCAGCATGCCAGTAACATGGGATTAAATGCAAGCTGGGGAGATAGTTTTGTGGGAAGCAGTGCCTGCTGTGAAATTACCAGCATGACAGCCCATAACTCATGATTGGAGGGATAATGACAGGACACATGGTGGGTCCCATGGCTCCAGCCACATATATAGCAGAGGATGTCATTGTCTGGCATCAATAGGAGGAGAATACCTTCGTCCTGTGAAGGTTCATTTCCCCAGCGTGGGGGAATGCCAGGGTGTTGAGGTGGGAGTGGATGGGAGGAAGAGCATCCTCATAATAGCAATGTGGGCTGCTGAGAATAAGTATACAAAAAAAGACTCTATGATAGCTACATGTGACACTCTCCTTGATTGTATTTATCAATGTTATGTAGTATTGTTTCTCACAAAGAGAATAGATCATCAATGCTGACCATGGCCACACCAGGTCTGTTTGAGGGTCCATGCCCTCTCCAGGCTCTGTGGATGGAGCCAAGAGAACGCTACAGGGCTTAGTGAAGCACTGACTCTAATTCACATGGCCCTGACATGAAGAGGGAGCATATTGATTTTTCTTGTTTTTGCTATGACAAAATACAAAGCAAAAACTTAACGAAGACAAGAGTGCTTGTTGAGAGGAGTCTGATATGGATGTCTCCTGAGAGGCTTCGCCAGAGCCTTACTGATACAGATGAGGATGCTTACAGCTAATCATTAGACTGAGGAACAGGACCCCAATGGAGGAGGAGTTAAAGAATGGACTGGAGGAGCTGAAGGGGGTTGCAAACCCATAGGAAGAGCAACAATATCATCCAACCAGACCCCCACCTCCCAGAGCTCCCAGTTACTAATCCACCAACCGAAGGGTACACATGAAGGGTCCCATGGCTCCAGCCACATATATAGCAGAGGATGGCATTGTCTGTCATCAATAGGAGGAGAAGCCCTTGTTCCTCTGAAGGCTCATTTCCCCAATGTGGTGGAATGCCAGGGTGTTGAGATGGGAGTGGGTTGGAAGAAAAGCATCATCACTGAAGCAGGGGGAGAGAGAAGGGGAGAGAGGGGATCCAGGAAAGGGGATAACATTTGAAATTTAAATACATAAAATTCCAATAAAAAAGAGACAGGAAGTGTTTATTTTGACCCATTGTTTTAGTTGGTACTATCCATCATGATGGGGAAAGCAGAGCAACTCGAGTGAGATGGTCACATTGCAGACCTGGAGTGTGTTCAGCTTTCTTTCTTTCTCTTTCTTTCTTTCTTTCTTTCTTTCTTTCTTTCTTTCTTTCTTTCTTTCTTTCTTTCCTTGTTTTAAATTCCATATACAGCTGTTTCCCTTGCTTTTATGTATCTGTATAAAAGATCCATATCAAGAAGCCACAAGAAACTTAGGGAAGAAAAGCAGGTATAGCTGTCCAATAAATGTTGATTGCCAAAGGAGGGGAGGGTCTTTATGTCCTCTCCCATCTGTAATGAAGTGTTGAGTGGCCTATTCTTGTGCCCATGACCATAGCCACAATAAGTTTAAGAGTTCAATGACTAGGTATAATCTAAAAAATATCCTTTTGCTGTCCACTTCCCCATCTTCTGGTTCATATATTCCTTTCACCCACTCTCTCATGATGTTCTCTGAGCTGTGGAGGAGAAGAATTACCTGTCCTATTTCCACGTGATTAGTTCAACACCACTGATTCCCAACACTTTGTCCAGTTGTACGTCTCTGCCCATGGTAGTCAGAGGCTTCTTCTCTGATGAGAGCTGAGTGCAACGCTGATCTGTAGATACAAATATGGATATTTGGAAGGAAGTTCGACAATGTATTTAGCATTAGGTTCTTTCATAGGGCCTATATCACCCTAAACATAGGTTCCTGACGACTTTACAGAACCTCGTGTGGAATATGCCTTGTATCAAATTGGAAAGCCACTGGTTACTCCCATGACTGTGATGCCACTAATACATTATGGGCACATCTTGCCTGACATTTTACCTTGAATGGTTCACCCCCGATTAAGGTTGTAGATGATTTTCTCCCCTAGAAGCATACATAGCACTTTCTTGAACCATGAAGGCTATCCATTATAGAGGATGATTCCACCTCAACTTCACATTTACCCTTCTGTGACCTGTGAACAAAAGGATTCAGTACCTTCAGAAATAGTGTCTTACCATCAAGTTCTGGAGGCCAACAAAGAACAATGGCAACAGCCTGTAAAGTTGTTAGGGCTTTTGTGATCTCGCTGGTCAGCAACTTTCAGGAAGACATCCCACATCTGGCACTGTGATTTTTGCTTAATTTTGATTTTCTGTTGCTCTGATGATACACTCACCAGAGCCAACTTGGGAAGAGAAATCTTTATTTCATTTTATCTGTTCCAGCCCATCATCAAGGAAAACCAAACAGGATTGTGAAACTGAAGCTACAGCTACAGAGACTGCTCAGTGGCTTTCTTCTAAGCTCACATTCAACTACATTTACAGAGTCCAGACTCACCTGCACAGGGCAGTGCTGCCAACAGTAGACCAGGCACTCCAACATCAGTTAACAGTAAAGGAAATTCCACCTAGACGTAGTCATGGCCAATCTGACGGAGGAATCTCCTCAACCGAGGTTCATTCTTCCTAGAATAGCCATCAATGACTAGACTAGAAATCAATGAAAATAAAAAAAGAAAAGAAATAAATATCTTCAGGGGGAGCTTGGCTTTTCCATGGAGGGTGCCTCCATTTGAACTCAACAGTTGATTTTGTAAATATATTCTGTAACACAACATTTTATAACCCCTCTCACCAAACCCTGTTCTAACCTAATCACCTAAGGGGAGATGGAGTGGAAAGTAAGTTTTAAAAAAAATAATTGGAGAAGAAAGAAATGCTTCTTGGAAATAATGCAAAAAAGGAAGCATTTCTGCATTCTAGATGCTTTCCTCGCATCATCTGTGCAAAGATAATGAAAACCGTTACGTTCCAGTTACCATAATTTCCAATGTTACAAATCATATAAATAATACTGCTTATCATTCATAAAACACATTGGCACTAATCGTTTTGATGTGTTTTTTTTTTTTAACTCACTCCTAATGTAGATCTGATGAACTGGAATTGTTTGCCTGCTCATTTATACATGAGGGAAGTGAGGTTTAAACTTCAAGCTAATTTCCCATTACTCTAAAGTAATAAATGGCAGAGTAAGACATCCACACCTTCTCTGGCTTCATGGCATGGCCTCGTGAGCAATGCAAGTCAGGGTACCTTGGCAGGGAATTCCAAGGATCAGTACATGGCAGCTGAAAGTTGTCTTGGATACAATACTGGGAGTAAGGCTCAAGTCAGCCAAGCCCCACCTCAGGATTCCTGAAACAGAACACCAGAATATGTTAGAGAGGGAGGAGACTAAACTAATCATCTGGTTGTCCTCAGCAGGTTGTATACATCCACTGCTGAGGGTTCATAATTATGTTGGTCTTTGTGGGGATGGAAAGGAACACTTATTTAGATCGACACCTCCTACTATGTGCGACTACAGTGGAGGCAATGCCTTAAGTCCAAGGTTTTTTTTTGTTTTGTTCGTGTGTGTGTGTGTGTGTGTGTGTGTGTGTGTGTGTGTGTGTGTGTGTGAGTCTGTGTCTGTGTGTGTGTACATGCATGCAAGTGCAGTGTATAAAGTATGGACTAATCCATTTCTCTTCTACCTTATTCATTGAAGCAGCATTTCTCAGTCAAAACCAGAGTTCACCAATATGACTACTCTTGACAGCTATCTTGCCCTGGGTATCTGCCCTATCTCTTCCTCCCTGGACTGGGATTCTATGTGAGCAACAAAGCCTACTCATCATTTACCTGAGACCTGTGAGCCATCTCCTCAACTGCTAAGGTTCAAGTCCCAGGTGTTAGGCCCATCTCCTTTACTTTTGTTTTCTTATTTTTTTTGTCTTGGTCATAATATCAGAACCAGGTTAAAGTATGACTGGCTCACTCAAACAATCACTCAAATCCCTACAAACAAATGTGTCCTAATAAGGAGGAGGACCCTGCTGACTCTTTGTTCTGTAAAGTCTTACCTTAACAGATGAGTTAAAAGATGGGATTATTCTAGTAGGTTATTGTGGATGCTGTTGTTGATGTTGAAGGAGGCTAGCAAATGAGGGGCCACAGCTGTGTCAATTATAATAACAGATACAAAGCTGAATGTGGTAGTGCATACCTATATTCTCAATACTTGCAAAGATCACAAGTTCAAATCCAGCCTGGGCTACATATTAAGTCCAATGGAAGCCTGGGCTACATCGTAAACCCCAGGCCAGCTTGGGCTACAGAATAAGTTCATGTCCAGCCTGAGCTATATAGTAAGTCCAAGGACAACCTGGGCTACATAGAAAGTCCAAGGTCTGCTTGGCCTACTTACATGACTCTTCTCCAAACAACAACAGTTTTTTTTTCTTTTTTGGTTTCTGTCTCTTCTATTTCCGGTACACCGATACCAGTGCTGTAGTTTGGGGTTGTGGAGGAGAACTTTCGTCATGTCTGATGGTCCAGGATCTCCCAAGCAGCATGGCAAACCAAACAGTGCAGCAAACAAGTCCGTTTCGATTGTTGAAGAAAAATATGACACATGGGAAGTGCTGTCTGAAGAAATGGCTCTAAGATGAGACAACTCCTCGGGAGACTGGGCTTGAATCTTGTGCTAGTTTCCTCATAATAAAAACAATGATGTTCTAAACCACATTCTGTTTTGGGAATACAATGCTGTGCTTCCATTTCAACACTGCATAATCTCCATATGCCAGCCCTGGAAATCTTGTCTGATATTAAACAGATTATAGGAGAGACAAGTTGAGACTAAACACTGTCATTAAAAAGGGATTATACGATGAATATTTTTTTTTAATTTTTGTCTGTCGTACCAGGTTCAGTGTTCTGCATAAACTCTAAAAAAAGGCAATTTCTTTTTGTTTTTAAAATTGCCAAAGAGAATGGACCTTATACTTTCTATCTAGGTCTAATTGAGATGATGAAATACCATTCAATGCTTTAAAAAAGAAAACAAATTGTGTTTCATTGTCTTTTTTTTTGTTAATTTCTTATTTTTAGTGTTTTGGGGTTTATTTTAACAATTATTTTTTTCATTGAATTAATTATTTCCTTATTTTCTAGTGTAGATAAAAATTTAGGTTGCTGGTCTTTGTTTCTAATCTAAGAATTATTGTTTTAAATAAAGTTTCCTCTTAGCACCGTCATAGTTATGTCTCAAATATTTTGACAGTATGTTTCCTATCTTCTTCTTTTTTTATTACTGTTACATAATTTAATTATTTCTTGACATATGTATTACTTGTGAATGTGTAATTTAATGTTTCTAGACTGGGAGACTCCTGTTGTCTCTCATTGAAGACTTCTATTTTAGTTTTGTTGTATTAGCAGAACACATCCCTAGGGGCTGGAGATGCAGCTCAGTGGACAGAGTGCTCACTTCTCTCTCACACAGCTCTGGTCTCCACCTACAGTGGACATGCCCATATTCCCATTACCAGGAGGAGAATCAGGAGTTCAAAATCATCCTTGGGTGCATAGTGTGTTTGAGGCCAGCCTGGGCTACATGAAACCTGTATAAACATATATGTCCCAAAACACATCTTTTCTTAGGCATTTTCCACACTTTGTTCTATGGTTTCTGAGTGTCTGAAAAGTCCAGGGGTACTTGAAGGAAAAGAACAACCTGGTGCTACTAGGGACTGTTAATTCAGAGACATTGCCTGGTGAAGCCATCTCATCCTAGCTGGTTTCTGCCTGCCTCTGTTGCTGATGGGCTGATGTGTGTCCACAGCTTTACTCATAATTGCCCTGCTTCATTTTTAGCTGGACCCATTCTTGCTTCCTGGTGAGGCTGTGATGGAGTAGTGACACAAAGAATTGGGGTATCCTTCATGCCCACTGATTCTCTCAACAATAAGGTCTTTCTCTGTAGAAATAGTTTCTCTGTTGCATACATTATCAGAAATAAATAAAACACTCTTTTGTGTTTTATTTTGACACCGAGTTTCATTATGTAGGTAGGGCTGGCCTGAAACTCACTTTATAAACCAGGTAGGCATTGAACTCACAGAAATCACCTTACTTCTGAGTACTGGGATTAAAGGGACATACCTGGCTCCTTCTTTTTTTAATTTGTTTTTTTAATTTTTCTCTATGGTGTGTGTGTGTGTGTGTGTGTGTGTGTGTGTGTGTGTGTTTTGACCAAAGAGTCTATCAGATCCTCTGAACCCTGATCCTCTATAAGAGCAACCAGTGTTCCTATGCAGTAGGCCATCTCACTAACCCCTTCTGCCTGTTTTGTAGGTTTCTCATTGACAACGCTTGAATCCTGGCTTTAAAATCCTTGTTGCCAATTCTGACAATGGTTTTCTCTTAGTGTCACCACCAGGGAACTGGTTTTTCTCCTCTGCTTTTCATTTAGGGGGATTGTCATGGTGTGACGTGATTTCCATTTTGACATCACTTGTCTAGATGTCAGTAGTCCTGACACTGTGGGTACAATGGCTGTGTATCCTTCATAACCTTTTGGTAGTGTATTGGTTTTTCTGGGTTTGCCTGATTGAATAAAAGGGATTATAACTCCAGTTCATACCAACAGACATATTTTAGAGGGGTCAGGAAGAGTGGTTCCCAACCTTCCTAACACAAACTTTTAATACAGCTCTACCAACTGTAACATTATTTCATTGCTACTTCATAACTTTAATTTTGCTATAGTTATGAGTTGTAATGTAAATGTATGGAATACAGCATATATGATATGTGACTCCTGTGCAAGGGCAATTTGAGCTCCCAAAGCTGTCTCAATCCAAGGGTTAAGGACCACTGATCTGGACTTAGTGGGATGCCCTTACCGACATAGATGGGTTGCCCAGTGTTGGTGGGGAGGAGTCTCCATCTCTTGAAGGCAAAGGATCTTTCAAGATCAGGCTTTTTCCTGGGTCCCTCTGTAATAGTGGACACACTCTTGATGGTTACTGATGTATCAAATGACTCCAGGCAGTTTTCTTTCACATCCTCGAAGATGAGGATTCTAAAAAGGGTTCTGCTAGACAAAAGCAGTGGCTGAAGCTATCCCTAGTGATCTTTCCCTTTACCTAATGGCTCCTTGTCCCCAAAAGGCCAACAGTAGATGTCTGAGTCCATTCTAAGCTGCAACTTTCCAATCTACACTCTTCCTCTGTGCTGTTTCTTTAACGAAGAGCACACATGCTAAACCTGAACCCATCTTGTCTTCAGTCAGCACTAACAACCTAGTCCTCTCTGCCAGCTATGCTTTCCCATATGACCCAGCTGCTCACAATTCTGAGGCATGTTCATGCTTCTATGGACAAACAGAATGGCACCGATTGGCTAGTGTATAATGACACAGATTCTGTATTATTATGATTCAGAAACCTGTAAATACAAGATGAAGAGACCATCTGCAGAGGAAGGAGTTCTTGTGGGTTTTTGTCACCACAGAAGGGATCCAGTGGGCTAGGAATAAAAGAGAGGGGGCCAAACTCCTTTTCATAATTTAACCTTTTTCCACAATAGCATCATTAATGGATTTTTATTTGTTGGTCGCATCCCTCTTGACCTAATCAATTCTTCACAACTACATTCCGACTGGGGATTAATCTTCTGAAAATAACTGTTGGGCGATCACATTCAAACCAGAGATGACGGTGAATATTTGGAAATCTATAGTGGGGGTGGGTATTATTCTTCCCACGTGGTGTACCCTTAAGATCTCTAACTACCTCCTTCCCCACGGTAGCCTCACTGAATGACATGAATTCTGGGTTATTAATGAGGTACAGAAACCAAAGCTCATTGCCATATCCTGTCACAAGTATCAAGCTTGCAACAGCAAGAGCCCAGTGGGAAGGAAAATATGAATAAACTTTATGGTATCTCTAAAGTATAAACTCCCAATTTAATCAAAACATTGTTTTAGACTCAGCTCTCTTATATCGATATTCTTTAAATGTACAAGTCAGTGGGCTTGCTTGTGACTCCTAGTACAGGTTTATAATGTACATTAGCCATCTTCTTTCTCACAACTCACCACCATTTCCACCTGCACACACACACACACACACACACACACACACACACACACACACACACCCTGCTGCTCCTCTTCCTTTTCCTAAATGCCCAATTTCACATAATATCCCTTATTAAAATCTAAATTTTGCAATCATCTGTTTGAGTCTGGCTTGTTTCACTTAACATACTGTATTTTATAGTTCATTCCGTTTTTCTGAGAACAAAACCCTTTGCTCTTACACATAGATGAAAATCACATCAATGTATATCAAATTTTTTAAGCCATTCATCCAGTGATCAACAGCTAAGGATATTCCAATGGCTTGTCTATTGCACACAGTGTGGCAATCAGAATGGATGTGCAGGGGTAATGCTTAGTTTTTATTGTCAGTTTGACTCAACCTGGGAAAAAGGAGAGTCAGCTGAAGAATTGCCTCCATCAGAACGTCCGTTGGCCACATTTGTAAGGAATTTTTTTTTTGATGGTTGATGTAGAAGTGTCTAGCCCTCTATGCATAGTGTCATCTCCTATGAAGGTGGCCCTGGGTTGTATGAGAAGGAGAGAATGCTGAGTAGGTCATGGATAGCAATCCAGTACTCAGCATTTCTAAGTTGTCTCTTCTTCCTTTCCTGCCTCTAGAGTCCTGCCTGAGTTCCTGCCCCTACTTCGCTCAGTAACAGACTGGTACATAGAAGCCTAGAGTGTGAAAATTTTCCTCCTCAAGTTGATGGCTATGATGAGATTATTCTTCTTGTTGCCTACTTGTTCTTCACTTTTTTGAAAGTTCTGTCTGTTTAATGTTCTTAAAATGATGATATCACATGTTTTCTCATGGGCTCTCTGTCTCTCACCGTGTCTCTCTCTGTCTCTGTCTCTGTCTCTCTCTGTATTTGTGTGTTTGAGTGTGTATATGTGTATGTTTGTGTGTGTGTTTGTGTGTGCTTGTGTGTGTGTTTGTGTGTGTATGTATGTGTGTGTGTTTGTGTTTCTATGAGTTTTTCTGTGTGTATGGGCGTGTGTTTGTGTATGTGTGTGTATGTGTGTGTGTATGTGTGTGTGTGTGTGTGTGTGCTTTCCAGGGTTAAAAAAATCCCTAATGCTTTCAATCTCTGCAGGTGCCTAAAGAAGGAAGATTAAGGGGAGAGAGGGGGAAAATTCATGTCATTTGAGTTAACTCCACATTGAGATCAGCCACATAGTGGACTAACAGTCACATAATGGCAGAGTAGTCATAAGAGCAGAGAGTGAGTAAAACTCAAAGTGTGAAGGAAAATGTGCTTAAAACTACGATAGAAAGAGAAAAAGAAGACGGTGCACTTAGAAAATTGGACAGATTTTAAAAAGCTGCCATAAGTTGTTAAGCTCTAAGTACATTTAAAAAAATTATAATGTTAAAGTGGAAGGGAATTATTGGGAAGAGGGAAGGGATGGTCAGAGTGTAGTGGGGACAGGGGAGGGTTCTGAAAAGAATCATTTTGAAGATCTGAGGAACTATGTGACACAAACAATTAAAGTGGCCTGTAATTTATAGGTAAATTCCATACTTACCTGGATCCAGTATTCTGTCTACCCATATTTCAAAAACAAAATTAACTCATGTATTTCATCCTGTTTTACTGCATTTGATCTAATAAATTCCTTGTAATCAGAAGTGCTGATAAATTTTAAAGACATTTAAAATATGACTGGTCGATATCGGGTTTGTGATAAGTTTATTCCGACTTTGGAAGCAGGTCCAGCAGCTAATTTTTCCTCGCTCTTTGCAAAGAATCCATAATTCATGATTGCCATTGTCTTCAATACAAGGTATTTAATCCTGTCAAATTCAGGCTTTGTTTGAATAAAAATGGCCCTCCTCTAATTGTGGGTTTTGATAAAGCTAATTTTGTTGTTCTATCCTGTGTGCTGCCTCGGAGAGAGAGCCTAGCAATATTTCTGATACGGAGAATAACTTAAAGTTAACCAAAGAAAAGATAGGAGCTGGGAAAATAACCACCAAGGATGTTGGTGACTCAGAAACCAGAGTTTTTCAGAAAAATAAAAAGCATGAAAAGAGCTACTTAGGCAGACTGTGACTCGAGTCATCAGAATATTTGGGTGGGGACTTTATTTTGGTTCAACAGGAGGCTACATGAGAAGCTAAAACCTAGATGCTGGAAGTTTCTAAGCATAACTAGGGAAGGAACTGGCCTGAGAGGGGTTCTATGACATAAGCAGAGCCTGGATGATGCCACAGAGCACAAGGGCGGAGGTTGCGCATCTCTTCCACTTGGAGGCGCTAGACAATTTTGAAGGTGGGTTCACTATCTTCACAGCGGTGTCTGAAAGCCAGTTCAGCTACTGAACCCCACAACTGTTCAACAACCTATTGGTGCCTGACCGGTTTCAGAAGACAGAATCTGGACGACTAGGACATTTTCTTTTGGTAAATACGTTTATGAAGATAACTGGGACCCTTGTAGCCCAGAAAGCTAAAAGTTTTCCCTCGTAGAGCAAGTAACCTTACGTTCTAATGTCTTCCACGTTTGAGAGCTAGGCGGATGGTCTAGGCTAGTCAGTCCCCGGAGTTTATTATTCTTTGCTAACAATATCTAATTCAAAATTCTACTAAAATGCCAAGCTCCTCTTTGTGCCTGTGTATTTTTGGAGAATATATATATATATATATATATATATATATATATATATATATATATATATATTTATTTATTTATGGAGCTGAGGACCGAACCCAGGGCCCTGTGCTTGCTACGCAACTGCTCTACCACTGAGTTAAATCCCAACCCCAGTAGATATTATTTCTAAATGGCTATTGTTGCCTACACAAAAGACTCTTGTTGCGGTCGAAAATGCAACAGCTTCAGGGAATAAACCTGGGGCTGGGTCAGGATGCCCAGTAGAGTAAGCCAGTGGACTGCTGTGCTTTGTCTCTGGGCAGATACTTGTGGATGTTGCCAAATAGCTCATAGTTAGAGGGTGGAGAAGGGGTGTGGCCACCCTTCTGGCTCCTTTGCTATCCTTTCTCTGTTCTGCTTGCTTAAAGTGGGGACAGGGATACTTAATCCCACACTGACCTAGCCATTCAAGATGTTCCTCAGCATAGGCAAAGTGCCTCGGGCTGAAGAAATGTGTCTAAATATGTTATTCTGAGCTGTAGAGAACCATTTTTTCATTTTCCTTTGAACTTTAGATTTTGATTTATGAGACTGGGTTTTTCTGTGGGTAGCTTTGTCTATCTTGGAACTAATTCTGTAGACCAGCCTGGCCTAGATCTCACAGAGGTCTGCTTCCCTCTGCTTCTGGAGTGCTGGAATTAAAGGTGTGCTCCACCATTGCCCAGCACTTCTATGAACTTCTGATTATGACAGCATTAGATTCAGATGCTCAAACCTGTTTACCATCGCCTTCCTCACCTGCTCCAAAGTTCTCATAGACATGAGCCTTGGTCCAGCACCCTCCCCAACCCCACCCCCATTGTTATTGCAGGTACTCATATGACAGAGGTACCAGAATTGTGTCTGGTTTAAGCAGGTGAGCTCTTCAAACCCAGGCCATGGGAAAGTATGAAGCCTTAACGCAGAACAATAGCCACAAGACAGTGGACCAGGAGTGCTGTGGCCTACCACACTATGTCTACAGCCAAGAAGAAGAGGGTGTCTGTGAGGAGGATGAGCACACCATCCTTCCAGAAGTGGAAGAGGAGGAGGCCTTCTCCCCAGGCACTGGGGAACATTGTGGGCTGCAGAATTTCACACGGATGGAAGGAAGGTGATGAGCCCGTCACCCAATGGAAGGCCATAGTTCTAGATCAACTGCCAACAAATCCCTCTCTCTATCTGGTCAAGTATGATGGAGTTGATTGTGTCTATGGACTGGCACTTCACAGCGATGAGAGGATTTTAAAGCTTAAGGTCTTGACTCACAAAGTTGTGTTTCCTCAAGTTAAAGACGCCCATCTCGCAAGTGCCATGGTTGGCCGTGCTGTGGAGCATAAATTTGAGGGCAAACATGGCTCTAAGGACAACTGGAGGGGGGTGGTCCTAGCCCAGGTGCCAATCATGAAGGACTGGTTTTACATCACCTATGAGAAAGATCCAGTCCTATATATCTATCAGCTCCTGGATGATTACACAGAAGGTAATCTCCATATCATTCCAGAGATTTCGCCAGCAGAGGTGAAGTCAGACGTTGACAGCGACATCTTAACAGGTCAATGTGTGCAGTTCACCAGAAGTGACGGGTCCAAAAAGATCGGCAAAGTCATTTACCAAGTTCTAGCCAAGCCTTCCGTGTACTTCATCAAGTTTGATGGTGACGTCCACATCTATGTCTATAATCTGATGGAATAGATCCGTTAAGGTGAAATTCACAAAGTGAGGGGACATATATGGGGAATTTATAGGATTGGGGTGAAAATGTTTGTTTTTCTGTGTTTCAGATACCCAATGGCCTTTGACAACCCCAGTATCTTTTCCAGTGGATTTTGTTTTTGCACTAAAAATTAAAATGTGTGATGTGACGTGTTGTGTGTGCATACTTTTGTGGAGGAGACTGGTTGTGGTGGATGGAACATTTAGAGGAAGCCAGAAAGTTCAAGGCTGTGAACAGCAAGTCTAATGTCACATACGCTAAAACAAACAGGACTGAGCTGGTCTGGTCTTTAGGGAGAGGAAAGAACTGGAGATGAGGCTTAGAGGAGCAGGGATGGCACAGGGGAAAAAAAGATGGATGTTTAGGAAGCAGTGGAGAGGGTCCAGAAATAGAAAGACTCTCTGAGGGGAAGTTTGAGGGAGAAACAGATAGTTGGGGAAAGAGTGGCAGGTAACAGAGAGGTGGTCTTGGAACTCAAGGGGAAACCCAATAAACTGATCCAAGCAGACTCAGAATCAGAGAAGATCAGGGATTGTTTGACTAACAAAACCTAATGAAACCTGTTTCTCATATGTAGATATATTATTTTTATTTATCTGGGTAGGGCAAGGCATGAATACAGGAGACCACAGTGACAAGAATAGTCAGGTCCCCTGGAGCTGAAATTAAAGGTGGTTGGGAGCCATTGGACATGAGCTCAAAGAACAAATCAAAGTCCTCTTTCAAAGCAGATGAGCTCTTAATCCATTGGTTATCTCTCCAGGCCCCTAAAGTCATCTTTTTAAATACATCCAACCTTCACATGCAGAGAAGAGACCAGAATGAGGGTAAGAAAGAATAAATTGATGGTGATGTGGTAGAAAGACTAAAGAACACATGTGGGAGTTGAGGACACTGAGGGACGAAGGAATTCCAAGATGGAGTCCTCAAAAAGTGAAGCAGGAGACCCAGGAAGAACAGAAAGGCTCTCGAATGAGTTGAACTTGGGCCACATCCATATTGGTCTCTTTGGTTCCTTAAAGAACAGCCGAGCTATCACTACAGAGGGTGGATGTGAGGTGGTGGCTTCCCCAGAGGACATTTTGATGAGGATAACTCAAGAATAGTGAATGCCAAATTAAGTTTATATCTATCGATTCCTGAAAGTGCCATAAAACCCATTATTTTGTATGATCAGTAAAAAGAAATTTAAAAAAGAACATGAGGATGCCATGAGCTTTTGTCAGGTATTACATGGATCCTTTGTTTAGCTTCCCTGAGCACTGTTAGACTCTGTTGGATCCTGTAATATTTTTGAGGTCTCTTCTCAATGCCCCTAGATGACCACAAAGGGCTTCTGCACTGGCTTACCTTGCCTGACTCTCCTTCGACTGGATGGCTTCCTACACACCTGTGGGCCCTTTTACCTTATCTAGCCCCAGGAAGTTCCCATCTTTTACTCACATGAAAGCTTATCCTCAGAAAACTCTTGATGGTGCATCCAATGCAGAGGTGCTGATCTCCCCTATGCCATTTGCCGTGACGTTAAAATGCTTTGCGGTTCCTGACCATGTAACTCCCTCCTCCTGAGAAGCCCCTGTGCACTCCATGGCGTCTCTCTGAGCCACATCTACACTCCAAGGGTTTCTTTGTAGGCAACCTTACCTTCTACTCATTCATTGATGTTTCTTCTCTCAAGAATAAGTTTCTCATTGTGGGACTTGAAAATATTTTCTATCGTTGATTAATTCTGCTATTTGGAATTTTTATACTGGCTGGTTGTCTACCGGTTTCATTTCTGCGAAAAGACACCATGACCAATGCAACCTATAAGGGACAAAATTTTCTGGGGGGGGGGGTTCTATTTTTTTTCAGAGTTGGGGATCGTACCCAGGGCCTTGGGCTTTCTTGGCAAGCACTCTACAACTGAGGTAAATCCCAAACCCCAAGGGACAACATTTAATTAGGGCAGGCTTTCAGGTTCAGAAGTTCAGCCTATTTTCATCAAGGCAGGAATCAAGGAAGCGTCTAGGCAGACATGTTGTTGGAGAAGCATATCACCCCCACAGTGATATGCTTCCTCCAACAACGCCACACCTACTCCCACAAGGCCACACCTCCTACTTGTGCCACACTTACCATGGGAAAATCACATTCTAAACACCGCCCTGATTTTTTGCCAACTTGAAACAAGCTAGAGTCATCAGAGAAGAGGGCGCCTCATTTGAGAACATGCCTGTATAAGATCCAAATGTAGGGCATTTTCTTAGTGATTTGTGGGGGAGGGCCCAGCCCACTGTGAGTGGCACCATTCCTAGGCTGGTGGTCCGGGTTCTATAGGAAAGCAAGCTAAGCAAGACATGAGGAGCAAGACAGTAAGCAGTGCCACTCCATAGCCTCTGCTCAGTTCTTGCTTCCAGAATCCTGCCTGTTTGAGTTCCTGTCCCAACTTCCTTTGGTGATGAGCAGCAATGTAGAAGTGTAAGCTGAATAAACCTTTTCCTCCCTAAATTGCTCTTTTGGTCACGATGTTTACTTACAACAATAGGAACCCTAAGTAAGACAATTTCTTATAGAAACAGTGTATCTAGTAGAGCCACAGACTCTTACCTCATAACCACAAATAGAAAGGTATAGACACTTTGTATTAAATTAAAAGTTAGGGTTGCTCATGTACTGATCTGTGAAGTTCTAGTTTGATTCCTTCTCTCGGTGATGAATGTCATGTTCAAAACTACCTTGCGTAGGAAAGGGTTATTTGCCTTACAGGTTACAGACCATCACTGAGGGAAACCAGAACAGGATCTTGAAGCGGTAACGAGGACACTGTTTGTTGGCTTGCTCCCTGTCTCAGTCATTGTTCTCTTGCTGTAAAGAGACACCATGGTCAGGGCAACTGCTATAAATGAAATTATGTAATTGGAGGATAAATTACAATTTCAGAAGTCTGGTCCATCATAATGGCAGGGAGCAGAACACTGGAGAAATCGAGAACTACTGCTCTGAAAAGAGAGAGAGAGAGAGAGAGAGAGAGAGAGAGAGAGAGAGAGAGAGAGAGAGAGAGAGAGAGAAATTCTGGGAAAGCACTGGGCTCTTGAAAAAATCAAACACCACCCTTGTCAACACACCCACTTCCTCCAATGAGGCCACACCTCTTAATGCTTCTAATCCTTGAAAATATTGTCACTCCCTGTTAAATAAATATTAAAATATATGACTGTGGGAGCCTTTCTTATTCAAACCGCCACACTCCCCATGTCTTGCTCCATTACTATTTCTTACAGCCTGAAAGGCTATTCTTTTTATACATGACTACTGATGAACTTGCCCACAATGGTGGGCCCTTCCACAATAATCATTAATCAAGAAAATGTTCCATAGACTTACCCAAAGACTAACTATTGGAGGCAGTTCTTGAATTGTTCTCTCTTCTAAGTTGACTCCAGATTGTCAAATTGGGGGAAAAAAAGAGAGAGAGACCCAGCACCGTAATGTTTCTCTTACTCCATGTTACATACTCACCACCAGACACTCTCTTCTCTCAGCGTATAGACCCACTTCCCTGTATGGCAGAACTGAAGAGTAACTACTGTCACCAACATGAATACTTGAGTATATATGACAAGAAATGAATACATTCTACAGCTCAAAACACCAAGCAAAAGCATTTTAGTGTGTGCTACACTTACTGGGAGACTGTCAGTCACTAGCCATTTAATGGGTCACAGTAGACCACAGAACCAAAAAGTCACAACCTACATATCATCTCCTCTCAGCAGGAGACAAAACCCTTTCTCAAAACCCATGAATATATCTGTACGCTTAGATTTTTTCATAACCTACTTTATTTAGGGTTCTAAAACACTTCAAACACCCTTCTAGCCCACCAACCAGAGGTAACAGAGAGAGAAAGTTGATAGGAAAAGGTTGAGAGTTGTGGACCTATTTAGAAGTAATTCTTTGGGGTAACTCCAATCTTCATTGTGCAGTACTGTCCAATAGGAGATGCAAAAAAATGAATCAGTAGCAGTGCTAAGATCTGGCAGAGACCACAAGTCTCTAAGAAACCAGAAGAAGCAGCAGAAGCATTCAGAATCAGCCCGAATAGCTCAGGTTCTTTTGTGCATTTATCATTGTGGAACGGAGACTATCGAAGACCATTGAAGCCTTGCTGGTGTAGCAATGTAAAAATGTCATCTCCCTCTCTGTGGGATTTCATTTATGTTCTTCATAAACGTCCTGTCCCCATTCAAGCGTGTGCTCCAGCGAAATATCATATGCCTTCTCATGTATCTGCTTCAGCAAAATATCCTCTACTAACATAGCTTCCAGAAAATCATCCTGTGACAAAAGTGAGTTTCCAAAGAAACTAAATTTTTTCCACTTCATCTAGTCTTATCTCCCACTTGGCCATGACATCTCAAAATGTATTATGGCAGTCTTGCAAGGCTCCTAGGCCTCAGCTCCATCAGCAACTGGAGCTAACTAATCTCCGTGAAACTCATCCCCTTTCATGAGCACAACCTTCAGTTATCCCCGCAAACATTGTGCTCTCTCCATCTTTGCTCTCAGCCAATAGCTGTCCAACTTACAGCCAACTAGGCTGTGACCAGAAAAACCCTCATCAAGAAAGCCAATGAATTTGACATGATTTTTTTTCCCTGACAGAACGGAGTGTTCTGCCTGTATGGTTAACCTGGTGTCTGAGTCATCTGTAATAAAACCCACTACTATTAAGATCAAAATCACAGGAACTATGACAAATAGCAAATCACACGACAAGCATCATAGTTGTCCAAGCCTTTTCTGCAGCCTTGTTGAAGTATAATGTACATACTTAAAAACCCATTTATTTTAAGTGTGTACTTTAATGATTTTATAGCAAAATTTATAGCATCCTTCCCTTTTTTAATATTTATTTCCCACTATTTCATACTATATTGAAGTCTATTAAAAACACAGAAGTGAAGTCAGGAGAACGACAAGAGGAGGAAGCAGGAGGTTCTTGATTTGCTAAGACAACAGATACACTGGCAGAATCGTCTGGATAAAACCACTTGGATACATTGGGTCTTCTCTTAGCGTGCAGCCTCAAGAAACAGAGTTTAAAGAAATAAGTCATGGGTCCTCCTACATCATATCCAGACCTGACCTGGTATGGTCAGCATCACTTTGGCCACTTTCATGTTAATCCCATTCATCACTCTTACAAGTTGCCTAGCAACTCACATAGTTAACAAACTTATTTGGTTCATGGTTTCATAGGTTTCAGTCCATGTTCACATGATCATGAAAGGGTCACGATAGAGCTCAACTGCTAAACCCACTGGCATCCAGGAAGCATCAACACAGGAAGAGACCAAGAACAAAAAACACCCTCCAAGACATGTCGCAAATGACTAAGTTCCTTAATTTCCTATCTCCTAGTTTCCTGCCACCTTCATACACATCCATCAACAGATGAACTCATTGATTACAGCACACGGGGTCCAATTGCTTTTCATAGTCCCACCTTTGAACATTGTACTGGGACAATGTGTATCTTAAACCCATAGGGTAGGGCCAGAAGGTTGTGTCAGAGGTCTAAACTTCACCTCACATTAGAAACAGCTGGGTAGGTTTCTCAAAATCTCCTATTTCTTTCTGGTACTGAGCTACACCATGTCTGCATTGCAGCATTTTGTCTGCAATCAATTGTAAAGACGCCCCCCACAATGTGTTGGTTTGAATGTAAAATGGGACATCACTAATATAGACACACAAGTATATACAGAGACTCAACGTGAGAGGCAAAAAGGGAAGGAGTTGAGTCTTAGGAACCCTCAAGGAAGAGGGAGTGGAAATATAAGATACAGATGTTATCGAGAACCAGAACAAAGCATTGTATTCTATACAAGACAGGACCACTAGCCTCAGCCCTAGCTGTCAGGAAAGGGAGAGTCAGTTTTCTACAAACATAAAGATGGTGAAAAGCTGGGCAGGCTCCAGTGGCTTGCCCAATGCCCATGAATTTATGGGCAGCATAAATGATTTTAGTGGGTTATTACAGAGGGGAGAAAGAGAGCTTGAATTTGGGAAAAGGAATTAGGTGTATATGGAACTGGGAGGAGTTGGGAAGAGAAGTGAGAAGTAAATTTTATCATTATATAATGTACAAAGTTCTCAAGGAACTAATAAAAGTGTTTTTTAAAATACCATATCTGTACTAAACACATACAAACCCTATTTCTTTACATCTCCTAAATAACAGCCCCTCATTATTTCATTTCATTAAGTACAAAAGTAATTCAGAGATTATTTAAAATGTAGGAGGATCTGGGGAGACGGCAGAGTGATAAAGCCAAGTGTGTGGTCACACTTGCAAACACCAGTGCTTGGTATGGGACCAGGAGGATGATGGTGGCTTCCTGACAGTGAGCCTCACCTCAGGTTCAGCAAGGGACCCTGTACAAAGGGAATAAAGTAGGTAGTGAAGGAGCAGAACACATTCTACACTCCGCCATCCTCTGAACTTACATGTATCTATGAACACACACCCACAAACACACACATAAATATGACTAGAGTATACAAGAGGCTTTCATAGGTTATATCCAAATGCAGTGTCATTTTATCCAAGGAACCTGAGGACTTTTAAATCTTTGGGAGTCCTGGGGCCAACTCTCAGAGGACAGGATATATCTCATTATTGTGAAAAACCAAACCTTTGTTGAGTGTGTGTCAGTGACTCCACACAATTCTCCTCCTCTGGGGTTCCTGTGTATCACAGAGAATGATCTGGAAATACTGAAACAAATATAAACTAAAGGCTTTGTTGGGGTTTCTATGCTTGTGTTAAAATCATATTTATCACATTTTATTAAATGGAAGGGAAATCTTCAGCTCCCAGGAACAATACACTCAATCATGTTGGCTTCTGTTTTATCCCATTATGAATAGCATTTAATTGCACATCAATAGCTTCCCATGCTTTGAACTAAATCAGGATGAAGGGATATGTTTCCGTAACTTCTATGTGGATAGTCAAGTAGAAAGGGGGGGAAGTATGATGCCTTTGGCTTATGGAAGAGTTATGACTTGATTGGATACTTGTTATGCAAATAACCCTAACCTCTGAGAAAGGAAATGTAACGATAAAATATACTACCAAATGGGATGGACACTCATTACTTGGTTTCTTTTAAAAGAAAAAAAAAACATACTTTAGGATTTTGAATAAGTGTGACGCTCAGAGGTTCAAATACTTGAATGTGTTTGGATTCCAGTTTGTGGATTGTTCAGAACGGATTGGGAGCTTAGTTTTTGTTAAAAGAGATGTGTCAATGGGAGGTGGGGGCCTTGAGATTCAATAGCCCACCAGGCTTCTCTCTCTCTCCCTTCCTCCCTCCCTCTTCCTCTCCTTCTCCTTCTCCCTCTCCCTTTCCCTCTCTCTCTCTCTCATCTGGGGAGAAGGATGTGAGTTCTCAGGAACTACTCCAGCCATGCCTGCCTGCCTGCCAGCCTGCTACCGTGGTGTCTACCATGATGGTCCATGGACTCACCCTCTGAAAATGTAAGACGGTAAATAAATGTTTCCTGTCATAAATTGATTTGGTCACCGTGTCTCTTCACAGTAATAGAACAGTAACTAAGGCACACATATTCCTGTTTATTTTTCTAATCCTACTGTTTTTATTTCATTAAAGTTACCTATTGTCCATTGAACAGTTTTATGAATAAGTTTCAAGTTTAAAGACAAATAGTGCCAAATAGGAAAAGCACTACTAGGAGGTTTGGCCTTCTTGGAGTGGCTGTGCCCTTGTTGGAGTAGGTGTGACACTGCCGGCATGGGCTTTAAGACCCTAACCCTAGCAGCCTGAAAGCCAGTGTTCTAGCAGCCTTCAGAGGAAGATGTAGAACTCTCAGCTTCTCCTGCACCATGCCTGCCTAGATGCTGCCATGCTCCTCCCTTGATGATAATAGACTGAACATATGAAACTATAAGCCAGCCCCAACTAAATTTCCTTGTAAGACTTGAGTTGGTCATGGTTTCTTTTCATAGCAGTAAAACCCTAAGACATACATACATATATACATATACATATACCGCTAGGTTTACACACACACACACACACACACACACACACACACACACACACACAACATTTACAGGGATTTTAGATCTAGTCAGGGCCCCTGCAGTTTCATTGGTCCATCTGATACACGTGTTCATGGAACATGTCTCTCTCTGTTGCTTGTACTAGGAAGCACGTGGACAGCATCTGCAGACTCTCTTCATTTTACTTTATTCTCCACTTCACCCTTAGAAATCTCAATGTACAGAGAGGGGAAGATAAAATATAGCTCTTTTTTTTCTGTGGGTAGCTTAAATCTCAAGTCACAAAGGAAAATAAATATAACAAGAAATAATAATAAATATCGAAACCGTGATGGGAAGTTCATATCCGTTCCCCTTAATGAATGTCAACTTTGGAAATTGGAATCCGCATTGAGATTAGACTTTTGAAAAATTCTAATTCTCATGCAGTCTTTGTATTTCTCTTTCACTGAAAGGAACACCACTAGAAAAAGCCAGACGGTAGGTTGCTTTTGTCCTCAATTCGAATCAGAAGCATTTGATAATGAGCATAGAGGGGGCTCACTCCATGTTTACCAAAGAAGAAAGTAATATGAGGGTGGGAGAGACATCTAGAGAGCAGTTGGTGCCTTACTGGTATTAAAAATAAATCCAGAAGTGAAGAAATAATATTTGACAAAAGAAAAACTAGGTTTTCATTAGGCAGAAATGTTTTAAAAATAGCCTTCCTTTAAGTCATGGAAAGAGGGGGGTGGAGCAGGTCAGTCTGTAGATAAATAAAGTCATTGCCATCATAAAATTAAGAATAATGTGGATTTTTAATGGACTGAATAAAATTAGAAATTTTACATTTCAAAGGGGAAAAATTTTGTTCCAGAGAGAGAGGGACAAAGGAGTGTACAAACTCATACTTGATTCTTTCAATAAATCTACCTGTAACTCATGTGTTTGTTGATATTAGGATTAAAACACAAATTGGATATCTCGACTTAAGAGTTTAATGTGTGTGAATAGCTGCCAGTGGAAAGACTTGTCCTTGGTTTTCTCAAAAGGCATGAAAAAGCCACCGTGGAGTTACTGAATTTTGTTTCAAAGACTTTAGCTCCTTGTCTGCAGGGATGCAGAGCCTCAAAGGAAGGGCATGAGACCTCCTAAGAGGTAGCATCCAACAACTGAGGCCACAGAGAGAGGTAGCCTTTCTCAGAATATGGAGCTAGGAGAGCTAAAAAATGAAGCGACATATCGATCAAATCGCTGTAATAAAACGACGGCAGCCAGTTCACAGAGCGAGGCAGCTGTCAGTGACTCGGCCAAGAAATAAGAGAATTTGAAAAGATAATAACAACACAGAGTTCACAGAAGGCACTATAGACTCATGGGGTCTGCGATTTAATCCCATGTACTTTGGGCAGAGAAAACAATCCAAACCAGAGATCCCTCCTGCTCAGCCCAACCGAACGCTGTGCCGTGCCGCGGATGTCCCACATCAAGGTCTCAACCTAGATGTTGGACGCCTTTGAGAAACCGGAACTAGGTCATTTAAGTGCAGACACCAGAAATGGCTCAAGTCTGCACCTTCATTGGAAGGAGAAAAAATAAGTCATACAGCACCTGAAGTAATCCTTGTCAGGGTCTGTATGAGGTCGGAAGTATACGGCGCCATGATCAATCAGTAAGCACTGCCTACACGTGTCCGTGAGCCCACACAAATGAGGAAATGATGTTTAAATGTAAACACAATTTCTAATAACTAGTAACTTTTAAGTGTCTAGTTTTAGCACAAGCTTCCAGATTATGTGGTTTCTCAGGGGTAACAACGCCGCAAAAGTAGTGAGTTTGAAACTTCGGAGGTTCCCACTATATGACAGCAAACAAGAAAAGCATGGAGGGAAGGAGAAGGGGAAGGGGAGGGGCAAAGGGAGGGGGAGGGGGATAGAGGGAGACAGAGACAGACACAGAAAGGGAGACAGACACAGAGACATACACACAGACACAAACATGCAGAGATATACAGGAAGACACACTCAGCCCAATTGAGGATTTATAGAAAGATAGCCATCAAAGGACCCGAATATTTGGTGCAAAATTAGGTGAGCTGTGTGGAGGAATGAGTGCCAACCAAATTTTGCAAGTTCTGCAGCCACCTGCATGTTTCCGCACCCCCTTTGCTGTCGGGTTATCGCATACATGGCTGTCACTCCTGCTTTCTTCCTTTGTATTTTACTTTAAATCTCCCTTCTCCCCTACTCAATGTGGCCAGCGGTTTTCCATGTGGAAGGACTTCACAATGCACTGTGTTGAGGGAGGCAGGGAAAACAATTTCAAAATAGGCTCAGTGCTAGGGCAAACAGTACAAACAATCCATACTTCACCTCCCAAGGAGGGGCTCAAAGAATACAGAGGCTCTGGCTGGAGCACAGAGCCAAGCTTACAAAGTTAGGGCCCACAGCATCACTGGGAACCAACCAGCAGCTCTCACTCAGCCCTCCATGCTAATGACTCATTCTCATCTCTTGAAACCAGAGGAAGACGCATTTGGAAGATCTTCTCCCTAAAAATGAGGCTTTTATGGAAACTCTTAGGAAACATAAGAACAATTTTTAATAGGAAAGCACACACACAGTAAAAAAAATTAACGGCTGATTCGACAGCCTTTTCTGTGATACCATCATGTACACACACACACACACACACACACACACACACACACACACACACACACACAAACCAGAAGAATAGACCTACATAAAGGATATATTTCTAGGCACAGATATCTGTTGGGAGGAGTTTGACGTTCTAACAAACTTCAGCCAAGGACTCCATTCTGAAGATTCAGAAGGTCAAGACATTGGTTTACTCCTAGGAGCAGATCACTATCTATCTCACAGCACCTTTATGGAAAACAAAGGCAGATCACCCTAGAATGAGTTAAATAGAATCCCTTTCAAGGCTATTGAACAAATTTGGAGCCAAACTCCACAGACAGTTAACAGCAGAGAAAGTGACCTATGACTGCAGTTTGTATAATACTACTGAAACTGGTGAAACATTTCCTAGTCTCCTAGGAATCATAGAAGTGAGAGGGAACCAAGGCAGCCTGGGCAGCAGACTTCAGTCTCCATACAAAGTGCACTTTGCAGGCTAACACCCACATGGCTAGTCTGCAGTTCACCAATCCTGGTAATGAAGACATTGAAAAACAGTAGACACCCTACCTGGTAGAGCCACTGTCTCTGGTTACTGGCTTCTCCAGGCTCCATGGTCATTCCACTCTTAACTCTGCACCATCCTGTTGACAAGTGTCTGGGCTTTATCTTTGACTTAGGAGTATATTTTAGTCCTTTAGATCTCTCTCTCTCTCTCTCTCTCTCTCTCTCTCACTCTCTCTCTCTCTTTCTCTCTCTTCTTCTCTGTGTGTTTGTGTGTGTTTGTGTGTGTGTGTGTGTGTGTGTGTGTGTAAATGTTATAAAGATTAATAAAAAGAAAAAGTTTCTGGTTACAGTAAAAATTTAAATAAAGATTCATTTTTTAAAGTTTTATTTATTTATTCCATGTATGTGAGAACACTGTCACTGTCTTCAGACACACTACCAAAAGAGGGCATCAGATCACATTACAGATGGCTGTGAGCCACCATGTGGTGGCTGGGAATTGAACTCAGGCCCTTTGGAAGAGCAGTCATTGCTCTTAACCAATGAGCCATCTCTCCAGCCCTAAAATAAAGTTTCTTAAGAGAGCAGTATAGCGTGGGAAGCAATAATGATGCCCCATTTATGATGAGTACTCAGTCTCTTTAAACCCCTGGGACTCGGGAAGCACCTTGGACAAGGAGGTGGGAAGAGTGTAAGACCCAGAGGGTGAGAAGAAGGGCTGATATTTGCTGCCTTCAGGACATGACATGGCTGCTGCAATTTTGAGCTCACAGCAGCTGTGGTCACCTGCATAGGTCTATAAAGGTCCACCAGCTAGACAGAATCCCTTACTGAGGAGGTTTTCAGGTCCTGATGGCTGCTGGGGTAAAAGAATCATTCTTCTCTGAGGGTTCGGTCACTGGTAGACTTCCCACATTCCTGTAGATGGTCACACACCCATAAGTACATAACCAATGCTAATTGGGCTTAGTGGTTAAAGGTTGGGAAAGAATTTATGAATTTTGAGGGATGGTTATTGGCAGGGAATTTGGGCAGTGCTGAGGGTGAAATGGAAGAAGTTATGGCCATGTTTCATTGTTTACATGTATGAAATTCTCAAGGATGAAGACAATTTATTATTTAATAGAAAATTCAGACTATTAGCTTTTGCTCCGTAATATAAGGCTGTATGACTTTAAAGAATTCAAATATTGAACATAAATCAAACCAATTGACTGCCTTATGATTCAAGGAGCAAATTATACGTACTTAATATAATGCACGTTCTTCCTCTTTCAGTCTCTTTCTATCTCTTTTCTTTCTGTCTCTCTGTCTCTCTCTCTCAAACACACACACACACACACACACACACACACACACGCAGATGCACACTTACATTATTTTTATGTCAAGGTGTTAAAATTCATGACACAATCAATGTGAAGGGATAGTGGTTTTTAAGGGCAAACAGTCACAGTCATTCGGTTCAGACTGTCGTGGAAATGACCACATGGCAACAGTGTATTGATCTGTGTCACTGAGAACCTACATGAGACCTGTTTATATTTGGGTGGATCAGGCATCCAAGAGTTCAGTCTGAACCAGCCAGCTCCCTCCTTCTTGCCCCAGTGACCTACTTCTGCTAGGACACATCCTGAAAGATTCCTCCACCTTCCTAGACAGTGCCATCAGCTTCACACAAAGTGTTCCCACAGATGAGACCCTGGGGAAATTTCACACTCAAGCTCTAACAACAAGGAGCGAGGCAACTGGGAAATGCTTTATGAAAACAGTTTAATTTCAGTTCTGTAAACAGGACAGGGAAGAACCCTTTGATATGGATTGATTTAGTATTTGGCTTACAGAGTGCACCCCAAAAGATACATAGTGTAGAAAATGCACAGTTTTCTATGTAGCAAGCATGGTGCTGAAAACAACACACTAATGAAAAAAAAATGCAAAGAACTGGGATATATAGTAACAATTCCAATAGTCAGTTTGAAAGGCTCTTTTATTTTTATATGTGAGCTGTCGTTATTAGTTCCCACCTGGGTTAATTTTAAAAGGAAAGAAAATCGCAAGCTCTGACTATCCCATCGACCATGGTGTCATTCACTCGGTGTTATGTGTCTCCCATCTAGGGATTAATCATCAGGGTTTGCCTACAAAATCCATCAGCTCAATACATGAGGCTTTAGCGGAGAAAGTGAGGTTACAAGTATGTAATGCCCTTTAGTGTCTTCTCTGCCTGTCTGTTGAATGCATGCCTTGTTGTTGACTATTGTCGATGGTAGTGGTTGTTTTTTTTTTTTAAATATGAAATGTTGAATGCAAGGGCAAGTGGCAGTGATCCAATAGATCTTTGCATCCTCACTTTCTCTTTCCTATCTCGCGCTAAGTCTCCCAATCCTCAGCAATCATTCAAATACACTGAAACAACTCAAATATACCGAAAAAAGGTGAAATTAAGACACTGAAACAACTCAAATATACCGAAACAAGGTGAGGTCAAGATGCACTAGCCATCTATAATTTGTGTTTGCATGTTGACCATAATCGTTTGGTAACCCTTAAAAACCACATGATGGGACTTAGGAGGATCGGTGGCTGAAACTGCTTGCTGCCTAGGCAGAACTGAACTCAGATCCCAGTCATCATGAAACAGGCAGGGGAAACCTGTGACCCCAGGGACAGGAAAGGGGAACAGAATCATTAAGGTCTGCAGGCTTCCAGCCCGGAGGAAATTTTGAGAATTTGTGATCAGGCAATGACACCACCTGTCTTAGTTAGGGTTACATTTCTGTGAGGAGACACCATGACCAAGGCAACTCTTAATAAAGGAAATATTTATTTAGGGCTGGCTTACTGTTTCAGAGATTCAGTCCATTATCATCATGGTGGGAAGCATGGCTGTGTCCTGGTATACATGGTGCTGGAGAGTGTTCTATATCTAAATCCGAAGGCAGCCCAGAAAGAGACTTGCAGCCACAGGCAGCCAGGAAGAGCATCAAATCTACCTCATTGGGCAGAGTTTGAATACTAGGAGCCCTCAGAGCTGGCCTACAGTGACAAACTTTCTCCAACAAGGCCACACCTCCTATTAGTTGTACTTTCCATGGGCCAAGCATATTCAAACCACCGCAGTGCATCAAAAGAAAATTGCAGAGAGACATAGAGAAAGATACTGCATGGTATCCTCTTGTAGCATGGTGCTGCAACCCCCCCCCCCTACACACACACACATAAACCCATGCACCTGTGCACACATGAGCAGATTTATTTATTTATTTACTTTGTTTTATTTTTTTTCCTTAAAAACTTGGTACATTCACATAATGTGTTTGAGCGAATCCATCCCCATCCCCTCCCCTCAAATCCCTCCCCTTTCCTCCCTCTTAATACCACTTGCATTTTAATAGAAACGTCTGAGTCCATTTATTGCTGACTAGATATGTGGGGGTGAGTACAAACATCCAGTGGAGCATGGACAGCCGTCAGGGGCCAAATCCATGAAGAAAATGGGCCCTCTGACCTGTAGTCATCAGTTGCCATTAGTTCCTCAGTAGGGGGAGGGGAGCTTCCAGACTTTCCACCCGACTATTCTGGGATTTATCTGTGCAGATTTTGTAGATATCATCCTAGACACTGTGAATCATATGAACACACAAATACACACACACACACACACACACACACACACACACACACACCAAAATTTAAACCCGAGAATGGTTTTTAAAAGGTTACACAATGTCCTAAATTCAGTTCCTTGGTGTGAAATATTTGAATTCCACACCAGATCATAATACTATCTATATAAAATAAAATTATTCAAATGAATATTTTAAAGTTCAGCGGATCTTTATCTCTTAAATAGCACAGGCTGAACGAAATCAGTTGGTGCCAAACTTCCCTATGGCTGCACAAGAAAAATTGTAAATCAGAGTTCAAAAGCATCAAAACACAAGGGTGAGGGTATCATCAGAGATAGAGGACTTACAGAATAGGGTACAGAGGCTCAGTAGACCAGACAGGTGGATCATAATCAAAGAGCCTGGAAAACGGGCCATTCATACCTTGACAACCTTCAAAGGCTAGGGGAAACGTAAGGGATAGGTACCACCCAAAGTGAGAATAAATAACTTTAATACATTTACAGGACACTTAGCTTCTAAATACAGTGTGGATTGGAATCTACAGTGTGATTATTTTCTTATGATTATGTAAGATGCTAATATATGGAAATCATGTGTAGGTTATATGGGAAATTTCAACTTTCCTAGAGATTTCTAAATAAATGTGTTTTTTAATGCAAAGTTGGTAGTGATATTTATTCCACTACCATTTTTCAAGTCTCTGTCTATTCTAAAATATATGTGTTTATTTTATCTACAGTAGAAAATGTCCTTGTAATGTAATGAAACATTAGTCAGCCCAACTAAGATGCTTTCTGGAAATCAGTTAACCTCAGGCACTGAGAGCTGTGATGACTTAAGATGGAGCTAAAGCACGTTCAGGATCGCGAACTGATGAGCATGGGCTTGTGGATACATTCACTCACAAAAGTGACCACACACACACACAGACACACACACACCACACCACACTACACACACAACAATCACACACACACAGTGGACATCACTGACTAACTATACCTCAGCTAGAGCTATGGCTTTGGGATCCTGGAGGAGGTGACACTGGGTTTATATGGCCTTATACTTAGGCACAAGCATGCAGCCAAACTCACAACTCTCCCTCTGGTCCCCCTCTTCCTTCACAGCGAGTTCCAACACAATTTGTTATTTCTGATTTTATCCATCCAGTCTGGTCATCCCTCTTCCAGAACATAACTTTTTTGTTCAGTGTTTGTGTTTGTATTTGTGTGTGTGTGTGTGTGTGTGTGTGTGTGGGTGTGGGTGTGGGTGTGTGTGTAAGAGAGACTCTGTGTGTGTGTGACAGAGAGAGTTAGAGAGAGAGAAATGGAGAGAGAAAGAGAGAGAGAGAAATAATTAGTCACCCAGTTAACACATGAGCATGCACACACTTGTGGAAGACCAAGGTACATTCAGGAAATATCCTTAATGTCTTGTCTGTCTTGTTCACTGTGGCAGCAACTCTCACTCACAGGCAAAGCTCCTCTTGGTATGGGTCATCTTTCCCAGCTTGCTCTGGGCATCATGCCTCTGCCTTCCTAGGTGGAATTATAGGATGGTCTCCACATCCATGGGGCATCTATGTAAGTTTCTGAGGAGCGAGTACTTAACTGCTAGACTGTCTCCCTAGCCCCTTCCAGAACTTTCTGTCCCAAATCCCCTTTACCTTTCTTTTTGAGATTTATCGAGTATGCTTGACAAATGGAGACTGTATACATTTGAAGTATGAGGTGTAATATACTGATCATATTATTCATTGAACAAATATTTTAAGATCAAGCTCATTCTCTCTCTCTCTCTCTCTCTCTCTCTCTCTCTCTCTCTTTCTCTTTCTCTCTCTCTATCTCTCTCTCACAGATCCACTGTTTTAACATACACCACAGACACAAAACCTCAGTGACATCAGTTTGAAGGGTTAAAATTTCTAAAAGTTAGTCATGAACAAAGTCTGGCTATGCTTAAAAGAATTTGAGGTAGGGCTCACTGGCCCGACTATCAGCTCCCAAGGACACTGGCCATCTGGAGCCACCCCCTCCCCTTCCTTCACTCCCTGAGGATGGGTCATCCCCCTGCTGCAGTGAGATGAGTTGCCCTGCCCACATTGCTGAGATCCTAGATTACACGTATGCTTTGTTGACGTAATTCCGTGCCAAAAGTAATTGTGCACCCTTTGTATTAGCCAATTATGTGTATCCACACGAAACCCCTGGTTTTCCCTATATAAGCTCCTGCCTAGAGAGGCTCAGGGCTTGACTCAATCTCCTGTGTGAGATACGTGTCAGCCCAAGATCTTGTAAATAAAACTGCCTCTTGTTGATTACATCAAGACCAGCTTCTCGTGTTTCCTGAGGGTACCCCAACCCGTGACTGGAGCGAGAGTCTCCCCAAGTCTGGGGGTCTTTCAAGTTTACTGTTCCCAGGCTCTGATGTGTTGTTCATCCTGTAACCGAGTGATGTTATGCATTCTGTCCAATCTATTTCTCACAAGGAAAAATGAGGACGCCAGTCACCCGGTTAAAACCCTCAAATGGCTCCATGTCACTGAGGTTAAGTTGCAAAGCTCCTCTGTTGAAGTCCCTCTGTTGATAGACAAATTCCTTTCCAGAAAGACCAAAAGCTATGACACACCATACCGAGGCTGGGAAATCATAAGTTTAGTTTCTTGTGTTTGTAAACTGAACAGAAAATGGGGATTACAAGACAAGGAGAATGTAAAATTTCGTGTTGCTATAATACTAAGACACATAGGTAATAGAGCGGCTGAACTCAGGTTTTGACAGGGGTGTGGTTGGGGGATTCATGTGTGTGTATGAGTTGAGTGCCTTTTCACAAGTGTGAGGGCACATACAAGTGTACATACGTGCAGAGATGAGTAGAATGTGCATTCTCTTCCTCACTATTCTCCGCCTTTCAATGAACCACAGCCCACTATTTTGACTTGGGTGGCTGGCCAGGATGCTCTTGGCAATCGAAAGAGTAAGGACAAAACAGCTCCCTTTGGCAACCATCTCTGCTAAGCGAGTTCCCCATCAGAGCCAGAGGTTTTTCACTGCTGCTTCAGGTCCTGATCATGGCTGTAATGCCTGTCTGTGGTGCTGACCTTTTCCTCATAAAGTTCTTTCTAAAGAGTAAATTACCTACACCCTACAATGTTGAAGACAGGATTAGCCATGCCTAGAGTTTTACAAAGGTGCAGAGAGAATATGAACTGTTCAGGCTTGCAAAGCAAAGGCTTTTCCCCACTGAGTTATCTTCCTAATCCCCATCAGGATATGGTCTATTGCATCCTTCATGCCATGCTTTCTGCTGTGTGTGTTTCTCAGTGTCCCAAGGGATATTCTCTCACAAAAACGGTTCCACCTCCACATGGCTCTGTGCTTGCACCCAGAACAGAGTATCTCTTTTATCAGGAGAACTAATTCAGAGGTGGACATGTTCTGATTGCAGCCTGTGAGTTACAGAGAAGACTAACTGCATCTTCAAGACTTGGGCTTTCTTAACCTGTGAACTGAAAGCTGGTGTCCCTCCCTGGAGGATGGAGAAATGGAGAGAAGTATGAGGGAAAGAGAAGGAGGCAAATGTGTAGGGGAGAGGTTGAAGTCACACTAAAATTTCCAAGTTAGCATCAAACCTGAAGAGTAGATAGGGTGAAATTGACAGTGTTACTGCTGTCACCACACACACACACACACACACACACACACACACACACACACACACACATCTGCTGTGCCTCTGGTGTCATTACCCCACTAAATAAAATGCTCTATTAAGGTTATCTGTCCATCTGAAGAGTAGCCTGTATTTAAATAACCACCATTTAAAATCCTGCTAGACTGAAAGAAAGCCATTTGAGCATTTTACTTAGCTGATGAATTACACAGACCAGTGGTCCTTGATAAATAGGCCTGTTCTAAAGAGATGCATGAGAAAAAGTAAACATGTCTAAAACAATTGATGGGGGATTAGGTTTCAAGTCTCCCACCTCACTCAGTAGACTCTGTCCCCAGCAGAGAGCAGAGCCCAACTAGGACCAGCTCCAAGACTGGTCTTCCAGAGTGTGTAAGGTACAGAAGGGCCCCTTCCAGGACTCTGTCAGACCTCGCTTTTCCCAGAACAAATGCAGTTGCTGCCATGCTGAGACACTGAAGCCAAAAGAGTGAGGACAAAACAGCTCCCTTTGGCAACCATCTTGCTAAGGGAGTTCCCCATCAGAGACAGAGGTTTTTCACTGCTGCTTCAGGTCCCGATCATGGCTGTAATGGCTGTCTGTGGTGCTGACCTTTTCCTCATGAAGTTCTTTCTAAAGAGTAATTTGTCTCCTGATCCTTCCCATGGAACCCACCATGCCATTTTCATAACCGATGTCAGAATATCTTTTTAAAGAGAACACAACTCAATCCAATTCTACCCTCTGGCATCCAAATCGCTTATCATTTTCATAGCAAAGTACTTTAGAGTGCTGACTCACTCCTGAATCAAAAATCTCATCTAAATCAGTTCCTGGTGAGACTCGGGTATGATTCACCTTGGGGCATATCTCTGCACCGTTTATGAGTCTACAGAATCAAGAAAACAAGATGCATGCTGCAGCTAGCATAAACTGGTTAACTATAACCTCCGATCAACTCAGCATCATTTGAAGAGAGAGAAAGACAGACAGACAGAGATACAGACAGACATGCAGATGAGGGAAGGCTTAGCAAATGTCTTATTGTGTTATTCTTTTGGTCTGTGGACAGGCCTATGAGGAATTGCATTGATTGTTGACTGACTTAGGAGGGCCAAGCCCACTGTGGGCTGCACCATTCCCTAGGCAGGCCATTCTGAGATGTATAAGAAAGCTAGTTGAGCTTGAGCAAGCCAACAAGCAGAGTCCCTTGGTGGCATCAGCCTCAAGACCTTGTTGTAGTTCCTACTCTGACTCCCCTCCATGACCTGAAAGTTGAAGTCAAAATATTTTTCTCCCCTACACTACTTTCCATCCAAGCATTTTATCACAGCCACAGAAAGGAAAGTAGAACAGACTCCATGAGGCAGCAGGGTGGAATGATGCTTCACAGATTCTCAGGAGCCTGTGCCTGCAGCTTCTGACTCTTCTATCACTGTAAGCCACAGTGAACTGGGCAGGCTCAAGGGAAGGAAGGACAGTCTGCATTACCTAGGAGATGACACAGTGACTTCTGTCCTCATTCCATGTACAAGAAAGATTGCTAATGACCCAGTGGTTATAATGTTTAGCAGTGGAAACAGAAAGAGAGGACAAACTTAATGCTTCCTACAGGGCCAACAAGAGGACCAGAGGCAGAAGTTAAGCTGGACTCTGTAGTACATTTCCTGTGTGGTCTCCCTTCCCCCACCTAGTAACCAAACAGAAGGTTCTCAGTCAAGAAAGAAAGAAGAGAGCCACAAGACGAAAGAAACACAAGTATCTCAATAATGCCCCTGCCTCAGCACCACAGCCCAGTGTTTTGTGAGTCTGTGGACATGTCTACGAGGAACTGCTTTGATTTTTCACAGACTTAGGAGGTTCAAGCCCATTGTGGGCTGTACCATACCCTAGGCAGGTGGGTTCTGAGCTGTATAAAAAGACCCAGTCTTGGAGCTTGTCTGCTGCTCATGTGGTATTTTGTTTCGTTTTTTTGTTTTCTAACTGACAGAGAGGGCAACGGTATTGCCTACAGCGAAGCATTGAGCCTGCTGCACAAAACTCAGCATCTTATTGTAAAAGAACTCAAGGAAAATTCCAGATCTCATTAAACATATAGTGGCCACCTTCCACCTTCTCCAATTTCTAGTCATTAACAAATTTTTAAGCTCCTATTATCCGAACTTAACCAAAACACACTCTGATTTTCATAAGACTGCTGGCACTCAAGCAGTGAAAGCCACCAGACAGAGGAAAGAGGTAACAAATCTTAACATCCACCTCAGTTCCCAACTCAACTGCTTACAAAAGCCTTGTCAACCTTCAGTCAAAACAGGCATCAAGTTTCTCTCGTTACCTACCATTTAATTGTCAAAACATTTGCACGTCTAAGTTATTTCTGTTAAAGGGGTGGGGGGAACTTCCTTCTACTTTATGAGCCATTTACTTTAGTGTTGTAAAGCAGAGAAGAGGACAATCCAGTCGACATTTACTCTAATAGGTGACTGATGTATGCATGAGGCCGTCCCTATTTCTCCAGTAAATATAAACCTAGATGCCTTTTCCTTTAAGGATATAGGAAATGAGCCTTCTACCCCATCCTTCCTTTCTAATTCAGCAGTTCTCATGATCACGCTGGCATCCACCTCCTACCAGATCAGAAAGACTGGCCACGATCCCTTCTGCCATTAAGGATGAGACCCCACTGTGGGCTGGAGAGATGGCTCAGTAGCTAAAAGCACTGGCTGCTCTTGCAGGGGACTCAGGTTTGATGTCTTGTACTGACATGGCAGCCCCCACACATCTGTAACTCCGCTTTCAGGGAAGACCATCTGCTGGCTTCCCTGAGCTCCAGGCATGCCCAATGTAAATATACATGCATGCAAATAAAACACCCCTACACAAAATATGTGTATGTATATATATATGTATGTATATATATATATGTGTGTGTGTGTGTATATATATATATATATATATATATATATATATATATATATATGTAACACTTAGAAGACAAGGAGGAAAAGATAAAGAAGAAAGAGAAGAGAAGGAGGCAGCCCTATGAAAGCCATAAAGACACTGCATTCATTTTTTTTATTTACTTTATTTATGAGTACACTATAGCCATCTTCAGACACATCAGAAGAGGGCATCAGATCCCATTACAGATGGTTGTGAGCCATGATGTGGTTTCTGGGATTTGAACTCAGGATGTCTAGGAAGAGTAATCAGTGCTCTTAAAATCTGAGCAATCTATCCAGTTCCTTGATTATTTTAACTTTGTACTCCATATGTCCGGGCTCTTACTTTGAAGGAAATGCTGGAGTGTGTTTGCACACTGTATATTATTAATCCGGTGCTGATGTATAGAGATAGGTGGATCCTGATTCTTGAGAGGCCAGCCTATCTAGCCTAAATGGTGAGATCCAGGACAAGGGGAGACCTTGATTCAGATGATGTGGGTGGTGTCCCTGAGACTGATACCAGTCTTTCAGCCTCCACAAAGATGTGCACACAACCGTGAGTACACATGATGCATACATTACAAAAATGAAAAATGAAAGGTGGAAATTCAATAAAGAAAGCTCCTTTCCAGCTGGTGGTGTATAGAGAGGATTGCTTCTACGAGTATAGTTATCTCTGAAGAGGAAGTCAATAAATGACTCAGACAAGAGCCTTTGAAATATCAGCTGCCTAGCTAGGGCCAGACCTCCTCTCTGGCTGCAATTACCTTCTTAACATGGCTCCACATTGTCTCATGGGACCCAGGTTTACCCTTCCCCATAGCTCTGCCCTACTTTGAGCCTACGAACCCACAGAGCTAGCCAAGAAAGGAGGGGAGAAAGAACACGAAGGCCTGGAGAGGAGGCTGCCCGTAATCCAGTCATATACACAGACCATTCCATTGGCACTAAGTCCACGGATGCCAGGCAATATCAGTGAGCTGGATGCCCAGGAGGCAAAGGCACGGTTTAATAATCACATAGGTGGCAGTTTTTACCACAGTAAGTATAGCCAGCTGTGAAGTCTGTGAAGTGTGAACTCCTGAGTGTGTGTGTATCCTTGTGTAGAAGGACTGTGTGTCTATGTGTGTGCGCACGACTGCATTTTTATTTAAGCTGGGTTTCTTTCTATTAATTTCATATATTTTTAGTCCTGGGACTATTTATCACTTAATAAATCTTCCTATATTTCTTCCACTGTGCCTGTTATCTCTGAAAACCCCTGCTGGTCACCCGAGGGTGTGCTTTACCTTGTCAATTATTTCAGGGGACTTGTGGGTGAGACACTTTCCGTGAAGCCCAGGAGACAAGAAGAGAACAGAAGCCCCACCTAGGCAACATTGGGTACAACATTGTCTGAAATGATTCTGTGTGGGCGAGAACGCGGATAAGAGAATGTGATGTGAGAACTGAGCTCAAGCTTGACACACAAATGGGGACATTGAACCCCAAACAACCTCCCCACCAAGCGGTGCCTGCGGGTTTAGGCTTAAAAGTACCCTTCCATGGAGAGCCCAAAGGAATCTGTACTGAGTCTGTTGGGACATTGGGGATAATAGAAAGCCTTTGCCTCCGCTCTCAGTAGAAGAGATGGCAATAAAATGGGTTACGGATGTGGGGTTATTGGCAGAAGCAGATTTAAAGAAAAGAACTTGACTCATCGGCTTTGACTTGAAATCTTTATTATGGCAAATGGTGGTTATTAGATGAAGATGCCTCACACATCCTTCGTTCATTCACCATGGCACTTTCAGCCCATTTCAGCTGGTTATGTGTTCATGGATTAAAAGCCTTTTAATAATATCTATTAATTTTTTTTTTGCTCTCTCCCAGGGCAATGTAGTAGCAAAACGCGCTGTATGTCCATTATCTGAAGCCTGGACCAGAAAGATAAAGGCCGAAGGTTTACAAGGCAGGAGGAAACGATCAATTATACCCCCACAACTGACAGCATAGCTCTCTTACGTGATCAGGAGGAGTGCTGGAGTTAACCTGGAATTCAGTAGCAGCAGATACCCTCTGTGACCGATTTGGCTTCTCCGGGTGCAGGTCTTTCTCTTGTGGCAAAAGGGAGGGAGCGTTCTACCAGCAACTCTGAGGAGCAGCAAGAGGACACTTCACGGAAACCAGGGCAGGAGAGAAGAGAGGAAATGTGTCCTTCTCTGGCTCATAGACAAGAGGTGAGAGACCTGAGTACCTGCTTCTAACTGAGTACAGAGCCACTCCCACTTTGTGTGTATGAACTCTGCTGGGGTCTATAGTCTATGAACGTATTCACTTTCAGTCCATCATTTCCTACCAGAAGGAGATAACAATCAGCTCCATCTAAAGTGACACTGAGAAGCAGGCCAGTTACGGTGTGGAGTACAAGACTAAGTAGCATCAACACAGACATACACTTACATGCATACAGACATGCATGACACATATATCCGCATGCATATGCACACCAAGAACATGTGCACACATGCATGCATGCACACATAAGCATACATACATGGAATGCACTGATAATTTTATAAATATATATATATACATATTAGCGTGTGTGCACTTAGTTTCACACATGTGATATTTTTTAACTATATATATATGATATACTGTACATATATATACACATAATAGATACAAACACATATATATAAACAATACACATACATATACATATATATATATGATATATATATGTACGATATATATATATATATTTATATATATTTATATTTATTTATTTATTTATTTATAAAATCCTAGTTTTGTGGAATCTGATTATTGTATTCACCCTAGAAAGAGTCAGCCATTTGGTGCCCATTCTGACAGATTTTCTTTTAAAATGCATGACTGCAAAGAAGCAGGTCACTAAGTCAGTAAATAGTCTGCCTCACGTAATAGTCTGCCTCTCTAGAGTTGTCATAAAGCACTCTAGCCAAAAACAACTTGTAGAAGGAAAACATTTCTTTGGCTTGCACCTTGGCTTATCAGCTTTTGTGGGCAGTCAGACAGGAACTCGAGTAGAGAATTACAAAGGAATACTGCTCACAGCTTTACTCACTTGCCCTTGCTAAGTTGGCGTTCTCATGAAGCAAGACACCCTGGCCTAGAAATGATGACACCCACAGTGGGCTTGGGCCATCTTCATCAACTATCAGTTGAGACAGTCTCTCACACTTTAGGACACAAGCCAATCTGATGGTTGCAGCTCTTAAGTTGAGGTTCTCTCTTCCCAGGTGACACTATGCCAAGTCTCTTCTAATTTATGTCAAGATGTCAGTGAAAATCAACCAGGATACCACATAAGCATGAAGACCTGGGTTTGATTCACGGAACCCACATCAAAATGTGAGTGGAGAAAGCTTCTAATGCCAGTTGGGTAAACAAGGACAGGATCTGCAGGATCTGCTGACCACCACAGCTGGCATGATTGGTAAGCTCAGGCTCGCAGGTGTAAGACCAAGGAAGCACAAAAACGAGTGAGAGGAGCACCTCCAGGCCAAGAAGGAGGAGATCATCAAGACTCTGTCCAAGGAGGAAAAGACCAAGAAATAAAGCTTTCTTCATGTCTCTGCATAGTGACCTCACTGTGGCCTCACATGATCAGTCATTAAAATAAAACAAGCCTTAAATTAAAAAAGAGTTACCTTGCCTATGGTGTCTTTTCACAGCTATGGAAATCTAACTAAGACAATATGTATTCATGCTGCCATTTCTGTTTCTCTGGAAACCCTAATACAATAGTGCTCTAGGGAGAGGAACAAGTACCCACCAGACAACATAATTTCCAGTTTAATTTTCTGTTGAATATGAAGTTGTTGTGGTATTAAAAAAAATACAAACTTGGTTTTTTGTTTGTTTGTTTTGGGGTTGTGTTGTTGCTGCTGCTTTTGTTGTCGTTGTTGTTGTATTTGTTTTTAAGGAAGAAACACATTAAGCCTCTTCATCCCTTACTGGCTGGCAAACACCCGAGCCCACATCAGCTAAAGCGATTAAGGCATTAGGAATGTGTTTACACAAAAACATAAAGTTATCCTATCAAGTTCAGATGAGAGACAACATCGGCCATGTGGGCAAGCCTAGAGCCTCTACCATTTAACACAAACAAATCAGGACACACTGTCAGAAGCCTGTCAGGCCAGCAGAGAGGAGGGCCTGCGTGTTGTGTTGTTATTTTATTTTATGAATTTTTGGAGCCACCCTGAACATTAATCCTGTTTATAATATTAACTCTGGCAATTTTTTCTTGCCTCATCAAATATTTCCTTAATGAATGGTCAGCTCACACCCCTCATCTCCATTGTAATGACTTTCAAATTAAGTTCATCTGGACCACAGAGGTTTTTAGAACTCTATGATGACAGAAAACATGGGGAAAAGAACCTCTTTCATTGTATTTGAAGAAAGACATAGTCATTTACCTGAAGCTTTCCCCCATGCTGACTGTTCCAAAGCTCAGGGCTGAGACCTCTGCCTCATGGGCACCATCAGAGCCCTGAGATGAGCACTTCCAAACCAGGAGGTATTATACTGATGTGACCATACTGTGCTCCATCAACTACAGCCACCGGGTTCCAAACTCCTGGTGCCCCTCCTCCCCTTAAAAGATAGCTGTTGGGATCCATGCTCAGCATCACCCATGCCCATAATCCAAAGCTCATACCTTTTAAAAATCAGATGTGTTCATATTATTGAATGTGTGAATGTTCTGGCTACACAGAACTGTGTGCACCATGTGCCTGCCTGATGTCTGAAGAAGCCAAAGTAGGGCATAAATCTCCTGAAACTGGCTAACAGTTCAACTGTGAGCCATTATATGGATGCTAGGAATAGAACCTGAGTCCTCTGCAAGAATAACAAGTGTTCTTCATGGCTGAGCAGTCTCTCTAAACCCCAGTATATGTGCCCTGTCCCTGGAGATGCTTTGCTACTCTACAAAACCACATTGGAGACTTGGTCCCCGTCCTCGAGATTAGACTTCACCCTATCAATGAATAGGATGCCATGGCTGGTGGTATTGTAGACACCAGGAGACTCTGAGCAAAAATGCCTTGTATAGGGGACTCCTGTGAGAACCAAGACTGGAGGAACACACTGGACTGGATAGAGATTGGGTTGGGCCATTGCCAAAGATAAAAGAGTGATGGTGCCAAGGGCATATGAGCAATCCAATGAACTATCCAATCTGGAATCTTAATTAGGTTTCCAGTGTTGAGAAGAGACACCATGACCAAGGACAACATGTAAAGGGTTTAAGAACTCTTACTAAAGTAGGTCTTGAAAGATCTAAGCCTGCAGGATAGAACACCTCCTCCAATAAATGTTGATTGCTAAGGGACAGAAGGGTTTTTATGGCCTCTCCCTTCTTTAATGTAGTGTTGAGGGGCCCAGTTTTGTGCCGATGACCATAGCCGCCATCAGTTTAAGAGTTCAATGACTAGGTCCAATCTAAAAGATATCCTTTTGTTGTCCACTTCCCCATCTTCTGGTTCTTATATTCCTTCTACCCACTATTTCATGATGTTCTCTGAGCTGTGGAGGAGAAGACTTAACTGTCTTATTTCCACCTGAACAGTTCAACACCACTGATTCCCAGCACTTTGTCCAGTTGTAAATCTCTGCCCATGGAAGTCAGAGGCTTCTCTGATGAGAGATGAGTGAAATGCTGATCTATAGATACAAATATGGACATTTGGAAGGAAGTTTGACAATGTAGGCTCTTTTGTAGGGTCTATATCACCCTCACAATAGGTTCTTGAGAAGGTTACAGAACCTGGTAGGTATTCCCTCATGTGGAATATGCCTTGTATCCAATTGGAAAGCCACTGGATACTCCCATGACTGTGATGCCACTAACACATTAGGGGCCCATCTTGCCTGATATTTTAGATTGAATTGTTCACCTCTGAGTAAGGTTGTATTTGATTTTCTCCCGTGGAAACCTACATAGCACTTTCTTTAACCAGGAATGCTAGCCATTATAGAGGATGCTTCCACCTCAACTTCAGATTGACCCTTCTGTGACCCGTTACCAAAAGGATTCAGTATCCTCAGAAATAGGGTCTTATCATCAAGTTCTGGAAAGCTACGAAGAACAATGGCAACAACCTGTAAAGTTGTAAGGGCTTTTGGGATCTCGCTGGTCAGCAACTTTCAGGAAGACATCCCACATCTGGCACTGTGATTTTTGCTTAATTTTGGTTTTTTGTTGCTCTGTTAAATACACTCACCATTGCCAGCTTGGGAAGGGAAAACTTTATTACATCTTTTCTGTTCAAGCCCATCATCAAGGAAAACCAAGACAGGATTGTGAAACAGAAACTACAGGGACTCCTCACTTGATTGCTTCCAAGCTAACATTCAACTACCTTTACAGAGTCCAGACCCACCCGCATAGGGTGATGCTGCTCACAGTAGAGCAGGCTCTGCAACATCAATTAACAGTCAAGAAAATGCTACCTACACATAGTCAAGGCCAATCTGATGGAGGAATCTACTCAACCGAGGTTCTTTCCTCCAAAACAAGCCATCACAAGAAATCAATGAAAATAAAAAATGAAAAGAAATCAATAGCTTCAGGGGGAGCATGGCTAATTCATGGAGGGTTCATCCATGTGAACTCAATAGTTGGTCTTGTAGATATATTCTGTAACACAATGTTTTATAACCCCTCTCACAAAACCCTGTTCTATCCTAACCACCTAAGGGGAGATGGAGTGGAAAGTAAGTTTAAAAAAAAATAATTGGAGCAGAAAGAAATGTTTCTTGGAAATAAAGCAAAAAAGGAAGCATTTCTTCATCCTAGATGCTTTCCTCGCATCATCAGTGCAAAGATAATGAAAACCGTTCCATTCCAGGTACAATAATTACCAATGTTACAAATCATATACATACTACAGCTTATCATTCATAAAACACATTGGCACTAATCATTTTGATGTGTTTTTCTAACTCACTCCTAGTGTAGAATTGATGAACTGGAATTGTTCGTCTGCTCATTTATACATGAGGGAAGTGAGGTTTAATGGTCGGGCCAATTTCCCAATACTCTAAGCTAATAAATAGCAGAGTAAGAAAGCCAAACGTTCTCTGGCTTCATGGCATGGCCTCATGAGAAATGTAAGTCAGGGTACCTTGGCAGGGAATCCCAAGGATCTGTATATGAGAGCTAAAAGTTGTCTTGGATGCAAGACTGGGAGTAAGACACAAGTCAGTCGAGCTACATCTCAGGATTCCTAAAACAGAACACCAGAATATGTTAGAGAGCGAGGAGACTAAACTAAACATCTTGGAGTCCTCAGCAGATTGTACAGATCCAAGGCTGAGGGTTCATAAGTATGTTGGTCTTTGTGGGGGTGGAAAGGATCACTTATTTAGATCCCCACCTCTTACTAATTGCTACTACAGTAGAGGAAATGCCTTAAGTCCAAGGTTTTTTTGTTTTGTTCCTGTGTGTGTGTGTGTGTGTGTGTGTGTGTGTGTGTGTGTGTATGTACATACATGCATGTGCAGTGTATAATGTAGGGCGTAATGCATTTTCTCTTCTACCTTATTCATAGAAGCAGCATTTTTCAGTCAAACCCAGAGTTCACCAATATGACTAGTCTTGACAGCTATCTTGCTCTGGTAATCTGCCCTATCTCTACCTCCCTGGACTGGAATTCTGTGTGGGCCACAAAGCCTACCCATCATTTACTTGAGACCTGTAAGCCATCTCCTCAACTGCTAAGGTCAAGTCCCGGTGTTGGACCCATCTCCTTTACTTTTGTTTTCTTATTCTTTTTTTTTCCTCTTGCTCATAATATCAGAACCAGTTTAATGTATGACTGGCTCACTCAAACAATCACTCAAATCGCTCTACACAAATGTGTTCTAATAAAGAGGAGGACCCTTCTGGCTCTCTGTTTTGTATAGTCTTACCTTAACAGATGAGTTAATGGATGGGATTATCTGAGTGGGTGATTGTGGATGCTGTTCGTGATGTTGAGGGAGGCTGGAAAATGAGGGGCAAAAGTTGAGTCACTTATAGTAACAGATACAAAGCTGAGTGTGGTAGTGAATACCTATATTCTCAATACTCATGAAGATGACAAGTTCAAATGCAGCCTGGGCTACATAGTAAGTCCAAAGACAGCCTGGGCTACATCGTAAATCCAAGACCAACCTGTGGTACAGAGTAAGTCCATGGCCAGCCTGGTGTACATAGTAAGTCCAAGGACAACCTGGGCTACATAGAAAGTCCAAGGTCAGCTTGGCCTACTTACATGACTCTTCTTCAAACAACAATAGGTTGTATTTTTTTTCCTTTTTCGTTTCTGTCTCTCCTATTTACTCTAAACTGATACTAGTGCTGTAGTTTGGGGTGTCTAAGGGAGAAATTTCATCATGTCTGATGGTCCAGGATTTTACAAGCAGCACGGCAAAACAAACAGTTCAGCAAACAAGTCTGTTTCGATTTTTGCAGAAAAATATGACACAGCTGAAGTGCTGTCTGTAGAAACAATTCAGGTCTACCATATCATGGCTCTTCAGGAGCAGACGAGTGGCTCAGACAACTCTATCAGTTGATAACCCACACAATCATGGGTGACACTCAAAATAATTAAATCCTGTTGCATTCATCCCAAATGGCAGGCAGCTCCACCCAAGAAGCCCCCTTCATTTTAGCTGCCCCCGACCCCTGGGGCAATTGTTATCATCTCATTGCTCTTTGGAAAAGGACCTGAGCATCATAACCTTCTAGACTCCTAATGTAGTGTGAAACAGCCAGGATCCCTGCCCAACTCCCCGGCCTCAAAGAAGAAGATACAAGAAACCCAGAGGAAAATAGCTAAACTTGCAACAACCTTGCCTGCCGCTTACAAAGTTGTGATTTACTTGAACAGAAGAAACCACATCTCCCAGCTCCACCCATTTACTTTAGCAATAGCTCAAAATTTCAAACCACAAGTAAAGGGGCCCAGAGTGATGCTACCGAAAACTGAGTTGAGCAAACAAAAATGTGTAAGGAAGATGGACAGGAAACACAATGGAGCCCACAGCAAGCTAGGCTCAGTTCTACCCCTCAGGCTGTTGCCCCCTCCCTTCTCCACAGAGTGGATCTGCCTTTGCAGGCAGAATTCCACAAGTTCTGCCCCTCTAAGCAGCTCTGAAAAGCTCCCAGGCTAGTTAAGAAGGACTTCCTACACCATCAGCCGTGTCTCTTCTATGCTGACATGAGTGAGACATGAAGCTTGTGGATGTGGGTGGAAGAGAGGCTCACCTGGCAGAGTACAGTACTCACAGCCCTGCACATAAAGATCCATCCTAAGTTCTCAGATCAGGTGATAAACAGAAGGGAAGGATGGAGACCCACACTGAGCAGTCATGGGGCTGAGCAGATATACCTTGTGTCTAGCACTAAAAGAGGAATAGTCTCACACATTCACTGTAACTGTCCCAGGAGAAGCTACAGCAGTGGCTCCAGCAGCGGACATCCCACTAAGAGTTGACTGCTCATCTTATCAAGAATAGCACTTGCTTAAGAACAGTGTCCTGACTACAAATGTGCCCTGGGATATACAACAACTCAAACCAGAGAACTGAGAACTATGACAGGATCTACAGGGGTTATCTCAGGGCAAGCATCTCCTCTTCTGTGTGCCCATTTCATCCCCACTGAGCTTGAGCCAAGTTGGAGCAACAAGGGATTCAGAGTGAGTTCCAAATAGTAGCTACAACACATGCACATACATGGGGGATATCACAACAGATGCTCATTCTCTCAGTATTCTGGAAGGTCAGTATCAATAGACTAAGAGTTAGTAGGGTGAACGCACACATACACACACACTCTCTCTCTCTCTCACACACACACACACACACACACACACAGAGAGAGAGAGAGAGAGAGAGAGAGAGAGAGAGAGAGAGAGATCTCCCCTTGTTTCTGCAGTATGCCACCACCCTTTGCTTGTGGACAAATCGTACATCCCTGCCTCTTTTGTCACATAGTGACCTCCTCTGCTTCCAATCTTCTCATGGTCTCAAAAGTCAACGTAAATCTAGCAGGGGCCAACTCCAGTCCAGATGGGATCAGCTTCACTCGGCTACAATGGGTAAGGCCCTGTCTTCCAATCAATGACATACACAGACATTTTCATGTAAAGATGTCAACTCATCATTCTGGAAGGAGACAACAGGATCTTCACCAACTCTTCACCTAGCGCAAGGCCAGAATGATACCCTTGTCTCTCAAGACTGCTTCTAGTTAGTTAAACTGCTATTAATTGCGCTAATCAGTTCCCTTACTATTGTAACAAAGTATCTGACAGAAGAAAAAAGAGGCTGCCACTGTACAACGAGCTCCCACGATATAGAGAAGCAGGCTGGAGTCTTGGACAGGCAGGCCATGAATCTCGCAGTCTGCCTCTGTGGCTCAATGGCTGCCAGCTTGTCCCCGTGTCAGAGATGTTCAACAATCTCTTCGCAAAATGTTGCCCACAACTGAGGTCTAACTGTTTTAACATGTGTGCCCTTTAAATGAGAATTTATAGGAAGAAGCTGTCTGCAAAACTGACTGGTTGGTTAGAACTGCAGTGGTGAGGAGATGTTGGAATGTTGCTGATCCAGAGAGTAGTTACCTGATAGTTTTAGCCCCCAGAATTTTTTCCCTACCTCTTTGTCAAAACTAATCTATGTCATAGATTTAAAAAAAACATTTTGGGATCTATTAACTTAATAAACCCCTAGAAACCACCAATCCAAAAGCTAAGAATGTCATCAGATAGCATCGTATGGACATAGAAAAGATCCGCCCAATTTGCTTTAACTGCCTTGCTTGTGTGCCCACCAACATATTTTGCATTTGCCTTGCATTATAACTTTCTTTTTTCTGTAAAACTATGAAATCTCGTGAAACTGCATCCACAATGGTATAAGGGGTGACCTAAATTTGTGATCGTGGACCATGATCACTCTACATGGCTCTGGAATAAATCATCCTTAGTCCCTTAAGGTGAGAGCTGTGTTTCTGTGTTTACAGTCTCTGAGGAGTATTTAACATTCAAACTATCCGAGAAAGGGAGGGGTGCACCAGAGGGAAGTAGGGACCAACCTCTTCTGCCTGGAATGTTGAGTATCTTTGTCTGCTCTGTGAAGTAATATGACTACAAGGTCAAATGTCTTTGCCTCTCTTTTGTCTAATAATAAGATGTTATGAAGCAATGATCTTCACAATGGATAAGAAGTGGGGAAGGATGGAGGACAGGAAGGGAGGGCAAAGAAAGGAAGTAGCAGGGATTGGGGGCGTGGGCAAAAATCTCAGGGAAGGAAAATCCAGACATCAAACATCAGACAAAGTTGCAGTTGTCCCAAATTCACACTCTCCCTCAACTCAGAAGCACAGCATCTTTTCTGCTAAGACCTGCTGTATGCTCCCTCCCTAAAGTAAAGACAAAGAGTCTGAAGGGCAAACCTTGGAGGCCAGACTCCAGTGAGAGTGTAATGAGCCAGAGTAGTCATCAGCCCCTAAAGGGAATGCCAATAGCAGTACTGACACTCTGTCAAACAAGTCTGCAAAAGGACTGGAGTACTCTCATGGAAATCCAGAGAAGCCAGGAGCCCTGTGCTGTCTGAGTCACACCAACACCCAGAGTCCTCGAGCAAATTCAGAAGCCCCTGAGCACACCAGGACAATCCTCACCAAACACAAGAGACCTCTAGGTTTGGCACTGGGCTGAGGACAGGTGTCAAGGGTACTGAAGGCTCTTCTGAAGTGATAAGCATCTGCCTCCCACTGGGACTAGTTAGACATTTAAAATGGAAATATTGGGGCATTTCCCACCTACTAAGTGGCTAATGGTCTTGCTAATCACCAGGTGTCCCTGAAGGGCCAATGTGAGCAGCTCAGACCTGACCCAGGGCTTCCAAAAATCCATACTTCTCTAGACATTTCCTGTAACACAGACTTTGCAACAGGGGAATTGGAAGGGAGGGAATGAATGACTGGATTTGAACAAATAGGCCTTACATGCATCTATATAAATTCTCAGGCAATAATTATAGAGATTAAAAAGAAAACACCTGGAGTTGGTGATTTGGCTCAGTGGTAGAGCCCTTGCCTAGCAAGTACAAGGTCCTGGGTTCCATCCACATCTCTGAAAAAAAAAGAAAGAAAAGAAAAAGAAAACACTTCATTCAAGTCCCACTGCCTCCTTTGGTCAGCATTTTGCTCCTGGCTCGTGAGATGCTCAGCAGGTCAAGGCCTTTGCTGCCAGGACTGAGGACCTGAGGTCCACATACGTGCAGTGGCAAGCTCACACACACACACTATATAATTAATTAACTAATTAATGAATTAACTAATTAATTAAAGTAAATTACCGTTTCTTAATAAATAAAAAATTATAAAGCTGACGCTTCCATGAAAGGTTCTGCATGATTAGCTGACCCCTGACCCATTCTCTCTCAGGCTTACCAAAGAGAGGACCATATGGGATTATCACCAACCTGTGCTTAGCACCTGACAGAATCCTGAGTGTATCTGTCTGTTTAATGAAGGGCACCCTGGGTATGCAAAACACAACACAGGTCTAAGACAGAAGGGTGCCTCAGTGCACGTATGCAAAACCATAGTTCAGATGAATTCACGAGAAACCATGAAATAACATACAGCCCGCATTGTCAAACTTGAGCTTTATCAGAATTAAAATTTGCCTGATTCTACCTACTCTCTCTCTCTCTCTCTCTCTCTCTCTCTCTCTCTCTCTCTCTCTCTCTCTCTCTCTCTCTCCTTCCCATCTATCGGCGGCTAGCATCTTTATTCACCAATCAGAATTAACTGTGAGCAGGTTCCCAGAAGGTAGGTGCAGACTTTCTCCTGCAAACTAATTTAGGGAACCCAATTAGTATTAGAAAACAAGGAGCTACAATCACCTTGTATTGCAGTGGGACTTGAATGAAGTGTTTTCTTTTTCTTTTCTTTCTTTTTTTTTCAGAGATGTGGATGGAACCCAGGACCTTGTACTTGCTAGGCAAGGGGATCTACCTGATTCCCCTGAGGTAAAGCAACCACTTCTTGTCTTGTTCTCATCCTTACTACTCTATTTCTATTTTGTTTAATACCAATTTTAAAAAATCCTAATTATTGGAGAAGCACCATTTATCAAACAGGAATAAACAGGTGTCTCTTGTTAAAAAAGATGGTTTTAATCTTTCTTGGTACTTTAAGCCTTATTTGGGGGAGTTTTGTTGTTTTGTTTTGTTTTTGTTTTCAACTTAATGCACACTGTGGCATCATGGAACAAAGACTTTGGGGAAAGGCTGCAGGTTTGGAGTTTGCCCTTGAGAAGCCCCTACATTGTTAGGCAGAGGACACTCTGGCTGTATTCTCCTTTGTTCTGAGAGGAAAGAAGGGAGCTCTCTGTGGTGATTACAAATAACTGTTTCTCTTTTATCTACTTGTCCCCAGATCCACTCTCCCTGCCTTGTATGCCAATATCATGCTCTGGAATTAAATAAATGAATACATATGTGTGTGGTTTTATAAGCATGGGAGGTCAGAGGTCAACCTTAGCTGTCTTCCTCAGTCACTGGCTCAACTCCCTACAGTGATCAAGTAGACACAGCTGGGAAGAGGTGATTGTAGCTCCTTGTTTTCTAATACTAATTGGGTTCCCTAAATTAGTTTGCAGGAGAAAGTCTGCACCTACCTTCTGGGAACCTGCTCACAGTTAATTCTGATTGGTGAATAAAGATGCTAGCCGCCGATAGATGGGAAGAGAGAGAGAGAGAGAGAGAGAGAGAGAGAGAGAGAGAGAGAGAGAGAGAGAGACGGGATTTAGGGTTCCCGGGCTTGGGTTCTGGAGCAAGCAGGACAGAGAGGTCCCCATGCCATAGGGGAGTGTGGAGGAGGGGAGACAGAGGTTGTCATGGAAGGGAAATACCATGCAGAAGGGCAGAGCTGCCGTATAAAAGGGCTAATAGATGACGGCCCAGAGGGCTGCACCTTGGATTCAAGAACAGTCAAGATGAAGCATAGAAATTAGTAAATACTAACTTGGACTTATTGCTGGGAGGTGGATTCTAACAGCATGTAGTGTTTGCAGCTGCCCAGCTATGGGCTGCTTTAGATAAGAGGCTGGGCTTGTTTCTTTCATTCAGGAACAGAAACCATGGAGGTGAGTAACTCCGCGTCGTGATTTATTAAACATTTTTTTTTTTTTTTACTACAGGGGACCTCAGCTGAGGATTTGCCTCCATTGCATTTGCTTGTGGACAGATCTGTGAGGCATCTTTTGGAATAATGATTGGTGTGTGCGTGAAGAGTTAAATTTCATAAAGTTAGTCTCAAACAAAGTCCAGACATGCCTGAGAGAATTTGAAATAAGGTTAACCAGCCCGACTATCAACTCCCAAGGACACTGGCCATATAGAGCCACCCCCTCCCCTTCCTTCACTCCCTGAGGATGGGTCATCCCCCTGCTGCAGTGAGATGAGTTGCCCTGCCCACATTGCTGAGATGCTAGATTACATGTATGCTTTGTTGATCTAACTCCGTGCCAAAAGTAACTGTGCACCCTTTGTTTTAGCCAATTATGTGTATCCACACGAAACCCCTGGTTTTCCCTATATAAGCTCCTGCCTAGAGAGGTTTGGGGCTTGACTCAATCTCCTGTATGGGATACGTGTCAGCCCGAGATCTCGTAAATAAAACTGCCTCTTGCTGATTACATCAAGACTGGCTAATCGTGTTTCCTGGGAGTACCCCAACCTGAGACTGGAGCGAGAGTCTCCCCAAGTTTGGGGGTCTTTCATTGGGGGCTCGTCCAGGATAGGAGCATGACCCCTGGAGACTGGAATGCCTCTTGGAGGTATGTTGGTGTGAGTGTTGAAAGCAGCCGCTGTGTGTGTGTGTGTGTGTGTGTGTGTGTGTGTGTGTGTATTTGTGTGTGTGTGTGTGTGTGTGTGTGTGTGTGTGTGTTGAGTATTACGTACTGTATATTGTGACATGGTCTAGGTTAAATATGAGTGCACTCGGGCGGATGGGCTTCCCACCCCGTATTTGAGTGTACTTGGGCGGGTGGGTTTCCCGCCCCGGACAGACGCCTGTGAGGAGGTACATGGTTCATGGTTCCTACTCCGAATAGCCCTTTTCTTTTTGTTTTCTTTTTTTAGATATTGGAAGCGGGGACGCCCCAGCTCTGGGAGATGTTCCAAGAGCCAAATATTATCGGGAGGACCCGGCGAATGACATTCAAAAAGATCTGACTGTGACTTAACTTCGGAGGTTGTGTTTGGCTGCCTCTTTAAGTATAGGCATGGACAAGTGTGCTTAGATGTGTTAGTGTCTGTTGTCTGCATTCTGTTTCTGTGTTTGGTATCCCAGAAGCATCTAAGGTTAAGCTGCAGTTTGGGCCAGGTACTGAAAGTACAAGGCATTTGTGGAAATTGGTTATAGGATGCTTTGTCTTGGTCTTATTTGTCTGATTTGTTTTCTGTGGTATTTTCCAGTGTCTTTTTGGCTTTTGTTTTGTTTTTGGACTTGGACTGACAACTGTGTTTTAAATCTTGGACTGACGACTGTGTTTGAAATAATGAAACTGTTTGTTTGTCCAGGAGTTTTACTTGGTCCTCTTGGTGCTTAACTTAAAAGTTAAAAATAATTTGCTTGAGAGAAATTGTTTTCTCCTGGGGAGTTTTATCTTTCTCTCTTGAGCCTCCTCCCCAAGGAGAGCTGCCCCTCTCTTAACACCCCATTGGCCAGCCCAGCTGCTCTTAACCGTTGTGTATGAAGGACTCCAGGTTAGCGAGTGATCCATCTGAAGCAGGCATTAACAAGAACCTGAAAGCTTTACCTTAGATCCTGAAGAAAAATACTCCCTGTTGCTTAAACATTCACAGCTTCTAAGGAAGGGACAGCACAGATTAGGAAAATGAAGGGGCTGAGGGTGGCAATCATGCAGGCCTGCTAGCAAGTTACAGGCTGTGCGTGGGCAGCAGTGCAGGTCTGGCCAAGTCAGCGTAAGAGGAGTTTCAAGGTAAGGAGGCCGGCTGGGGTTGACGCTTTGACAACAAAGATAGAGTAGAGTTAGTGTTTGTATTATGAGACTTTTGTCCCTGGAAAAAAATAAATAAATAATTCCAGTTGATGCCGTCAGTGGCCAGACCTTCAACACTTGCTAACAAAAGGAGGAGTGTTCATTAAGAGAAGTTCTTGAAAGGATCCTGCCTTATCTGCTGGCCCTACTCCTGAGAGGAGTTGATCTCCAACATTAAGTAACCTTCCCTGTTAGTCATCATTGACATGGAGAGTGCCTTTGATCCTATCTCCACAGCAGCCAGTTCCTGCCCCTGTGGTCAAAAAGCCCCAGGTTGGGGGTGGGGCATAGAAGCCCGTAAAATAGTTTCAAAGTATCTACAACAAACTGTGAAGAACTTTGTTTTGCCAGTCAAAATTTAGAATTCAGGCTTTGGCTGTGGCTAAGGTCATGATTAATGTTTTCTTTTCCATGGGCCTTTACACCAGTGAGACAGCTTGGTAAAGGACTACTACTACAGTCCTGATAGCCCCAGGTAAACTGTTTACAATTCTTTTGTCAGCCACTTAGTATCTAACACCCAGGTTCTAACCCTCTCTTCATCGTTTTGTTATTAGTTCTTACTAGAAGCCTAGTGTCCTTCAGAGGCTGGGTTTATTGAGAGACAGACACACTGAGCTGACACTGAAGGGAAGTACTTCTTAAGTAAAATCTAAGTAGAGAGAGATAGTCGATAGCAGATCAGCTGCCTCTCTGCTTTCCTTTCTGTTTCACAGGAACAATGTTTGTGCTTATTTCTACAATGGCCATTTTTTCCCAAGAAGGCCCCCTGGTTTAGCTGTGTGACTAAAAGCTGTTTGCCCTCTTCAGTAGACCTCTATTCTCAAGACACCCTTGTTTTCTCACCATCCCATCTGAAATGCTTGTTAGTAACTGTCACAGGTCTTCTTTACCACTGAGGAAAGACGGATTCCTACTAGAAGCCAGAAAGAATGTTCCAGACACCGATGGAAGACCGTCACTCCTGACTGTTTACTTGAATACCCCTGAAGGTAGGGAGTGCTGCGGGTCTGCCGCCAGGCTCCAAGGGTGGGTCTCCGAGGGGCTAGAAAATGCCCCACCAATTTGGCTAAAGTAAGAAAAAGATATAAAGAAAAAGTTACAGAAACTTGAAGGGTTAAGCTAAGTCACTGAGAGAGTTGTTGTAAGTTGCAGAGAAAATAAGGTTGATATATGATTCAGGGTCGGTGCACAAAAGTGGACAGCAACTAATAGCTGTAGAAGAAGATACAGACAGAGAGACTGAGGAAGAGAAAGAGGAAAGAAGGTAAAAAGAACAGGAAGCTAGGGAAGAAAAGAGACAAGAGAGGAACATACACTGGCCACAGTAGTTAGCGAATCTAGGAAGATAGTACCTGGCAACAGAAGAGAATACCTGGATAAAGATCAGTGTGCCTAATATGAAGAAAAAGTACACTGGGTCAGGGACTGCCCAAGAAAGAACAAGAGGGGCCACTGGAGAGCTTCTTGGTCCTAGAGTGCTGGCTATGTATAGAGATAGAAGGGAAGTGTGGAAACAGGACCCCATGCTCTGTGCTCCTATGCCCCTTCCAGTGGGCCAATATCCAAAGTCCGTAAGTGCAAGGGCTACTGGCAACAAACAATCCTTATGGACTGCCTGAAGAACAGTGTACCTTGGTGTGGGCCAGGTACCCCACCCACTAGTTCATGGTCATCCCTGACTGCCCCTATCCCTTGCTCATGAGAAGATTGCTCTCAAAAATGGCTTGCATGGACTAAAATGGCTGGGTGAGGCCATGAGTTTGCATATCTACAGACTGTGTATGTGGAGCTTAAGAACTGTCTCAGTGCACCAGTACCTGATGCTGGGAGATGTGTGTGTGGCTTAGTGCCGTTCTGCCTGGAAAACATCATTCCTGCCAACTGGGCTCTGACAATTATCACCCAATCCAGGACTTAAACTGTCGTAGAGTGGCTGATGTTTTGCCATTAAATGAAATGTCCCAGAGGATGGGATCACTGATCAGCTGACATGGACTAGATTCTCCACCTGTTGGGGGCAATCTCGTCACCTTGCTGCCCAATCCTGACCTGGAGCCACTACAGACCAAGTGTCAAGCACTGGAAGAAGCCCATGGGTGGAGGAAAGACCTCTGTGACTGGCTTATTCACCCCTGCTTAAAGCCGAGGACCATGTCCACAGACAGGAACAATCCTCTTCATGAAGGTCAGAGATAAGTGGGTGCTGCCATGGTGGGCAACAAACACAATGTCATCTGGGATGGCTGAACTTCTACCCCCCAGCGCATCAGCACTGCAGATGCACTTACCATCCCTTGGATGCCCTGATGAAGCCAACAACAGTGAGTACTATTCATTGCTCAGGATATCAGAAGGAAGAAATTCAGTGGCGTGGGACAGTAACAAAGCAGATAAAGTGGCTTGGAAAATGGCTATGCAGGATCCTGGTTAAAGGCCTACAAGAGACAGCAACTGGGAACTGGGATTGGAGTAAGGGATGGCCTCACTTAAAATGTACAACAGAAGAAAAGGCCCAAATTGCTTAAAAGAAGAGAAAAAAAAAGACAATGACACACTTGAGAAAAAAACTATATTCCTCAGAGAAAGATATGTCAGTAAATAAATGCTTAACAAGAAAACAGGACAAAGAGACCTAGAGAGTTTAGGAAAAAGTCAAAGTGAACTTCACTGAGATAAAAACAGCAAAATATGATCACAAGTGTCTCCTAGTGCTTGTAGATACCTTTCCAGTAATAGAAAAAAAACTTTCCTCACCAAACAAGAGACGGCCTCTACAATCTTCACGAAGATACTGGAAGAAATCTTTCCCCCGATTAAGAATGCCCAAGGTAATCTGGTCAGACAATGGCCCTACTTTCGTTGCCAAGGTAAGCCAAGGTGTGGCCAAGTATTTAGAGGTTGATTGAAAATTTCATTATATTTACAGACCTCAAAGTTCAGTACAGGTAGAATAAATAAATAAGACACTAACAGAGACCCTGTTCAAATAGACTTTGGAGACTGGCGCAGACTGGGTGACACTCCATCCCTCTTGCTGTCTTCAGACCAAGAAATAACCCTTCCAGATTCAGCTTTACCCCCTTTGAGTTCTTATACGGGGCCTCAGAACCTCTGACTGTATTAGATGATGTTACTGAACCAACATGTCATAGTAATAATGACTTATGTGCCAGGCTAAAATACCTACAGGTGATACAGAAAGAAATCTGCTCACAGCTGACAGCAGCCTATGTTACGGGAACCCCCGAGACATCTCATCCATTCCTGGTCGGAGACTGTAGCTACATACAATGATACGGAGCCTAGACACTCGAGCCTCGCTAGAAAGGACCGTACTTGGTGCTGCTGACCACCCTGACAGCCGTCAATTCTTAGCCCTCATCAGCCGCATACTAGCTGTTGGGGCTGAGATCTGGGACCTAGAGGGACACTCAGATCTTCAAAAAGCTCCCTAGATTTACACATCAGATAAGTGACTAGGAGATTGTTATAATGCTCACTTGAGAAGTGTGCTTTAGAAACAAGAATTTCATGTTTGCCCTGGGTTCCACCAAGAAAAATATAGCTATAATGACTGATTGAAACTAATCAGGATGCTCTCAGTGGATTAAAGGATAGAAAGTCAGTTTTACTAATGTCCAAATGAAACTGGTCATTTGCAGTGAGAATTTTGGTGTATTTAAAAAGATAGAAATATTATAAGACTATGTTTTTGTTTTAATACAGGCTGTGGGGCATGGGGTTGCTTCCGATTATCAACAGTGGCTGATTATGATTTGCCTTGTGTTCTACCAGGGGCGTGATTTTACCAGCAGCAGATAGATTTTACAAGTGTGTAACATTTGGAATGCTGGAGACTTTTCAGAGAACATATAAATGCTAGATCCCCATAGGTCGGCTACTGTTGGTTGCAGTTTGTTAAATAGTCATGCCCAAAGAAGAAACTAAACATCCTGACAATGAAGATCAAAACTGCCCCCCAAGGAACTCCATGCCCCTAATCAACAGGAGGTCATCTACTGGTAATAGAAACCCTTTCCCTCTCTCCTCTTTTCTCTCCTATCTACTGTTAGGGGGTTGAATGTGAAAGAAAGGAGAACTTACATAGTAGCAAAAGGAAGACTAGAGCTATTGAATGAAGGTCCATCATCAGCCACAAATTATAAAGCGTGTGTATCAGGTAAAAACAGAGACAATTTTAGGAAACCGGCCAGTTGGGTGCCACTGTGATTTAAATGAAATTTAGCAGCTCGGAAAAGAGGTATCTTCCCTTCCCAGTCATTTGGGGACATGTTACAATTCAATAGGATATCTTTGTTTGTTCCATATGTCTCAGTCTCTCTCTCGTTCCTCACATTCTGGTGTCTGAAGTGGAAATTTATGGTTGTCCTGTGATGCAGACTAATGTGGGGTTTCGTTAAGGCGAGTCAGGTGATATTGGGAGAGATTATGAATATGACTCAGTAGACACTGATGAGGTGTTGCATTGTTTGCCTGCAATCCCTCCTTGGTCTTGATTCTCACTGACCTTCACTTTATTGAAGGTGTGGCAAAGCACTCCTGGTATTCCAGCTGGTTCTGGTTACTCATGCTGACTAGTGCCAGTTTGATGGAGGCCTGACTGTTTCTGCAAGATTGTGCTACCAGTGTTGTTCTGTTTTTGGTGGCATTTTTTTTCACCTGGACTATTGGTATCCTGACACTACTGGACTGGACTGCCGGTGACCTGACAGGTCAGACTGGATTTGCCCCAAAGAACTACTTCTAAACAGGTCCACTTCCACTTGCCCTATTTATCATCTTTTCTCCCCTACCTTTGGACAGTGAGCTAGAAGGGGGCTCTAAGCATTTGAGAACCCTTATTAAAGTAGGTTTGAAAAAAAATCTACATCTACATGAATCCCCATATAATGAAGGGGTGTCCGACTCGTTTCCATTACAACTTCTTTTCCCTTGCATCTGTTTTTGCAACTATCTCCTCTTTAAAGAAAGTGCAATGGGGGTTTTCTGAAGAAATATCGTTACATGCATGGATGTTTAATAACATATTTTCCCATTTGTGTGTATGCATATATGCATATGTGCTATGCGTGTATGTGCTCATATGTGTGACATGCAGGTCAGTGGACCAATTTACCTTGTTTTTGACCCAGTGTCTCTCTGTGTTCTCAATCTCACCACTATAGGTCAGGAGGGCTGGCAGTAAATCCCAGGAATTCTCCAACTCTTGGTACAAGAACTTATACCCATGCTTAGATTTTACCGTGTGTCCAGTTCCTCAGGTCCACCCCAAGCTGTCTCCCTCATCCCAAGCAGTATGTTTGAAAAGGAAACGTTAAGTAACTATTAGGACCAATGGCCTGACCAGAGGGATACAAGTACCAAAGGGCATTACACACGAAGAGTGGGAATTCAGAGCATTGAGATGAAAATGTTAAAATGAAACATGTGACAGCTTTTAAAACTTTCAGGACATCCCAGAGCCTATTAGGGAAAGCTGAAAACTGTGTCTTCACTCACTCAAGACAAAAGTCAACAGAAACCCAAGCTTGTGTCAGCTTACATCCTATGAAACTGCATAAGCTTGTTTCTTATTTAACAGGCATAAGCCACTTTCCCTCTGATGCTGTCCCTACTATGCCAAATGAAGCAGGGAACGGCTCCCTACAGCTGTGGGTTTGTGTGTAGACCAGTACCAGATTGTCTCTCATTCCTGTCCCACCCCCCAATGTCATATTGGCACTTCCAATTGACCAGGTGACAGCAATGTCTGGCTATCACTTCTGAAGATAAGCAGGTACGTGCAAGGTCACAGAGCAGAATGCATTGATTTCCATCCTGAAATTGGGAAATATAACATTCCCGTTTCCTATTTCGTTATATGGGAAACCTTGTGCATACCCGGCCCTATTAGAGATGTCTCTCTCTTTACAATAGAACAAGAATTGGACTAAGAACAGTATTATCTTGAAAAACATCTACATGAGACTGGTCTCCAAGACAAGTGGTGTGTGTGTGTGTGTGTGTGTGTGTGTGTGTGTGTGTACACTCGTGATTTGTGTATGTGCATGCATGTAGAGGTCAGAGGACAATTTTGTGTGTCATTCCTCTATGAAATAATTTTTCGTAGTTGGGGGAGACACATACATGCTACAACACATATGTAGAGACCAAGGGACATGTTGTAGGATTCAGTCCAATCTTCCACCTGGTGAGTCTTGGGGATAGAACTCAGATCCTCAGGCTTGGTGGCAAGTGCCCTTGCATGCTGAGCTATCTTGCCAGTGCCTGTCTTGGTTTTTGAGGTAGGCTTTTCTCACTGGGATCTGGGAACTGATGCCTGTGATGGTTTGTGTGCATGCGTGCCTGTGTCCCTATGTGTGCGTGTGTCCGTGTATGTTCAGCCCAGGGAGAGGCAACTTTAGAGGGTATGGCCCTGTTGGAGTGGATGTGGCCTTGTTGGAGTGAGTGTTACTGTGGGTGTGGGCTTTAAGACTCTCATCCTAGCTACCGGAAAGCCAGTATTCTCCTAGCAGCCTTCAGATGAAGATGTAGAACTCTCAGCTCCTCCTTCACTAAGCCTGCCTGGATGCTGCCATGTTCACACCTTGATGGTAATGGACTGAACCTCTGAAACTGTAATCCAACCCCAATTAAATGTTGTATTTATAAGAATAACCTTGGTTACGGTGTGCCTTCATATTATTATAACCCTAAGTAAAACATTGACTCTGGGGTGGGCAGTGAACTTCAGAGGTCCCCAAGACTATGTCTCCCTTATTCTGGTGTCAGAGTGGATGCTACCACTTTAGACTTGTAAGTTGGCTCTGGGGATCCAAGCTCAGGTCTCCATGCATGTACAACCAGTAGTTTACATACTGACCCATATCCTTTAGCTAAAAAATGGTTTTAAAAGGAGATAGAGGTAGATCCCAGGTGCCTGACATCAGGGAAGCTGAGCTCTGGTGCACACAAGGGCAGCTGTTACATGTTGAAGGTCATGGCACAGGGGACATTAGGGCCAAAGAGACATAACAGGGACATGCTTGGGACTTAGGTTGCCTGTGCTGCCTCCACACAGAAGCCTGACGATGCCAGTGCAAGCTGGAGGAGAGCCATCTCCATCAGTAGAGGTTGCTGTGATCTAAATGTCTCCCCTACCCCATGCCTAGGAAGATATCACCAAAGATGACATCATTGGGAAGCAGCAATTTGGAGGGTGTGACTTCAGTCATAAAGATGGACTCCTCCCCTGTGTTATTGGTGCACTTATGTTTAAAAAGAACCCCCAGAGAGCTTGCTGGACCTTCTCAGCCCAGGAAAATATAGGCAGAACGCACCATCTACAAGCCAGGTAGCAGGCTTCAGTAAATTAGCCAGGGCTCTGATCTTGGACTTGAAGCCTCATTATCAACAATCCAGTCTCTGAGACTGGAGTGACAGCAAGCTGACTAGTTCCTGGGTGAGCAGGGATCAGCCAGGAGAGTGAAGATATTACAATGTGCTTCTTGATTTCTAGTGAGAACAGAATGCAGATGAATGCTTTAAGGCTAAGCTATATGAGTGGCACGGCTTGGTTATTCTAGGGCCCAAAATATAAAGGAAACAAGAAAAATAAATTGTATGAGAGAGTTGGCAGACTTGATCTCTAATCTTGGTTGCTGACCTGAGTGGCTCTGAATTCAATTAAAATGCATGCATCTGGGCACTCTTATGAAGGATTTTCTTGATCAGGATATTTGAATCTGGAAGATTTGCTCTAAGTGTATGTGTGGCCTTCTGGTGGCAACCCAGATTTAAGAATGTGAAAGAAGGAGGCTTTGATTTTTGTCTGCCTGCTTTCACTCTCACTGGCAAGTTCATCTCTCCTGTGGCTGCTGCATTCCTTTGCTAATATTCTAACCACCTTCTCTGATATCTCATTGTAGACTGAAGGCAAACTCCTCCAGGAAACTCACGTGCCTTCAGCACCAGGTTAAGATGGCTGAGGTATCAATCATCATAGACTGAGCAGCCAATGGGTTTCTCAATTCCCTTGTATGAGTCAGCCATTGTTAGATTATCCAGCGTCCTGTAAGCCAAATTACCTTTTGATGTGTTTGGTGATTTGAATAGGTGTGGGCCACCATAGATTCATGTGTTTGAAAGCTTGACCCACGAGGAGTGATACTATTAGGAGGTGTGGCCTTGTTGGAGTAGTTGTGACCTTGTTGGTGTATGTGTGGCCTTGTTGGAGTAGGTGTGGCATTGGTGGAGTGGGTGTGGCCTTGTTGGAGTAGGTGTGGCCATGTTGGAGTAGGTGTGAGTTTGTTGGAGGAAGTGTGCCACTGTGGTGGCTTTGCATTGAGATTTGTATATACTCAAACTATGCTCAGTGGTACAGGCAATCCCTTTCTGCTGCCTGTGCATCAAGAACTTTGGGCTGCTAGAGCACCAACTCTGCCTGGATGCTCCCATGATTCCTGCCATGATGATAATGGACTGTACCACTGAAACTGTAAGCCAGCTGCAATGGAATCTTGTCCTTTATAAGAATTACCTTGGCTTCTGTGTCTGAAGCTATGAGCATGCTCAGGCTACAGAAGAGCCTTGCCTCTAGTGTCCTCCACTGTGGTAAAAAGAAGGTCCAGTTGGACCCCAATGCGACCAATAAAATCGCCAATGCCAACTCCTGTTAGCTGATCAGGAAGCTGATTGAAGATGGCCTGATCATCTGGAAGCTTGTAACTGTCCATTCTCAGACTCGCTGAGAGAAACACACCTTGAAGGGCAGGCATATGGTCATAGGGAATGGAAAGAGTATTGCCAACACATGGGTGCCTGAGAGGGTGACCTGGTTGAGAAGGATGAGGATCCTGCACCGGCTTCTCAGGAGATACTGGGAATCTAAGAAGATTGATCGCCATATATATCACAGCCTGTACCTGAAGGTTAAACGGAATGTATTCAAAAACCAATGGATTCTTATGGAGCAGATCCTCAAACCGAAGGCAGAAGAGGCCCGGAAGAATCTACAGGCTGACCAGGCAGAGGCTCACAGGTCTAAGACCAAGGAAGCACAAAAACGCGGGGGAAAGAGCGCCCCCAGGCCAAGAAGGAGGAGATCATAAAGACTCTGTCCAAGGAGGAAGAAAACAAAAAATAAAGCTTCCTTCATGTCTGTGCATAGTGACCTCACTGTGGCCTCACATGATCAGTCATTAAAATAAAACAAGCCTTAAAATAAAAAAAGAGATACCTTGCCTATGGTGTCTGTTCACATCTATGGAAATCTAACTAAGACAATGTGTATTCATTCTGCCATTTCTGTTTCTCTGGAAAACATAATACAATAGTGCTCTAGAGAGAGGAACAAGTACCCACCAGACAACATAAATTCCAGTTTACTTTTCTGGTGATTATGAAGTTGTTGAGGTTTAAAAAAAAAAGCAAACTTGTTTTTTTGTTTCTTTCTTTTGGGGTTTTGTTGTTGCTACTGCTGTTGTTGTTGTTTTTGTTATTGTTTTTAAAGAAGAAATACATTAAGCCTCTTCATCCCTAACTGGCTGGCAAACACCGAGCCCACATCAGCTAAAGCGATTAAGGCATTAGGAATGTGTTTACACAAAAACATAAAGTTATCGTGTCAAGTTCAGATGAGAGACAACATCGGCCATGTGGGCAAGCCTAGAGCCTCAACCATTTAAAACAAACAAATCAGGACACACTGTCAGAAGCCTGTCAGGCCAACAGAGAGGAGGGCCTGTGTTTTGTGTTGTTATTTACTTTTATGAATATTTGGAGCCACCTGGCTCATTAATCCTTTTTATAATATTAACTCTGGCACTTTTTTCTTGACTTATCAAATATTTCCTTAATGAACTTTCAGCTCACACCCCCCATCTCCATTGTAATGACTTTCAAGTTAAGTTCTTCTGGACCACAGGGATTTTTAGAACTCTATAATGATAGAAAACAAGGGGAAAAGAACCTCTTTCTTTGTATTTGAAGAAAGACATAGTCATTTACCTGCCACCTTCCCACAGTGCTGACAGTTGCCAAGGTCAGTGATGAGAAATCTGCCTCATGGGCACCATCAGAGTCGTGAGATGAGCACTACCAAACCAGGAGGCATTATACTGACATAACCATATAGTGCTCCCTCACCTACAGCCACCGGGTTCCAAACTTCTGGTGTCCCTCCTCCCCTTAAAAGAGAGCTGTTAGGATCCATGCTCAGCATCACCCATGACCATAGTCCAAAGCTCAAACCTTTTAAAAATCAGATGTGTTTATGTTATCAAATGTGTGAATGTTCTGTCTACATAGAACTGTGTGCACCAAGTGCCTGCCTGATGTCTGAAGATGACAAGAGAGGGCATTAGAATTTCTGAAACTGGCCATCATTTCAACTATGAGCCATCATATGGATGCTGGGAATACAACCTGGGTACTCTTCAAGAGTAACAAGTGTTCTTCATGGCTGAGCCAACTCTCTAAGCCCCAGAATCTGTGTCCTGTCCCCGTAGATGCTTTGCTACTCTATAAAACCACATGGGAGACTTGGTGACCATCCAATGGAATAGACTTCACCCTTCAATGAAGAGGATGCCATGGCTGGTGGTATTGTAGACAGTAGGAGACTCTGAAGGAAAGTGCCTTGTATAGGTGAGTACTGTGAAACCAATACTGGAGGACCACCCTGGACTGGATAGAGATTGGGTTGGGCCATTGCAGAAGATAAAAGAATGATGGTGACAAGGACATTTGAGCAATCCCATGAACTATTCAGTCTGGCATCTTAGTTAGGTTTCCACTGTTGAGAAGAGACACCATGACCAAGGACAACATGTAATCGGGCTGGATTACAGGTTTAGAGGGTCAGTCCATTATCATCAGGCAGAGGGCATGGCAGTGTGCAGACAGACATGGTGCTGGAGAAGGAGGTGAGAGTTCTACATCATTATCGAAAAGAAGCCAGGAGCAGACTATCTCCCACATGGCTGGGAGATGGATTTAAAGAACTCACCCCCATAGGGAGACCCCTCCTCCAAGAAGGCCAACCTCCAATACTGCCATTTCCTGGGCAGTGCACGTTCAAACCACCACAGGGTCTCTTCACATATATGATAATTGCACCCTTGTTTTAAAGTCTTGCTTAAAGACTCATGATGTTTGCGTGAAGAACATTCATTGGGTCTTGGTGGCTCTAAAACCCCAAGAACATAAAATCCTTTATTACCCTGAAGTATGTAAATGGCATGTGTGCACAGTCCCTCCCTTCCTCTGCAATATCATAATGTTAAGTGTGTGGAGCTCCAGTATGCAACCTTGTAAGTGCCGGCATGTGTAAATTCTTGAGCCACACACTCAATAGAATCAGGCATGAGCCTTCTTTTCTTTTGTTTATGGCTCTGAACTCTGGCCTAGACTGATGGGCCAGTAGTTCCTGGAATGAAGATTTCTGGGTGCAGCCAAAGGCATGAAGGTATGTGATTTAATTACAGGGCTGAAGGAATCTGGCTGGTTTCTTCCTGTACCACATGACAGAGGAAGTCACTCTGCTCAGCCAATTGCAAAAAAAAAAAAAATCACAGAGAAAAAGCACATAGGATGCTTGTTTTACATAGCCTAGATCATGAGCCCTGTTCATATTTAAATATCCATATGTGCAGAGGAACCATTGCTTTTTGGTGCAGAGATGCTGTCATTTTTAAGCACCCAGGTCAAGATCAGGCAGATCTGGGTGTTTGGTGTGAGAACACCTCTCTTCCTGTGGAGTTCCCCTCATGACCACTAAGGTGGCCACATGATCCCAAGTTCACCACCATTCTGCTCAGCCCCATAACAGATGAAGTAGAACACATGATTTGGGGAGATAACATGGGCAGATTTTAGACCATCTCCTATGTACAGCAGAGAGCAGCATTGAAAGGACTGGGGAAGGCTTTGGCTGACCCCAGGCCTTTTCTCACAGAAACAGCTGACAAACCGCCCCACAGTGTTCCAGTTATGGGTGTTTCCTTCAATAACAGTGATTTTAAAATAGCACCTTTGCCTCCCCCTACCTCCCCCAAGTGCTGGGCGTCTGGTCCACGGGCCACCAAGTTTCCTCTAGGAGAAGCCTCTCTGCTTCCCTCAGAGCAGCTCTCCAAGGAAATAAATAGCATGTAGTCATTATTCAAATGAGGTTTAATTAATGTAGAACTTGCTCCTAACTTTCCCAGACACCCATGATAATGAGCTCCCAGCTCTCTTACACTCCAGTTTGTGATGTAAAACTGTAGAGCTGCATGTGACAGAAGCTGGGAAGCTGAGGACCCAACAGCAGTTTGACTCCACTGTCTCACAGCTTGCAGAAGAATCTCAGGCCCAAAGCCTGTGTTCATCCATCCTTTCAGGGGAATAGGTGGTCTGGTTGGTTTCGTGCTCCCCAGAGAGCATCTAAGGTTCAAAAAGAGGCTCAACTCAAGAGACTTTGTGGCTGTCTCTAATTTGCACACCTGACCAGCCCCGGCCCTAATTCCTGGCAAACCATTTCATAAATAGTAAAGCCCAAGGCACTGAGTCACGCTGACCTTTATTCATAGCCTCATGTCCTTGCTCAACAGACAAGAATACACCTCCAGAGTCCTGGAGGAAGCACAATTGTGTCTGTGGTTCGAACAAGACAGGTTAGAGGAACTTGAGAGTTAAGGGTGATGGTAAAATGGAGAGAAGCTACCTTCTGGTCTCTAGCCTTTGTCTCCAGATGGCTGAGCATCAAAAACATCAACGCAACCAACCCAGCCAAGGCTGCCTGCAGAGATTGTGCACGTTTTCCTAAAGAAATCTCAATCGAGGCTGAGAAACACATGTGCCTGAAGAGATAGTCCATCATTTAAGAGCATGTTCCAAACTCGCAGGGAACCCAAATTTTATTATTAGGATCAAGCAGCTCACAGCTGCCTGTAAATCAGCTCCCGGGAAACTGAGGTCCCTTTCTGGCCTCCAAGGGAATCTGCAAACAATATGCATCTCCATGCATGCGTGTGTGCGCACACACACACACACACAAATGTAACTGTCCTTACTGAGGGTCAGGAAGTGTATTGCCTGTGGTTTCATGTGGTTACTAATCCACTTTCACTCCTAGATCCAAACGATGTAACTCATAAAACCATCTTGGAACTTTATTTACAAAAGAAAATCACTGAATAGAAACAAGTGATGGGCTAGAGAGATGAGTCAGTCCTAAAGAGCAATGGCTGCTCTTGCAGAGGACCCGAGTTCCATTCCCAGCACCCACGTGGCAGATGACAACCATCCATGATTCCAGTTCGAATGGATCAGACATCCTCTTCTGATCTCTAAGCGTATCATATTCATATAGCACACACACAAAGGTGCAAGTACATATAAAATAACAAAAGAAATCAAAAAGAAAATTTAAATAAAAACAAGTATATTTAATCACTATATTTTACTTAATTTTTAACTTCACTTTGTCCTTTAACCTTGCTGTAAATTATTTCTTTTGTACAATGGTGCCTGAAAAGCCAAAGAATTGTGTATACAGCTCTCTCTAATGTCCATGTTCAAACCAGAAATAGTGACAGTCACCTTCTCTGTGTAATAAACTCACTAATTTCCTCCTGTGGTTTAGTAGGGGATCCAGCTTTACCTGAATGGAGGTCTCTGAGTGAGACAGGAACTTCTCAGGATGTGACTGCAGAATCCAGTGTCCCCACCACTGCTGACAAAGGACAGAGTCCTCCCCACGGGTCCCACAGACTCCAGATGCTGGTGCAATAATCGAGCCTCTTGATTTCCCTCTCTGTGAGGTAAAGGTATCCATTCACCTGGAATTCATCCAGAACCTTCAAGAGTCAGAAACATCCTGCAGAACAAAGCAGCTTTACTGGCCCTCTCCAAGGTCCTGAGAACATCACTAAGTCCAGTCCACTGAGAAGATGAGGGCACCCTGCCATTGCCACAACCTCCTTGCGAACAGAGAGGGTGGGCAGAGGAGGCAAACAATCTCTTTTTCCCATTCCTCATGGTTCCCATTCCTTACATATTAAATATGCAACTTGCAGACTCATCAGACAAAACACCAGGGGCTGGAAAATAGCTCATTATGTTAGGGATTCAAGGATCATAATTTAAATTCTCACCCTGGGCACTCTGTCAGGAGTCGCAGTCATACCAATGTGTGTTCTGCCAACAGGAAGACATCCGGCTGCCATGTACAGGGCAATACTGTAGCACCACCCCCTTTCAGTCTTACATTCACTCAGTAATCAATAATCATGGGGCTCAGTGAAGAGGCCACTGGCTTGAAGAAGAGCATGAGAAAATCGAGTGTGTGCTAATTCAGCCTGATATCACAATGTTTCCATGATGTCAGAGCCACGGTCTCCTGGATACCACCTGGACCCATTCTCTTTCTTATTTAACACCTTGATTGGAAAGCACATAATGGGAGGATACTGGAGAAATTCCAGGGTAGACCAGTCCTGCCAAGTCCACAGTAGTGAAGTTGTGCCACAGCCACAAACCCTTTCACCCCTCCATCCACTGAAGCCTGTGATTCATGAATGATATTAATAGAAACCAACCAGGCATGACCATGACTACGGTGCTATGTCCAGCAACAGATGTTTCCTAGAGTGGTTATCTTAGAATAACCATAACCAAAGAATACAGCCCACTCATCAGTTTCAGATCACGTTCACTAACAAGGGTGGTTGTGTGCTGGAAAAGGCAGCTGGATCTTAGGCTGTGCCTAAGCTGGTCCTGACTGTAATTGATCTGTTTCTTCCAGAGGGGAAAATGAGGAATGTGATTAGTTTCACATGTGGATCTCTGAGCTCTGATATTGATGCCTTTGTTAGTCAGTGTCTGAGATGGCCCAGAGGCCCTGGGGAATCTGTCTTGAGACAGAGGAGATGCTTTTCATCCTAATTCACCATGGTTCCCCCAAGTTATGACAACATGATTTGCCTGTTCACTTGATGATGTCCTGGCTAGTCTGCTGGCAAACAGAGGAGCAGCACCTCTTCCTCTGAATCTAGCAAGGTCTATTCAACCCCCTTCCAGCCCCAGAAATGCTTCTCCAATTTCCTATGAGCAAAATGAATATTTAAAGAATTTTAGGGCCCACAAAATGAGGAAAACCATGTGGTATTTGTCCATTTTGCTTGGGATGGGCCCTCCCAATGTAAGCCCTTCTCTATTTAAAAGATCAGTTACCAAACCAACCCCCACAGCCTTATCTCTACCCAGAAGCTCAGTAAAATAAACAAATATCAGAGAATCTTGAAATCCAGCTATACACCCTGTTTCCTGCTAGGACCCAACACACACACACACACACACACACACACACACACACACACACACACAATCTGGGTGCCTTTTCTTCTACTATAGTAGAAATTGTAGGTAATATTTTTGCTTTACATGTTTCCAAGGATCCCTATGCCATGTTCTATCTGACCACTGAAATGACTTGATGCCTTAGAAAACATGAGTTGCCAGTGATCTGGTTCTAGGTGTGGGGGACATGGAGTGAGCACTGTACCCAACATCACTGTCCACAATTCTATCTGCTTTGGTCCTAGTTTCATTGTACAAAGTCAGACAGTCTGGTGTCTACTCTACTCCTGGCAACCCATGCCCACAACTGCACCTCAGAAATTCTTTCTCTTCCTCCAACGAAAGAACTTCTTGGTATTTGGAAGGTAGAGGCAGGGGAACCATTGCAAGCATGAGGCCAGCCTAGGCTATATAGGGAAAAGGAGCAGAAGGAAGCAGAGGTGTAAGGAGGGATAGAGGGATGGGGTGCTGTAAACATCTATCTCCCATGCTCACCAACACAGTTATAAGTTTCATTAAGTCGATCAACAGTCCCAATGTAAGGGTGCACAGTCATTCACCAAACACACACACACACACACACACACACACACACACACACACACACAAACACACACACAGAATCATCTCATGGAAAGCCTCCATCAAAAGAGAGAGCACACAGCTTAGGCTCAGACCCAGTCGGTGAATGGCAGTCAGCCTGAGCATTTGGCCACCATACACATAGGACTCAGAGGCAACAAATCAGAGGATACCTGCACACCTTGCTTATTGTGGCACTATTCTCAGTAGTGAAGATGTGGAATCTGCCTCTACATCCATCAATAGACCATTGAATAAGTCCTGGTACACATACACAATGGAATTTTATCCAGCCACAAAAGGGATTGAATTTAGTTTTTGGTAGAAAAACTAGAGACCACCGCATTAACCAAAATCAACCAGACACCAGAAAGCAAATACTGTAATTTTTTTCTCATTTGTGAGTCCTGTAATTCTTTACAGAATCTTTATGTGTTCTTAACAGATCAAAAAAAAAAAAACAAATATGTACATATGTCACGAAGGCAGACAAATCCTGGAGAAGGAAAGAGACTAACTAGCCCAGGGGTTGGGAATGGGGATGAGCAGGAAGGTCAAATAGGGTAAAACACATGACATGGTTAAAGGAAGTTGTCTTGATGCAACCCAGCACCGTGGATAATGAATAGACACTGATATAAAAAAAATGAAGAAGGAAAAAGAAAAAGAAAGGAAAGGTTACAATTTCAGCATCAGAGACACTGATGAGGCTGAGGACCACCACTTACATTCCAAATGCACCAAGATCCATGGTCCCCTGGCCTGAAATGGCTTAGGTATCTTTCCTTTGAAATTTAAAATACTCGCTCATACAAATATGAGCATTCGACATACACTACAGAAGCTAGGGAAATGGACCCACAATTAAAGCACTTTCCATGGAAACACAGAGACGTACAACTCCCCTCCCCTGGAAACCCTCATAAATGGGGGGAGGGGTCAAAGGGGGTGGGTGTTTAAGTTGCCTATAATTAAAAACTGGGAAGGCAGAGGTAGGGAATCCAGAGAGGAAAGTGGCAAGCAGAACTCGTCATATCAATGCGACTGATTTTAACTGAAAGACCTTGCTTTGGAGAATCTGAGAGGAAAGCAATGAAAATCTATGACATCATATCACACATACACGCATGTCTGCATAATACACATTCAAACACATGAGTACACATACATATCTCTCACAAACACAAAAAGAAAGAAAGAAAGAAAGAGGAAGAAAGAAAGAAAGAGGAGAGGGAGAGAGAGAAAGAAAGGAGGAAATGGATAGATAAAATACATCAGTAGAAACTGCAATTAGGCTCCATTTGTCCGTTTTTGATGTAAAAAGAAAGGGGTTGGTCGAAATGCCCTGTTTTGTTCTTTAAGTAGCGCTGAAGACCAAATCCAAGAACTTGTGCAGCTAAACGCTCTTCCTTTAGCCCTATTAGGCGCTCACGGACCTACAAAGGGCAGGTGGCCTCGCAAATTGGAGGGATACGTCTGTGACCAGGTCAGAGGTGGATGCAGGTCTCCCAGGTGAGATCTCATGGAGATATCGTCCCTCTGACTGGCGCTAGGGGCACACGTGGCCTGGAGCCCATCTCTGTGTTCTTCATTCTCAGATAGTACAGGCAGGCCCTCCAAAACCCCACCCTCAACCAACCCTAAACCCGAAGGTGGGGACAGAGCCTGAAACAGCCTTGCAACTGTCAGGATGGGGGGACACTGCCTGCTCCCTCTCCCGCCACCACAGAGCTGGTCGGAGGGAATGGAGGAAGGTTTTCCTTGTGCACCCTAGAAGAGACCTCAACTCATACAGAACTTTTTCTCCGTGCACAGTGGAAGTCAAGTCTTAGATATCTTGATGATCACTTTTGCTTTGGGATCAATTGGTGGTTGTGGAGATTTGCAGCAGTGTCTCTGAGGATGTCTTAAAGAGTCAGACATACCGAGACTGAAATCTCTCTCTGCCCTGCCTTTTGCTGTGTGGACCTGAACAAAGACATCTCTGAACTTCATTTCCTTCTAGCCCGGAGACAGGATGAGTACCTGTTACCTGTAGACTTGGGACAAAGATTGTATACCATCCTACACATGCAGGTGGCTCAGAGAGCACCTGTAGAGACACGAGCCTGCTGCCACCCACGCGCAGCTGTAGTGCTGATTTTTCTGCCCAGGAAAAGAAATGCTTACTTTTCATTGATCCATCTAATGACTTTGTGTACCTAATCAGCCTGAACTCCATCCTGTTGTTTGTCTGCAGTTAGATCTAACTGTTGATCTAAGTACTCAGGTCTAGAATTAGACTCTCACCCGGAGCTGGGAGAACTGCTTCAATCCTCTACTCCTTCTAATGAAAACCTTTCTGACACTGAGAGCGTTCTCCCTAAAGCCTCAATGTTGCCTTGTTCTATTGGCAGGTAGCAAAGGAAATCTTATTCCCCCCCCCCAAGCCCTAACAAATTACGGGATGTCATCACAGCCCGATTAGTATTTACCCAACAATGTGCTGATTCCTGATCCAGCCAAAGCTTAACTGCCATTTAAATGGAGCACGATATTTAAATCTTAATTTATTACCTGCTGGTAATAATCTTACAATTATAAATCCAAAGTATCACTCGGAATACATTTTCATACGTAAAAGAATCTGTCCTCATTGTTGTTCCATGGCACATGGCTGTTGGTTTGACTTTCAAACCAGAGCTGAATATCCTTTTATGGAGAAAGAGATAATGGGATTTTTCCCTGCACCGAAGCCTGATTGGAGAGGGAGAGAAACACATCCACACCATAAAAGGGCATCTGGGCAAGCACAAGTGCCATGACTGTAACCTGTGAGAAATGAGCTACCTCTGTGTGGTTTACTGATTCTCTCATATTTCTGCTAACAAGTCAGTTGATACAACAAAAGCCACTTCACAATTCCCAGACATTCAACACTAATTGTCACAGAAGGGGCAGTGGAGACTGTCAGCCTCTGCAGAACTCTCAGGCAGCCATGGCCTCAATGCCCATATTCTGGCTGTTATATCTATAGGGCAACGTTCTCCCAGAGGAATAGAGGGTTTGCGGGCTCATCAGCACATGTGTGTGCACATGCTCAGAAATGAACCATCTCGGCAGCTGGGAGTCCTGCACTAGTGGAAGGGGAAGTCTCTGGTCCTGCCAAGATTGAACTCCCCAGTGAACGTGATTGTTGGGAAAGGGCAGAATGTGGGGGTGGATCAGGGGAGGAACACCCCTATAGAAGGGGAGTGGGAGGTGTTAGGGAGATGTTAGCCTGCAAACCAGGAAAGGGAAAAACATTTGAAATGTAAATAAGAAATACCCAATTTAATAAAGATGGAATAAAAAAGTCACTCCTTTTGGAAGAGGAGAATGTATGATTTCTTTTCAGGATCTGTGGGAAGACTTTGGACACCTGGTCAAATGTGTAATGCCCTATAGATCCTTGAAAACATTTGGATAGTTCCAGAAACTCCTGGAAAAGTGGAAGATTCAAGATCTCTATGGCAAGAGAGGAAGGTTTATGTGAACCCGGAATGTGTGGGAAAATTACTTGTCCAAGGTTGTCAGTAGAAGAGTCAGCAGAAGGTGGGCCATACACAGTGTGATCTTCTCTGAATCTTTCACTGTTCTCTCCAGTACTGTGTTTTGTAGATGTTGCAGGCACTCTGGTTACTAACTCATCAAAGGTCACATGTTCTTCAAACCCAGTAGACATAACTCGGCTTTTTTTTTTTTTTTCACCTTCCCAAGAATGGACACTAAAGATGAGGCCACTCTTTTTCTAGTAGCAGGATGTAAGCAGATGTTCTAGTATCCTGGTCCTCAGCATCGAGATGTATTAAAAAATAAAACACTTGTTTCATATGTTCCCACCACACCTGTTATTTACACTATGTGTTAAAGACTCACCCCTGGTTAAATACTTCTTTAGTCGTATTAATACATAGCCCGTGGAATCTTATATTTCCAATTACTCCTTCCCATCGGCTCTAGGTTGCTGTCTATTTTATATTTACTTCAGATGTGAACATATATTGCTATTATTTCATGTTACAGAGCAATCATGACTGAAAATGTTAATTTTAGACCCGTTTTAATTACTCTGTTCCTCATGCACTGACTTCTGGTATGAATATCAATTTCTGACTCATTATTTTGTCTCCTTAAATGATTCTTCTGTAACATTCTTTTTCAAAGTCTACTTTTAAATTTTAATTATCTCTGTGACTGTACGTGTTTGTGTGTGTGTGTGTGTGTGTGTGTGTGTGTGTGTTTGTGTGTATACACATATGAGCATGATGTCCAAGAAACCCAGTAGAAGGCGGTAGATCCCATGGAGATGAAATAACTAGTGGTTGTGGGTCACAGAACACGGGAGCCTGAATCCAAACTCAGATCTTCAGTAAAAGCAGTTTGCATTCTTAATTACTATGTCGTCTCTGTGGTACCCTTTTAACATTTCTTCAATTAGTCCAGTTGGTTAGCAATTCCAGTAGATGTTGTCTGGGAAAAAAGAAAACTTTTTAAAAGTTTTATCTTTAATACGCATTTTTTTTCTTCTGAGCACAGAATTGGAACTTTACAGTTATTTATTTCGGAAGTGATCTTGTGCCACAATGGCTGTTTTGCAGTGGACTTGATTTCCAGTCTAACTATACCTGTACCTTCTGTTTGATTCTCTGTTCTTTTCCTTGTTTTATTATTTTCTTTCAATCTTCTCCACTACCAAGTTCTTCATTATATAAATATATGATCATATTAATTATGTATCTCTCCCAGCTCAGCTTATAACTCTCATAAGCACTAAACCTGTGTCTGGCTGTACTCTGTTTTCAGCACCTAGGACAGGTCCCGGGTCTCAGCCACATTAAATGTTTGTTAAACAAAGGGGCTTTTTATTCTTATTTTACAGATGAGATGCCTCAGGCAGAGGAAGGTTATGGTAACGGAAAACATGGGATTCCTACCGTGGTTTCTGAAAGTCTTAATGAGTTGAAGACTTAACAGGAGAGCCTAGGTTTCTTAAGTTTGTTCATACAAGGAATTAGCCACAGAGGATGAAAGGTAACACATTAAGCATGGCGAGAACAGCTTAGATTTAGGTTCCTACAATTCAGTGTGGATATGTTCACATCAGCCACTCCCTAGTTGTGTGGCTTGCCTGGAAGAGTGTTAAGAAAATTGTACATTGAATACTGTTCTGACATGCAAGCATAAATGTTGAGGACAAATAATCTTTCTATGATTAGAGCTATAAAATTTTATTTTTCTTGTGTTTATTATATTTTATTGTATTTATTGTATTTTGTTGCATTATGTTTGAGACAAGATCTTACAACGTATCTTTCACTGGCCTGGAACTTGTTTTGTAGACCAGGCTGATTAGAAGAGAATTTTTAAAAAAACATTCTTAGGAGCAAGTAAAAGCTAGCCAGATATTACCCTGCCTTGATGGACCTTGCCCTGGATACCCATGTTAATACAGTAATGTGTGCAATGTAGTGATTAACTGTTATTGATCCTCCTCTATGACTCTGCTGGGAAGGAGCTAAAAGAAAGCTCACAGCCACCATACAGCCAGGCAGAAGCAAGGACTGAACTTGAAATCTTGAAAGAAGAGAGTAGGGACAAGGGCTTGTATCTTGAATCCATGTGAATATTCCAGGAAGCAAAAACTAGTCTATGGTGATAAAGGCATCATCATGGTTTGAGTAAGCTTGACCCAGGCTTGTCACATGCCTGACAACCTAAGTTTGATACCCAGGACCCACATGGTGGAATGAGAGAGCTGACCCTCACATGTTGTCCTTTGACCTCCGTGTGTGTGTGTGTGTGTTTGTGTGTGTGTGTGTGTGTGTGTGTGCGCGCGCGCGAGCGCACGATTACAGATTAAAAATTAACTATTTCTAGACAGATACCAGGCACCGAAGTTTAATCAGTAACAGATAAACCAATTAAGCAACCCGATAACTCATAAGGAAATAGAAGCAGTCATTAAAGGTCTCCCAACCAAAAAGAGCCCAGGTCCAGACGGGTTTGGTGAAGAATTCTATCAGACCTCCATAGAAGACCTCATACCAATACTATCCAAAATATTCCACAAAATCGAAACAGATGGAGCACTACCAAATTCCCTCCTTGAAGTCACAATTACTCTTATACCTAAACCACGCAAAGACCCGACAAAGAAAGTGAACTTCATACCAATTTCCCTTATGAATATCGACGCAAAAATACTCAATAAAATTCTGGCAAACCTAATCCAAGAGCACATCAAAACAATCATACACCATAATCAAGTAGGCTTCATCCCAGGAATTCAGGGAAGGTTTAATATGTGGAAAATCATCAACGTGAACCATTATATAAACAAACTGAAAGAACAAATCCACATGATCATTTCATTAGACGCTGAGAAAGCATTTGAAAAAATTCAACACCACTTCATGTTAAAAGTCCTGGAAAGAATAGGAATTCAAGGCCCATACCTAAACATACTAAAAGCCATATACAGCAAACAAGTTGCTAACAATAAACTAAATGGAGAGAAACATGAAGCAATCCCACTAAAATCAGGGAATAAACAAGGCTGCCCACTCTCTCCCTACTTATTCAATATAGTTCTTGAAGTTTTAGCCAGAGCAATCAGACAACAAAAGGAAAGCAAGGGGATTCGCATTGGTAAACAAGTCAAAATATCACTATTTGAAGATGACATGATAACATATTTAGGTGATCCTAAAAGTTCCACCAGAGAACTACGTCTGCAAATTGGCTGGGTAAAAAAATAACTCAAATAAATCAGTAGCCTTCCACGACTCAAAAGAGAAATAAGCCGAGAAAGAAATTAGGGAAACAAAACTCTTCATAATAAACCCAAACAATATAAAGTACCTCAGTGTGACTTTAACCAAGTAAGTAAAAATCTGTACAATAAGAACTTCAAGACTCAAAAGAAAGAAATTGAAGAAGACTTCAAAAGATGGAAAGATCTCCCATGCTCATGGATTGGCAGGATTAATATAGTAAAAATGGGCATTTTACCAAAAGCGATGTACAGATTCAGTTCAATCTCCATCAAAATACCAATCCAATTCTTCAAAGAGATAGACAGAACAATTTGCAAATACACCTGGAATAACAAAAAACCCAGAGTAGCTAAAAGTATTCTCAACAATAAAAGAACTTCAGGGGGAAATCACTATCCCTAAACTCAAGCAATATTACAGAACAATGGTGATAAAAACTGCATGGTATTGGTACAGAGATAGACAGATAAACCAACGGAACAGAACTGAAAACCCAGAAATGAACCCACACACCTATGGGCACCTGATTTTTGACAAAGGAGACAAAACCATTCATTGGAAAAAAGATAGCATTTCAGCAAATGGTGCTGGTTCAACTGGAGGTCAACATGTGGAAGAATGCAAATCGATCATTGCTCATCATCCTGTACATAGCTTAAGTCCAAGTGGATGAAGGGCCTCCACATCAAATCAGATCCACTCAAACTAATAGAAGAAAAATTAGGGCAGCATCTCAATCACATGGGAACTGGACAGAATTTCCTGAACAAAACACCAATGGCTTATGCTCAAATATCAAGGGTCCACAATTGGGATCTCATTAAACTGCAAAGCTTCTCTAAGGCAAAGGACACTGTGGTTAGGAGAAAATGGAAACCAACAGATTGGGAAAATACTTTTACAATTCTACAACAGATAGAGGGCTTATATTCAAAACATACAGAGAACTCAAGAAGTTAGACAGCAGGGAGATAAATAACCCTATTAAAAAATAGGGTTCAGAACTAAACAAAGAATTCACAGCTGAGGAATGGTGAATGGCTGAGAAACACCAAAAGAAGTGTTCAACATCTTTAGTCATGAGGGAAATGCAAATCAAAACAACCCTGAGATTTCACCTCACACCAGTGAGAATGGCTAAGATCAAAAACTCAGGTGACAACAAATGCTGGGGAGGGTGTGGAGAAAGAGGAACACTCCTCCATTTTTGGTGGGATTGCAGACTGGTAAAACTATTCTGGAAATCAGTCTCGAGGTTCCTCAGAAAATTGGACATTGAACTACCTGAGGATCCAGCTATACCTCTCTTGGGCATATACCCACAAGATGTCCCAACATATAAAAAAGACAAGTGCCCCACTATGTTCATAGCAGACTTATTTATAATAGCCAGAAGCTGGAAAGAACCCAGATGTCCTTCAAACGAGGAATGGATACAGAAAATGTGGTACACCTACACAATGGAATATTACTCAGCTATCAAAAACAATGCCTTTATGAAATACATAGACAAATGGTTGTTACTGGAAAATATCCTGATTGAGGTAACACAACTACAAAAAAAAAAAAAAACACACATGGTATGCACTCATTGATAAGTGGCGCTTAGCCCAAATGTTTGAATTACCCTAGATTCATAGAACACATGAAAATCAAGACGGATGATCAAAATGTGAATGCTTCACTCCTTCTTTAAAAGGGGGAACAAGAATACCCTTCTCAGGGAATAGAGAAGCAAAGATTAAAACAGAGACAGAAGGATCACCCATTCAGTGTCTTCTGTGCATGTGGCCCATACATATACAGCCACCCAATTAGTCAAGACGGATGAAGTAAAGAGGTGCAGGCTGACAGTAGCTGGATGTAGATCTCTCCTGAGAGACACAGCCAGAATACAGCAAATACAGAGGCGAATGCCAGCAGCAAACCAAGGAACTGAGTATTGTACGCCTGTTCAAGGAATCAGAAAAGAACTGGAAGAGCTCGAAGGGGCTCGAGACCCCTTATGAACAACAATGCCAAGCAATTAGAACTTCCAGGGACTAAGCCACTCCCTAAAGACTATAGATGAACTGACCCAGGACTCTGACCTCATAGGTAGCAATGTATATACTAGTAAGATCACCAGTGGAAGGGGAAGCCCTTGGTCCTGCTAAGACTGAACCCCAGTGAATGTGTTTGTTGGGAGGGGGGGCGTTAATGTGGAGAGGATGGTGAGGGAAACACCCATATAGTACGGGAGGAGGAGGGGCTAGGGGGATGTTGCCTGGGAAAACAGGAAAGGATATAACAATCGAAATGTATATGAGAAATACTCAAGTTAATAAAGAAAAAAAGGAAAACATTCTAACAGAATTATGCATTTCATTCATTCTGCACTCGAGGGTTAGTGAATTTCAGTGGGATCAGGTTATGGGGTGTTTTCTTTCTGATGAATGTGTTTGCAAGTGTGTTAAAACAAAAGGCTTTGACATGTCCTTATTCAAATTAAAATAAATTAATAGTCTATTAAGAGATATTATGACAGAGCTTGACAGTAATAAAGAGGGTCTAACTTCAGCACTGAGCCAAAGGGATACAGGGAGAGGAAAATGGAAAGTGATGAGTATTCAAAAAAAATTGGAGAGAATTGACTTTGTCAGTTGTCAGCTGGTTTTTGAAATTACATTTGCAGAAAAATGGAATGGAGATTGGGTATTGAAGGAGATACTTTTGTGAATCAACATACCAAAGTTTAGGAAATAATTCATCTCAAGTATATATTGAAAATGGAGAAATAGGTCACACCTACAATAGTCTTAATGTACTCCTAGAAATTTTAAAATCAAAAAGTTGGAGATCATCTATAATCTCCCCAAACTGAACAATGATGATTTGCATCCTTACTCTCTTCTTACAAAGAAAATATTTATGGAATGGGAATTTGGAAGGCTTCATTTCCCAACAAAGGAGACTCACTGAGATGCAGGCCTAGGCTAAGATGAGGTTAGTTTGCATGTGTTCCACTACGCATTCAGACATAGTTACTGTGTTTCTATGACTCTTCAAATGTTGACTTGATTAGACTAGGTACACTGTTAATTGAGAACTTTTTCTCATCTGTAACATAGATAAATTACACTGATAATTGTGGATATTATCTCATCTGTGACATAGACTAGGTAAACTGATAATTGAAGGACACTTTCTTATCTGTGACATACACTAGGTACACTGATAAATGAAGGACATTTTCTGATCTGTGACACAGACTATATACACTGATAATTGAAGGACATTTTCTCATCTGTGACTTAGACTGGGTACAATGATAATTGGAAGACATTTTCTCATATGTGACATAGACAAGGGAAACTGATAATTGGAAGGAAATTTTTTTGAAATGTGACATACTGTAATTCTGTCTCTTGCCAGAGTATGTCCTGTGCAAGGGGAACCCCTCTCACTTATTTTTCTTAATTTCAGGAAGGCAGTTGCCCTATGATGTTTAGACGTAGCACCTCCTCTGACATGTGATGTGCAGTGAGCCATTTTCAAAGAGTGTCACTGAGATTGGGTTCACCAGCCATCACCTTCTGCTACAGTAAACCATTCCTTATCTAGCTTGTCGCCTCGGCTCTTCCAATGAACTTCTGAGTGTGGAATTTCTTTTTATACAAATGGCTAGCACTGTAATTACATTTAGGACTTTATTCTCTCATTAGACTCGGGACAATCTTTTAGATTTATAAAGTATGTTTCAGTCTAGGTCTCAGAAAGTTTTTATGTCAACTATAACATCAGAAACTTCCAAATCTACCCCTAAAACATGCATTGGGTTAAGGAACCCAATGAGCCTTTTATTATTTTGATCATTTGTACAAAGAATTTCTCTGCCATCTAACTGATACAGACATGAATTGCACTGCTATTGTGTTGCCTCAGTGTCCCCTACTGCATTGCATCTGGAAAGAGGGTTCACAATAGTCCAGCTCTGTAGCAATTCACAATGTCGCATTTCCAAATACAAAAGAATCCCCATCCCCTCTCCTTGAGTTTCTCACTATCAAACATTCTGTTCTATTCTTCAAATCAAAATTTATTATAGGCCACATATTTACTGAAGTCATCTTGAACATTACCGCATTTTAAAATATAACCTTTATAGCAAAGAAACAGAATGGAACGGGATGGTACCATTTGGTAACTAAAAAAACAACAAACAAAATAACATACATAATGAAAACTAGGACATAACTATTTCTAACCATGCAACTTAGGTCTGATATATACTGAAATGATCACCACTATTTTTATATCAAATATTTATTTTTATTTATTTCTCAATATTTTGTGCCATGTTTTAATTTCTGATTATGTGGAATCAGAAAAAGAATGTATTACTCTTTATCTACAAGGAAATAAAATAACTTACCTTCAGATACATAACCCTGGATATTCTACATTCTCATGGGGAATACAATAGTGAATAGTTAAAATTATTGTGTCTGATGTAGACTAGAAATTAAGTATGTTATAAATATAAAGTTGAGACAAGAATTTACCTTACTGTGAAAGGCAAACTAAGCTTGAGTATCTCCTCTGAACAAAGATGCATCATCATTCTTTCTCATGTGTAGGTCAGATATATAGACAGCATTGCTAGATTTTTCATGTAGGGACATGAAAAAAAAGTGAAATTAGTGTCTCAAATTAGTATCTTATTTCAATATAAACTATGTAGACATCCTGGAAAAATTTTCTGATACATTTAAACGTCAAATCATTCCTTTAGAGGTAAATAAGTTTCCTTTTAAAAGAAAAGTTGGAAGGGAGTTCACAACGGATTGAAGATAAGAGTAACTGCTGTGCAAGTTTCATGACATCATTGTGTCCATGACACGATGCTGGAAAGTTGGATTCTAGTTACACACCTGTGAAGTGTGACATATACATGTGAAGACATATATGCAAATAAACATAGAGATGCACACACATTCATCCATCAAGGAACACACACTATAATAAAAATATACTTTCAAAGGTGGTTTTGTTTTTTTTTTGTTTTGTTTTGTTTTGTTTTCTTTGCTTTGCTTTCATTTACTAGAAATGACTCATGCCTTTAATTATACCATAAAATCTGAGAAGGGGCTGACCAGTAGGAGGCCAGAGCTTCACATGTGAGAGCTTCAGAGCAGTTAGTACAAGGCTAACATGAAAAACATGAGAAGTTTTCTCAAAATCCTACGAGCTTGAAATATAGATCAGGACATCCCTGGCACACAGTAGTTTATGGTTTTGCTCTTCACAACTGAATTTTTTTCAATCAAATTTCAGGTACTTCTCTATTGAATGATTTTCAAATAACCAAATTGTGATTAATTTTTAGAATTTGTTTTGTGTTCAAATGTAAATCTCCTAAACTCTAACTTTATCTCTGACTTTCTAAACCAGAAAAGCATAGGAACATTCATTATATGTGGCCTTATATGTTGTATATTTTCAATTTCAATTGCTTTTTTTTATAGCATTATAGTGTTCCTGGGATTTATAGATTACCTGCTTGGAATATTAGGGGATACAGACTTAGAACCTTTGGGTCAGACCTTCACTGGTTCTTTCACACAATTTACCATTCCTCTTTCAGGTGACATAAGGAGCTGTTGCTGAGCTTTGGCTAAGAATGAGAGTGGATTACAATTGTGTCGACATTCTTCTCCAATGTGAAGCCACACATGTTCCCTAAACACATTCTTGAAAGATAGTTTCCATAATTCATGGAATTTTCATTAGATAGCTACATTCTTTCATTTTTGGAGGATGTTTTTGAAGACTATTTTGGCATTTATGTCAACTGCCATCCCTCTTTCATGGGAAATTACTGTTTCTTTTCTGGATGCTTCTAGGAACTGTGTTTCTGCTGCTTGCTGGGTTAAGTTTGATCACCTGGGTTCAGATTTCTTTTTATTTTTCATGCCTGACATTTGTTTGGTTGAATATTATATTGTTCTCTTTCTACAATTCCTTCATTGTTATGCCTGCATACTTTTCTCTTCTTATTTTGACTTTTCCTCCTTTTAGTCTTCCGTAGATCCATGGCTCTTGCACCTGTATGGGGCCTGGGTATTGCCCATCACTGTTTCTCATGTATGAGCTGTTCTACAGAGTTATAAGTTTTCAATGTCTAAGAGAATAGATTCTAGTTTTTGGTATTTATGAAATTTGCAGAAATCATAACTTCTAGAATAATATGGTATCCTTACCTTTTCATTTTTTAGTTTTTCTGGAATGATTAAAATTAACGATTTATAGAGAATAAAAAGCGTAAGAAAAATGTATATTGTAAACATATTTCTGCAAGAGGTCTCATGTATTGATGCAGCTGAAATAACGAGATATGCCGTGCTCTCTGTGACAGCCCCCACATCTCCCTTCTCCTTTCTCCACAGTGATAGTATTTACTCATTTACTTTTCTTCTCCACTTACATTTGTTTATTCATTAATTGTGTGCTCCAGTGATACAGTATTCTAGTTAGGTGAGAGGACAATTTTCAGAAGTGACTTATTAGCTTCTGCCATGTGGGTCTCAGGGATTGATCTCAGCAGGTCAAACTCAGCTTGGCAAACAACCACCCTTAGCCAGGGAACCTTTATGCAATCCCCAAATTATTATTTCCTAATACTATATGAGAGCATTTCTGTGACTTCAGAATTAGTACCTGGATTATTTTACTGGAAAGTGATTATTTGGGAGTAAATTTTTACATTATAGCCACAATGCTACAATGCTACCCATTCTTCTATTTTATGCACTACTCATTACATTTGTATATGTTTTTTTAAAAATCTCTGCTTAGCCAACCAGCACAACCTCTGCTGATAATATTTTATAGCTTCCTTATGTTGATGGCTATGTCTCTACATCATTTTATGCTCACTGTTTTGGCATACTGATTTCTCTTTAATTTATATTTATGATGCACATCATGGAGAACCTTTTGTTTTGGCTCTTTGGATGATAGTATTTTCCCTGATATTATTTCAATGAGGAAACAAACACTTACCGAACATTCACATATTTACATTTATACTGCATATTTTTGTCTGGTGATTTGGCTATTCTATTTATGGTGAAGCATAAAGTAATCTCTAGTGAAGTAAAAGTCAAACAGTGTTTAAAAATTGACTACCTGTATTCTTTTTATCTATCACTTATTTTCATAGTAAGATACAAAGAAGCCTCTCTCATGCTAGTATTTACTCTTACTTTGTAAAAAAAATAAATAGCCAATTAATTAAAATTATTTTAGTACAGTAGTTTTTGTATGATTATAGTACCTAGATGTACTGCTTTAGCCACGAGCTTTCTTAACTCTCCTGCATACTATAGAGTAAATACATTTAGTGTGCATGAGAACTCCACATAAGAGGCTACAAAAATATCTCAGCTGTTAAAGGCTTGTGACCCAACAAAAATGTCAAAGAAACTGAAATTAGTCACTGTTTATTAGGTGTTTGCATTGAAATAGTCACATGTTTGCTCTTTGTAATTCTCTACATCATATCAGGTCCAATTATAATGATAGTGATACCATCCAATTGCAAAATTCACCATTATAGCTAATACCTTATTTGAATTATTTAAGATGTGTTTTAGATTCATTTTCCTATTCTATACCAAAGGAAGCACAGTTATTGCTCTCTATAATCAAATACCACAGCGTCTGCGGTAATCTGGTATGTTAGTAAAATATCAAAATTTGTTTCTTTAGTTCATTTACTTTGAAGAGATCTAATCTCAGCAGAAATGCTGAAATGAAATACAAATAATATAAACAACCTGAATAAAATATAATTCTTTATAAAAGATAAATTATATAGTAAATTAAGTTATAAAAAAAAGAAATAAATCACAAAATTGAAACTCAGATTACCCCCACCAAAACCCAGCTCACGGAAAATAAAGACCATGGACCCATTATATAAGTAAGTACCTGTGAGCACATGATTGACAACACTCTAAGTTCTTTCTCACCCTTTACATTAAGGGAGCAGAGGTAATGATTTCCCCCATGTTCTCTGAATTATCCATGATTCTGGTTAAGATGCAACAAAAAAAAAAATCTAAAATGCCTGTTTATGGAAGATTTGGTTTTTTTTTCTTATTTGCATCCTTAATGTATCATAATCGATGAAATTCTAGATGCCTAGTGAAGATGTGTTATACAAATAAATGATGAAGAAGATGCAATTTAAATTTATATTACGTTTATTAGAAGAATTATTCCAATCAATTTCATACTCAATTTTATATAATACAGACTCTGTCATTCTTCTCCACAGATTCCAGTCAGGATGTATCTTAATACACCACGCTTATTCATGTGTATTTTGTTTCTATTTGTATGCACCTCCCCATGACAACGCCCTCAGTACATATTTCATATATTGACAATGCCTATCCTGATACTTCCATTTATTAGGATGATACTATAAAGAAGATACAAGCTTCCTATTTCTGGCTGAGCCCAGAGATGACATATTACAATAGCTCACTGCACCCAATATCGGAGGTGGAGAAAGCTGGACTTGCAGAATCATGGACAATTCTGAGAACTTAGGGGAATCCATTACCTCTGCTCACATTCCTGTGCTGAGAGGAAGATGCTTAGAGCCCTATGGATACAGGAACCTAGGGAGAGTAAGGGAGGTGATCCTTCCAGAATCTACCTGTGTCCAGAGATGAAAGCCAGTGGCCAGTAATAGTAACACAACTGAGAACACAAGCGAGACCAACACTTCTACTCCAAGCAACCAGGCTGGAGGCCTCAGGACACGGAAAACAAGAGTAGTTTCGGACAGGAGACTTCCTGTTTCTGCCTGCACCCATTGCTGATCTGGTCCTATATATCTCTGTACCCACATCTTGGTGGGAGAAAAGAAGTCTATAGGAACAGTGACAAAGAGTTTTACAGGATGGTCATGCAACTTTCAGAGACAGCAAGACCACGAAACACCAGAGAAAACCTGATGACAAGAATCAAGCACAGAAACCAAAGCAATAGAAACCAAAACAACTTGGCATCATCAGAGCTCCCTTATCCCAGGAAAGCAAATATTGGATATCCCAACAAACTGAAAAAGCAAGATGTGGATTCAAAATCATTTTTCATGTTGATGAGAGATGACATTGAGTAGGGAACAAATAAAACTCTTCAAGATAAACAGGACAACACAGGTAAAAAGTAGAAGCCTTTAATGGGAAACACAAAATTCCTTCAAGAATCACAGGAAAACACAGTCAAACAGATGAAGGAATTTAAAAAATCTAGGATCAATAAGTACAAATACAAGCAATAAAGAAAGCACAAAGAGAGACAACCCTGCAGGTGGAAAACCTAGGGAAGAAATCAGAAGTCATAGACAGAAGCATCAGAAAGAGAATACAAGAGATAAAAGATAAAAATCTCAGGAGCAGAAGATACTGTAGAAAATATTTACACAACCATCAAAGAAAATGTAAAGCTCAAAAAGCTCCTAATGGAAGACAACCAGGAAATCCAGGACAGAATGTGAAGATCAAACCAAAGGATAATGGGTAGGTATAAAAGAGAGCGAAGATTCCCATATAAAAGGGCCAGTAAATATCATCAAAAATTATAGGAGAAAACTTCCCTAACCTAAAGAGAGAAATGCCTATAATAATAAAAGAATAATACATTTCTCCAAATAGATTGGATCAAGAAGAAATTTCTCCCTTCACATAATAGTCTAAACACCAAATGCACAAAACAAAGAAAGAATATTAAAGTCAGTAAGCGAAAAAATCAGGTAACATATATAGGTATAACTATAAGTATTACACCGGACTTCTCACCAGAAACTATGAAAGTCCGATCCAGAGTAGATTTTATAAAACTCTAAGAGAAAATAAATGCCAGCCCAGGTTACTATCCCGTGCAAATCTTTCAATCAGCGCAGCTGTAGAAAATGGATGTGGAAGTGGAATTATTATCCTGAATAATCTCCTCCACACCATGTTCCTAGATCTTTTTTATCCATGCCAAGCCCCGACCAACATTCTCTATTCCGAGCATGCAAGTACTAATGAAGCAAAGAGAAGTCTCTAGCTTTAGAGATATATAGTATGTAAAGTTTTCCAGTATGTCACAGGAGACACTCATGGAAAGGGCACCCTCAAATCTGGTCCATGGGAAAGTTCAGTGAGTCTTGACTAGGGATTGAGTGGTTTCTCTGAAGAAATAGCCTTGATCTGAGCCTTCCACACATAGGAATCATGCGCTGTGATCTTCTCAGAATCATCTGGACTTCACTACTTGATAAGGTTCCTGGAAGTCAGAGAGTTTATATAATCAATTTCTTCATTACAAAAGCCAGTTGTTGGGAAGGGCACATTTGTTCTTCTCAGAGCTCGTGGCTTTTACTCTTTTTGCCCTGAAGAAAAGGTCCAAAGAAACAAAGGAAAGACAAGCATTGTCTCCTCAGCTCAATGTAAACACCTCCATGCTTTGGATTCCTATTGTGCAATTTGTTTATGACACTGATATCTGGAGAAGAAGAGCTTCTAGTTGAGACTTCATCATCTCAGTCTTTCTATTAGTATTACTCTGAATACCATTCCCTGACAGTGACTATTTAGATTTCTGTGTCAATAGGTTTGATTAGCTGGCAGATTTCTTTTCTTTCTTTCATTTTTTTTTATTTTTTATAAAATTTTATTGCTTTTTTAACTGGATATTTCTACATTTGAATTTCAAATGTTATTTCCTTTCCCAGTTTCTTTTCCATAATTGCCCTATCCAATTCTGCTCCCCTTCTTCTATAACCCACCTTACTACCCCCTGACTTTGCCTTGGACTTGGATGGAGTCAAACCCAATGGCTTCTCCTTCCATTGGTGACCCCAAGACCATCCTTTGTCACATATGCAGTTGGAGCCATACTTCTGTCCATGTACAGTCTTTGAATATTGGTTCAGAAATCTCTGTTTCATTTGCATTGTTGTTCTTATGGTGTTGAAAGTACCTTTAGCTCTTCTAATCCTTTCTCAAACCCTACCAACAAGATGTCCATTTTCAATTCACTGGAAGCATAGACGCCTTAGCTTCATCACTCTTGTCTACATTTGGTTGCTGAGAGTGTGTTTGTGTGTGTGTGTGTGTGTGTGTGTGTGTGTGTGTGTGTGTGTGTAGTGCTAAACAATGAATTCTCAACTGAGGAATATCAACATCTTTAGCCATCAGGTGAATGGAAATCAAAAAAAAAAATCCTGAGTTTCAATAGCACACCAATCAGAATGACTAGGATATATTTGGACCCTTGTACAGCTATGGTGTTTGGTGGATTTTTAACATGGATTCTGCGCAACTAAGTTAAGAATTTAGAATCCGCAAATGACGAAGCCATATAGACTCCATCCTATTCTTATGAACCTACTGAAGTAGAAGATTTACTGGACTTCAAGCCACTCCTCACCCAGCCCATGTCATGAACTTTATGTTTGGACTGAATAAAGAATCATGGTAAAACATCCAAAACCCTCAAGTCTGGCCATGGAAACACTGGAAGGTAGATATTAGAGAACTGCTATATAATGCGACCACAGAACCACATTATATAGTCTATGTTGTACTTTGCTTTACTAATGTGTGGTAATTTTTGGATAAAATAAGGTTTTGGGAGTTTATCATTTAAGTAGATACAGAATATATACACTGTTATATTCACTTTAGAACTGGGCCCCCCTTTTTTTCAAAATCAGAGCAAAAAAAAATAGAATAGGATAATAGAACATTTGAGTACACATTCAGCAATATATATAAAGTCCACTATCAAGGAATGTACACTAAGAAAATGTAATAAAATATTCACTCAATTAAAGGTCTTTAGGGAAAATACTGGCTTTTAGAAAAGAGAGATATTGGAGGAAATTGAATTATAGGCCAGAGGAATGGAACTGGGAATAAAATTATTATCCAGTAGAATCTCCTGCACTCCATATTCCTAGATCTTAGGGACCCATGCCACGCCCCTGACTAACTTTCTCCATTCAGAGCCTGTAACCACTTGTGAAGCAGAGATAAATCTCTAGCTTAAGAGAGATGGAGTACGTAAAGGTTTCCACTGTGTCACAGGAAACATACTTGGAAATGACACCCTCGAATCTGGTAAATGTAAGGAAAGCTGTTTAGCAGGTAGGAGATGGCAGTTCTCAGTGACATCATAAATAGGACCTCCATGAAAAATCTGTTGTAACTAGGAGAGCCCTAGCTTCTTCTGTGATGTAACAATTATTGTTCTGACAGGAACTGACTCTCACATATTACCTCAGTACCTCTCTGGCTTGCTAATTGGCCACTAATTCAGAATAAACAGCCATTTGGGAGAGAGAACAAACAGGATGAAGAGATCAGAGATGGGAAGAAGGAAGCAGGCCTTCTGCCTTTGTATGAAAAAAATGAAGAAATAAGTGGTACTTTGAAAAGTTCAGAGAGCCCTTGGAAGGGATGAGAGGTATAACTGAAGAGATAGACTTGATCTAAGCCTTACACATATGGGAATCAAGAGCTGGAAGCTTCACAGAAGCATCTGGACTTCCCTGTTTTTATGGTTTCTGGATGTCAAAAGGTTTATATAATTCATTTCTTAATTGCAAAGAATAGATTTTGAGAGGGCACAGTTGTTTTTCTGAGAGCTATGTCCTTTATTCTTTTTACCCAGAAGAAAAAGGTCCTAAGGAAGGAGGTAAAGACAAGTATTGGGTAATCAGCTCAGAGTAAACTCCTCCAAGCTTTGGATACCTATAGTGCCTTTTGTGTCTGACACGGATATCTCGGAGAAAGAAGTGCTTCTAGTTGAGACTTCATCATCTTTGTCTTTCCACTAGTATTACTCTGGATACCAATTTAGATTTCTGAGTAAATAAGTGTGATTAGTTAGCAGTTTTCTTTACTTTTATATCTTTCTTTTTTTAATTTTTTATCAAATTTTAGTGTTTTTAAACTGGATGAATCTATATTTACATTTAAAATATTATTTCCCTTCTCAGTTTCCTGCCCATAAGATAACTACCTGTTCACAATCCCTTCTTCTCTAACCATAATTATGCCCCTTGACATTCCCTTGAACTGGGAGACAAATCAAGGTAGGACCAAGGCTTCTCTTTCCATTGGTGCCCATCCTCTGCCACATATGCATTTGGAGCCATAGTTCTGTCTATGTTCATTGTTTGAATATTGGTCTAGTACCAGAAAGCACTCGGTCATTGACAATGTTGTTCTTTTGGAGTTAACAGCTGCTTCAACTATTGTAATCCTGTCTCAAAATCTACCAACAAGATGTCCGTTTTCAGTTCACTGGTTTGCCACTAACATTCACTTCTGTATTTGACATGCTCTGACTGTGTCTTTCAGGAAATATCTATATCCAGATCCAGGTTGAATGCACTTCTTAGCTTCATAAATCTAATCTAGTTTTTTTGGCTGATATATGTACATATATGTATATGATATACATATGAAATATATATGATATATATGTATATACTTTTGGTGGCTCCAACAGTTATGAAGTTAGGGGGAATTTTAACATGGATTCAGTGCAACTAGGTCAAGAATGTAGAATCTACAAATTGCATTGGCAAATAGATTCCCTCCTGTTCTTATGAAACTATTGAAGTTGGGGTTTCTCTGGTCCTGAAGCCATTCTTATCACTTCCCATCCTTCTCTATCTTATGTTTGGCCTCAAGAAAGAATCATGGTAAAACATCCAAAAACCTCAAATCTAACCCTGAGACACTGGAACAGAGATATTGATTAACCGAAATCAAAAGGGACCTGAGAACCAAATTCTGTACTCCATGTGGTCCTATGCTTTACTGATATATGGAAATTTTTGGATGAAATAGGAATTTGGAGTTTACCACTTGAAGTAGGTACACCCAATTTACACTAGAGCTGGGCGCCTTTGTTGCGAAAATCATTGCAGAAAATAGAAGTGGAAAAGAGTATTTTTGAGTACACATTCAGGAATATGTATAAAGTCACCTATAAAGGAATATACAATAAAAATTGAAATACACATGCATTCAAATAAAGGTCTGTAGGGAAAATACTGGCGTATGGGAAACAGAGAAAACGAAGAAAATTGAACTGTGTGCCACAGGAAAGAACCTGAGAATGAAAATATTATCTAGAAGAATCTTCTACACTCCTGTTCCTAAATCTCATCGCCCCATGCCAAGACCCTGAATAACTTTGTCCATTCAGAGGATGTAACCACTAATGATGCAAAGAGAAGTCACTAGCTTTAGAGAAATGGAGTATGTAAACATTTCCACTGTGTTACAGAAGACATACCTGGAAAAGGCACCCTCAAATCTAGTCAATGTAAGGAAAATTCTTTAGCAGATAGGCCATGACATGTCTTAGAGACATCATCTTTAGTTCATTCATGAAAAATCTCTGGTAGAGCCAAAGCTGCTTCTGTGATGTTACAAGTATTTCTGTGACTGCACCTGATCTTCAGATGTTCCTTCATTACCTCTAGGGTTTACTAATTGGCTTCTAATTCAGAGTAAACAGTCATTTGGGAGTGAGAAAAAAGAAGATGAAGAGATATGAGAAGGGGATTGAGCTGGCTTTCTGTCTTTGTATAAAAAAAAAAAGAAAGACATATGTGGACCTTGGAAAGCTCAGTGAGGCCAAGATAGGAGTTGTGTGGGATCGCTAAAGAGATAGCCTTTACCTGAACCTTCCACATATGAGAATCATGAGCTGCGAGTGTCTCAGAAGCATCTCAACTTCCCTGTTCTTATGGTTCCTAAAATTCAGAGAGTTTATATCATTCATTTCTTTATTACAAAAGCCAAGTATTGTGAAGAGCACAATTGTTTTCCTGAGCTCATGACCTTTCCTGTTTTTCTCAAGAAGAAAGGAACTAACGAAGAAGGGAAGTACAAATATTGTGTTTCTATCTCGGAGTAAACACCATGCTTTGGACACCTAGAGTGAATTTTTTGTCTGACACTAATATTACCAACACAGAACTGCTTCTAGTTGAGACTTCATCATCTCAGTCTTTCCACTAGTATTACTCGACCACTTCAGCTTTACGAGTCAATATGTGTGATTACTTGACAGCTTTTACTGTCTTTTACATCTTTCGTTTTTATTTTTTAGCAAATTTTATTGTTTTTTTTAAACTGGATGTTTCTATATTTAAATTTCAAATATTATTTCCTTTCCCAGTTTCCTGCACATAAGATCCCTACACATTCCCATTTCCTTCTTCTCTAACAAGCCTTTCTCCCGCATGACATTCCCTTGTACTGAAAGATGTACAAGGGAGGACAAAGGCTTCTCTTTCCTATGTTGCCCAAAAATTCCATCCATTGGCACATATGCATTTGGAGCCATTCCTCAGTCCATGTACTTTCTTTCTATATTGGTATAGTACGACAAAGCCCTGGTTCATTGGCATTGTTGTTCTTATGGGGTTGAAAGTACCTTCAGCTCCTCTAATCCTTTTTCAAAGTTTACCAAGAACAGGTCCATTTTCAGATCACTGGATTGCTACTAGCACTCACTTCTGTATTTGACATGCTGTATCTGTGTCTCTCAGGAAATATCTTTTTCCGATACCTGGCAGAATGCAATTCTTACCTTCATCAATCTTATCTAGTTAGGTTGGCTGATGTATATATATATATATATATATATATATATATATATATATATATATATATATATATATATATATATATAATGATTTTGGTGGCTCCTACACCTATGTGGTTAAGGGGAAAGTTAACATGGGTTCTGCCCATCTATGTCAAGTAGAATTCACAAATGACAATTTCAAATAGTCCTGTTTTTGTGAACCTATTGAAATAGACATTTTACTGTTCATCAAGCCCTGTTTCTCACTGCACATCATCCAATATCTTAGGATTGGCCTGAAGAAAGAATCATGGTGAAACATTCTAAACCCTCAAGTCTGACCATGGGAAAACTTGAAGCTATGCAGCGTAGTACTGATATCAAATGGGATAGAGAACCAAATTCAATAGTGCAAAATGTCCTTTGCTTTCCTGATGTCTGGATAATTTTCGATAAAATAAGGATTTTGGAGTTTATCATTTGTAGTAGGTTCACAGTATTGACACTATTATAATCACTCTATAGCTGGACTCACTTGTGACCAAAATCTTTGAAGAAAATGGAATTGGACAACAAAATTTTTGAGTACACATTGAAGAATATTTACAAAGTCCCTTATCAAGGAATGTACAGTAAGAAATTGAAATACAATATTCATTCTATTCAAGGTATGTAGGGAAAATACTGACCTTTGAGACACGGAGAAACACTAGAATATTGAACTGTATGTCACAAGAATGAACCTGTGACATATAGAATAAAAATATTATCTAGAAGAATCTCCTACACTCCATGTTCCTAAATATTTTTGACCCATGCCATGCCCCTTAATTACTTTCTGCATTTAGAGCATGTAACCACTAGTGAAGCAAAGAGAAGTCTCTGCTTTAGAGAGATGGAGTACATAAAGGTTTCCTCCGTGTCAAAGGAGACACACCTGGAAAGGGAACCTTGAATCTTGTCAATGTAAGGAAAGCTGTTCAGAATGTATGACATGACATTTCTCAGTTACATGATCATTAGGTCCTCCCTGAAAATTCTCTTGTAACCTGGAGAGCCCTGGCTTCTTCTGTGATGTCATAACTGCTGTCATGAATGCAACTGTCTCTCAGATATCCTTCAGTACCTCTATGGTTTACTAATTGGCCTCTAATTCAGAGAAAATTGGAGAGTGATAACAAATTGGATGATGAGATTGGAAATGGGGGGGAGGAAGCTGGCCTTCTGTCTTGGTATAAAAAACAAGGAAGAAATATGAGGTCCTTTGGAAAGCTCAGGGAATCCTTAGTAGGGATTGAGTTGGATCTCTGAAGAGATAGACTTGATCTGAGCCTTCCACATAAGGGAAACAGGAGCTGGGAGACTCTCAGAAGCTTCTGGACTTCCCTGTTCTTATGGTTCCTGGATGTCAGAGGGTTTATATCATTTATTTCTTAATTCATAACCAAGTTTTATGAAGGACACAGTTGATTTCCTGAGAGCTCATGACTGTACACTTTTTGTCAAGAAGAAAAGGTCCTAAGGAACAAGGGAAAAACAAGTATTGTGTCCCTAACTCAAGTTAAACTTCTCAATGCTTTGGAAATCTATCGTGCACTTTGTGTCTGACACTGATATCTGGGACAGAGAAGTGCTTCTAGTTGAGACTTCATCATCTCAGTCTTTATACTAGTATTATCTTGAATACCACTTCAGATTTCTGAGTCAATATGTGAGATTACTTGGCAGCTTTCTTTTCTTTTATATCATTTTGTTTCTTTTTATATTTTAGCAATATTTTTCTTCTTTAAGTAGATGTTTCTATATATACATTTAAAATATTTCCTTTCCCAGTTTCCTACCCATAAGATCCCTGCCCGTTCCATTACCTTCTTCTCTAACCAGCCTTTCTACCACATGAAATTCCCTTGAACTGGGAGACAAACTGTGGAGGACAAGGCCTCTCTTTCCAATGTTGCCCAAAAAGGCCATCCTCAGCCACATATGCATTTGGAGCCATTGGTCAGTCCATGTACTTTTTTTGTATGTTGGGCTAGTACGAGAAAGCTCTGGTTCATTGGCATTGTTGTTAGTATGGGGTTGAAAACACCCTCAGTTCCTCTATCCTTTTTCAAAATTTACCAACAAGAGGACGGTATTCAGTACACTGGTTTACTACTAGCATTCAGTTAGGTGTTTGACATGGTATATTTGTGTCACTCAGGAAATATTTATATCCGGTTCCTGGAAGAATGCCCTTCTTTTATTTTTATTTTTATTTTTTATTAACTTGAGTATTTCTTATATACATTTCGAGTGTTATTCACTTTCCCGGTTTCCGGGCAAACATCACCCTCCCCCCTCCCCTTCCTTATGGGTGTTCCCCTCCCAACACTCCCCCCATTGCCGCCCTCCCCCCCATAGTCTAGTTCACTGGGGGTTCAGTCTTAGCAGGACCCAAGGCTTCCCCTTCCACTGGTGCTCTTACAAGGATATTCATTGCTACCTATTGAGTCAGAGTCCAGGGTCAGTCCATGTATAGACTTTAGGTAGTGGCTTAGTCCCTGGAAGCTCTGGTTGCTTGACATTGTTGTACATATGGGGTCTCCAGCCCCTTCAAGCTCTTCCAGTTTTTTCTCTGATTCCTTCAACGGGGGACCTATTCTCAGTTCAGTGGTTTGCTGCTGGCATTCGCCTCTGTGTTTGCTGTATTCTGGCTGTGTCTCTCAGGAGCGATCTACATCCGGCTCCTGTCGGTCTGCACTTCTTTGCTTCATCCATCTTGTCTAATTGGGTGGCTGTATATGTATGGGCCGCATGTGGGGCAGGCTCTGAATGGGTGTTCCTTCTGTCTCTGTTTTAATCTTTGCCACTTCCTTCCCTGCCAAGGGTATTCTTTTTCCTCATTTAAAGAAGGAGTGAAGCATTCACATTTTGATCATCCGTCTTGAGTTTCGTTTGTTCTAGGGATCTAGGGTAATTCAAGCATTTGGGCTAATAGCCACTTATCTATGAGTGCATACCATGTATGTCTTTCTGTGATTGGGTTGGCTCACTCAGGATGACATTTTCCACTTCCAACCATTTGCCTACGAATTTCATAAACTCGTTGTTTTTGATAGCTGAGTAATATTCCATTGTGTAGATGTACCACATTTTCTGTATCCATTCCTCTGTTGAAGGGCATCTGGGTTCTTTCCAGTTTCTGGCTATTATAAACAAGGCTGCAATGAACATAGTGGAGCACGTGTCTCATTTATATGTTGAGGCATCTTTTGGATATATGCCCAAGAGATGTATAGCTGGATCCTCAGGCAGTTCAATGTCCAATTTTCTGAGGATCCTCCAGACTGATTTCCAGAATGGTTGTACCAGTCTGCAATCCCACCAACAATGGAGGAGTGTTCCTCTTTCTCCACATCCTCGCCAGCATCTGCTGTCACCTGAGTTTTTGATCTTAGCCATTCTCACTGGTATGAGGTGAAATCTCAGGGTTGTTTTGATTTCCATTTCCCTTATGACTAAAGATGTTGAACATTTCTTTAGGTGTTTCTCAGCCATTCGGCATTCCTCAGCTGTGAATTCTTTGTTTACCTCGGAACCCCATTGTTTAATAGGGTTATTTGTTTCCCTGCGGTCTAACTTTTTGAGTTCTTTTTATATTTTGGATATAAGGCCTCTATCTGTTGTAGGATTGGTAAAGGTCTTTTCCCAATCTGTTGGTTGCCGTTTTGTCCTAACCACAGTGTCCTTCACCTCACAGAAGCTTTGCAGTTTAATGAGATCCCATTTGTCGATTCTTGATCTTAGAGTGTAAGCCATTGGTGTTTTGTTCAGGAAATTTTTTCCAGTGCCCATGTGTTCCAGAATCTTCCCTAGTTTTTCTTCTATTAGTTTGAGTGTGTCTGGTTTGATGTGGAGGTCCTTGATCCACTTGGACTTAAGCTTTGTACAGGGTGAAAAGCATGGATCGATCTGCATTCTTCTACATGTTGACCTCCAGTTGAACCAGCACCATTTGCTGAAAATGCTATCATTTTTCCACTGGATGGTTTTGGCTCCTTTGTCAAAAATCAAGTGACCATAGGTGTGTGGGTTCATTTCTGGGTCTTCAATTCTATTCCATTGGTCTATCTGTCTGTCTCTGTACGAATACCATGCAGTTTTTATCACTATTGCTCTGTAATACTGCTTGAGTTCAGGGATAGTGATTCCCCCTGAAGTCCTTTTATTGTTGAGGATAGCTTTAGCTATCCTGGGTTTTTTGTTATTCCAGATGAATTTGCAAATTGTTCTTTCTATCTCTTTGAAGAATTGGATTGGTATTTTGATGGGGACTGCATTGAATCTGTAGATTGCTTTTGGTAAATTGGCCATTTTTACTATATTAATCCTGCCACTCCATGAGCATGGGAGATCTTTCCATCTTCTGAGGTCTTCTTCAATTTCTTTCCTCAGTGTCTTGAAGTTCTTATTGTACAGATCTTTTACTTGCTTAGTTAAAGACACACCGAGGTACTTTATATTATTTGGGTCTATTATGAAGGGTGTCGTTTCCCTAATTTCTTTCTCGGCTTGTTTCTCTTTTGTATAGAGGAAGGCAACAGATTTATTTGAGTTAATTTTATACCCAGCCACTTTGCTGAAGTTGTTTATCAGCTTTAGTAGTTCTCTGGTGGAACTTTTGGGATCACTTAAATATACTATCATATCATCTGCAAATAGTGATATTTTGACCTCTTCTTTTCCGATCTGTATCCCCTTGATCTCCTTTTGTTGTCTGATTGCTCTGGCTAGAACTTCAAAAACTATATTGAATAAGTAGGGAGAAAGTGGGCAGCCTTGTCTAGTCCCTGATTTTAGTGGGATAGCTTCAAGTTCCTCTCTACTTAGTTTAATGTTAGCAACTTGTTTGCTGTATTTGGCTTTTACTATGTTTAGGTATGGGCCTTGAATTCCTATTCTTTCCAGGACTTTTATCATGAAGGGGTGTTGAATTTTGCCAAATGCTTTCTCAACTTCTAATGAAATGATCATGTGGTTCTGTTCTTTCACTTTGTTTATATAATGGATCACGTTGATGGTTTTCCGTATATTAAACCATCCCTGCATGCCTGGGATGAAGACTACTTGACCATGGTGGATGATTGTTTTGATGTGCTCTTGAATTCGGTATGCCAGAATTTTGTTGAGTATTTTTGCGTCGATATTCATAAGGGAAATTGGTCTGAAGTTCTCTTTCTTTCTTGTGTCTTTGTGTGGTTTAGGTATAAGAGTAATTGTGGCTTCATTGAAAGTATTCGGTAGTGATCCATCTGTTTCAATTTTGTGGAATAGTTTGGATAATATTGGTATGAGGTCTTCTATGAAGGTTTGATAGAATTCTGCACTAAACCTGTCTGGACCTGGGCTCTTTTTGGGTGGGAGACCTTTAATGACTGCTTCTATTTCCTTAGGAGTTATGGGGTTCTTTAACTGGTTTATCTGTTCCTGATTTAACTTCGATACCTGGTATCTGTCTAGGAAATTGTCCATTTCCTGTAGATTTTCGAGTTTTGTTGAATATAGGTTTTTATAGTAAGATCTGATGATTTTTTGAATTTCCTCTGAATCTGTAGTTATGTCTCCCTTTTCATTTCTGATTTTGTTAATTTGGACGCACTCTCTATGTCCTCTCATTAGTCTGGCTAAGGGATTATCTATCTTGTTGATTTTCTCAAATAATCAAATTTTGGTTCTGTTGATTCTTTCTATGGTCCTTTTTGTTTCTACTTGGTTAACTACAGCTCTGAGTTTGATTATTTCCTGCCTTCTACTCCTCCTGGGTGTATTTGCTTCTTTTTGTTCTAGAGCTTTTAGGTGTGCTGTCAAGCTGCTGACATATGATCTTTCCTGTTTCTTTCTGCAGGCACTCAGCCCTATGAGTTTTCCTCTTAGCACAGCTTTCATTGTGTCCCATAAGTTTGGGTATGTTGTACCTTCATTTTCATTAAATTCTAAAAAGTTTTTAATTTCTTTCTTTATTTCTTTCTTGACCAGGTTATCATTGAGTAGAGCATTGTTCAATTTCCACGTATATGTGGGCATCTTCCCTTATTGTTATTGAAGACCAGTTTTAGGCTGTGGTGGTCCGATAGCACGCATGGTATTATTTCTATCTCTCTGTACCTCTTGAGGCCCGTTTTTTGACCAATTATATGGTCAATTTTGGAGAAAGTACCATAAGGAGCTGAGAAGAAGTTATATCCTTTTGCTTTAGGATAGAATGTTCTATAAATATCCGTTAAGTCCATTTGGCTCATGACTTCTCTTAGTCTGACGACATCACTGTTTAATTTCTGTTTCCATGATCTGTCCATTGATGAGAGTGGGGTGTTGAAATCTCCCACTACTATTGTGTGAGGTGCAATGTGTGTTTTGAGCTTTAGTAAGGTTTCTTTTACGTATGTAGGTGCCCTTGTATTTGGGGCATAGATATTTAGGATTGAGAGTTCACCTTGGTGATTTTTCCTTTGATGAATATGAAGTGCCTTCCTTATCTTTTTTGATGACTTTTAGTTGGAAATTGATTTTATTTGATATTAGAATGGCTCCTCCAGCTTGCTTCTTCTGACCATTTGCTTGGGAAGTTGTTTTCTAGCCTTCCACTCTGAGGTATTGTCAGTCTTTATCTCTGAGGTGTGTTTCCTGTAGGCAGCAGAATGCAGGGTCCTCATTGTGTATCCAGTTTGTTAATCTATTTCTTTTTATTGTGGAATTGAGGCCATTGGTGTTGAGAGATATTAAGGAATAGTGATTATTGCTTCCCGTTATATTCATATTTGGATGTGAGGTTATGTTTGTGTGCTTTCACTGTCTTTGTTTTGTTGCCAAGATAATTAGTTTCTTGCTTCTTTTAGGGTAATGCTTGCCTCCTTATGTTGGGCTTTACCATTTATTATCCTTTGTAGTGCTGGATTTGTAGAAAGATATTGTGTAAATTTGGTTTTGTCATGGAATATCTTGGTTTCTCCATCAATGTTAATTGAGAGTTTTGCTGGATACAGTAACCTGGGCTGGCATTTGTGTTCTCTTAGGGTCTGTATGACATCAGTCCAGGATCTTCTGGCCTTCATAGTTTCTGGCGAGAAGTCTGGTGTGATTCTGATAGGTCTCCCTTTATATGTTACTTGACCTTTTTCCCTTACTGCTTTTAATATTCTTTCTTTATTTTGTGTGTTTGGTGTTTTGACAATTATGTGACGGGAGGTGTTTCTTTTCTGGTCCAATCTATTTGGAGTTCTGTAGGCTTCTTGTATGTCTATGGGTATCTCTTTTTTTATGTTAGGGAAGTTTTCTTCTATGATTTTGTTGAAGATATTTACTGGTCCTTTGAGCTGGGAGTCTTCACTCTCTTCTATACCTATTATCCTTAGGTTTGATCTTCTCATTGAGTCCTGTATTTCCTGTATGTTTTGGACCAGTAGCTTTTTCTGCTTTACATTATCTTTGACAGTTGAGTCAATGATTTCTATGGAATCTTGTGCTCCTGAGATTCTCTCTTCCATCTCTTGTATTCTGTTGGTGACGCTTGTATCTACAGCTCCTTGTCTCTTCTTTTGGTTTTCTATATCCAGGGTTGTTTCCATGTGTTCTTTCTTGATTGCTTCTATTTCCATTTTTAATTCCTTCAACTGTTTGATTGTGTTTTCCTTGAATTCTTTCAGGGATTTTTGCGATTCTTTCAGGGATTTTTGCGATTCTTTCAGGGATTTTTGCAATTCCTCTCTGTAGGCTTCTACTTGTTTATTAATGTTTTCCTGTGTTTCCCTAAGGGAGTTCTTCATGTCTTTCTTGAAGTCCTCCAGCATCATGATCAAATATGATTTTGAAACTAGATCTTGCTTTTCTGGTGTGTTTGGATATTCCATGTTTTTTTGGTGGGAGAATTGGGCTCCGATGATGCCATGTAGTCTTGGTTTCTGTTGCTTGTGTTCCTGTGCTTGCCTCTCGCCAGCAGATTATCTCTAGTGTTACTTTGTTCTGCTATTTCTGACAGTGGCTAGACTGTCCTATAAGCCTGTGTGTCAGGAGTGCTGTAGACCTGTTTTCCTCTCTTTCAGTCAGTTATGTGGATAGAGTGTTCTGCTTTCGGGCATGTAGTTTTTCCTCTCTACAGGTCTTCAGCTGTTCCTGTGGGCCTGTGTCTTGAGTTCATCAGGCAGCTTTCTTGCAGCAGAAAAGTTGGTCTTACCTGTGGTCCCGAGGCTAAAGTTTGCTCGCGGGGTGCTGCCCGCGGGCTCTTTGCGGCGGCAGCAACCAGGAAACAAGAATGCACTTCTTACCTTTGTCAATCTTATCTAATTTTTTGACTGATGTGTACATATATACTTTTGATGGCTCCTACACCCAAGGGTTTAGGTGGAATGTTAACATGGATTCTGCCCAACTATGTCAAGAACATAGAACTCACAAATGACCATTTCAAAAATACTCCTTCCTGTTTTTATAAACCTATTTAAGTAAATGTTTAACTGGTCCTCAAGCCATTCTTCTCCCTGCACATCATCTGTTATCTTATGTTTGGCCTTAAGATAGAATCATGTTAAAACAATCTAAAACCTCAAGTCTGGCCATAGGAACTCTGGAAGCTCAATAGTGTAGTACTGATATCAAATGGGACAAGAAACCGAATTCATTAGTCCATTTTATCCTTTGCTTTCCTGATGTCTGGTAATTTTTTGATAAAAAAAGGATTTGGGAATTCATCATTTGAAGTAGGTACACCATATTTACAATGTTATACTACTCTATACCTGGGCCCCCTTTGTGACCAAAATCATTGCAGAGAATAGAATTGGAAAACAAAATTTTTGAGTACACATTGAGGAATAATTACAAAGTCCCTTGTCATGCCCAACCTCATCTAACAAGGAAGACATGACCAACGAAGATCTTCTTCAAGCAGTTTTACTCAGGTACCTTGATACAATCTTCAGACCACAGGGAACCCCTGGAGCACACTTAAATAGCAAGTGCTGGCCAATCCCAGCAAGCAACGTGGGCCATGCAGATAGGCTGTCACTATGCAGAAGCTAGCAGGCCAGGCAGGGATAGACAAATAAGGACTTGCTTTCTACAAGGAGCGCACCCCATCGGGAGGGTGGAAGGCGGAAACCAGTGCGATCTTTGAGGTGCACCATGTCGCAGCTGCCTATAGGAACCCCTTTTTGTTTAGTTAATCAAGCAGGCAAAGGCATCATTGAGCATGGTGACCCCCCCCCCCAACCACCTGTCTTAGGATCATCTCTTCATTAAACCAGTCTTAGGACACCTCATCTCCCACAAGTTTACATGCCATAGATAGAATGTAGGTTGCCCATCACTGGGTAGGGTCACTCACACATACTCAGGCGTGAGGTACAACAAGGTCTTCTGAGTGAAATTAAGACAGGCTTGAAGGGACTGTCCTGCTTCAATGGCTGCAAATTCCTGTACCACCATAACTTCTTGCCGCCTCTGAACAAACCTTATTCTACATAGACACCACAGGCACACTAGGGAGACCAGCAGCAAGAGTCCAGCGAGGGTTCACATACCCACCCACTCCCTCAGATGACTCATAGCAGCAGCAATCAAAGATGACAATCTTGTAGCCAGTCTAGCATCTGCACGTGTGGAGTTCATCTTCAGGATGGCTACATGTAACTGATCCATTAAGGCGTCGAATTCTCCTGTCCAATTGCCTAGAAGATAACTTGACAACTGTTTAACCAAATTAGAGGAGTGGGCTTAAAAGTCATGACGTATTGGCATGAGTCTTGGAACACCGATAGTATCCCCCACCGGGGCTCCGTTTGGACCAGCATTTGGGTCACACTGAGAAGTGTCAGCAACAGCAGGATCATCATTCTTGTAGCACCTCCTGGTCAATTGTTCAGGGACCCACAACGGTTATTGCCGATCCTGAAGAAACACACAAACAGACACTCTTGCCCATGCCAAAATGGGATCTGGTCCATGCTATAAGCCAGTGATCTTTCCATTTCACATAACTTTCAACTTGCCCGCCTGACACTGATGTCGGTCAGCGGCAGAAAGGCCGTCATCAACCAAAATTAAAAAAAAAAAAATTAAGAGTGAAAGAGTCTAAGGATATCTGTTTCTTGGGGCTTCTACCATGGCCTATTCTTACTTTTTGTTTAATTACGCATTGCTTCAAGGTACGATGTGCTTGCTCAACAACACCTTGACGTTGGGGATTATAAGGCAGGTCATGTCACATCCATCCATTTATAAAAGAATTTGAAAGATTTGGCAGTTTATGCTGGGCCATTATCAGTTTTTAAGTGTTGAGGCTTTCCCCAAGCAGCCCAGGCTTATAGGCAGTGTCCAACAACATTTCGTGCATTTTCTCCACTCATAGGGGTAGCATGAATGACACCTCAACAAGTATCCACAGAAACATGAATGTATTTTAGAGTCCCAAATCCAGACATGTGAGTTACATTCATTTGCCAAAACTTTAGGGGCAAGAGGCCTCTAGGTTAAACCCTACACTAGGGGGATGGTGAAAATGATACACGGTTGACATCCTAAAACTATCTGAAGAGCATCTTCTCAGGACAGATGAAACTACTGCTCTAAGGTCTTAGTAGGTACATTAAATTGTTTACGAAACTGTTGGGCTTCATCCAATGATGAGCTTAAGAATATGAACTCCATGAGGGTACATCTATCCACAAGATCATTTCACTCACTGAGAGGAACAGGCATAGCTTTATGAGCTCTAATATTTTGGACCAAAAAACTTGTGACCTCTTTCTCAGATCAATTCCTGAAGTTCGCTCAGCAACTGGCATATCATGCTCCTAATTTTAATAGGGCCAGCCACTTCTAATATCTTAACTGCATTAAGAAGTATCATGAATCAGAGAGCAAATTAAAGCCAAAGGAACAATTTTTATACACTTCCTGCACAATCTTGAGTTCAATTATTTGTGGAGAGCCGGGTTGATATTGACACAAAATTGGCTCTTAATGGTTAATCACATAAGCTCCACATCCATTTTTGGATCCATCTGTAAAAATGTTTGGTGCCACCTGTATAGGAACACTGAAAGATCACGGGATGTTCTATAAGAAGGATAGCCAAGAGTGTTATGGATAATGATTATCTATCACTCTATGGAATCCACAGCATAATATAGCCCAATCATCCACAGTACCACACAAGATCTTCATCTGCTGACCTCTATAGGGCACAATGATTGAGGTTGGCAAAAACCAAATTATTGTATGCACTGTAGGATCCATTCAGGGTTAATCATGCAACTGCTGTAGGATAATATTCTACTGTTCTAGTTGGAGAAGCATTGGGATAAACCCAAAGCAGAGGGCCATCTTGCCACAACAATCCTATGGGCTGCATGTAGGTGTCTAGAATGCATAGCACAATGTCTGCCCCCTCCTTCCATCGATGTAAAATTGTGCCTTGTAATCCTTTTTCAACCTTCTTTAAAGCTTCCCTTGCTTCATTAGTCAATTGTCTAGGAAAATCCAAGGCTGAATCTCCAATTAAAGTATTATAGAATGGTTTTAATTCATAATTTGGTAATTTTAAATGACGTCTGACACAATCAATATCTCCTAGTAATTTTGCAAATTCATTAAGAGTCTTAAGATTTTCTTTCCTCAATTCAACCTTTTAAGGGATAATGGTATAAGGACATAGTTTTAATCTTAATTAATTTACAAAATTGCCCTTTTGTACCTTTTCTGTGGCAATAATCAAATCCCCTACCTTCTAGCAATTTAACTAAATTTCCATATACTAAATCTAATATCTCTTCATTCTTTTCAGTTAAAAGGATATCATATGTAAAATGGAGCGCAGGAAACATCTGTCTTATTGGGACAATGGCATTAACCACAAAAACGTGACACATAGGAATATTGGCCATACCCTGTGGTAAAACTACCCATTCTAGTCGTTGATCAGGTTCTTCATGATTGCATGATGGAACAGTAAAAGCAAATCTTTCACTATCCCTTGGACAAAGCGGTATAGAAAAAAAAGCAATCTTTTTTTTTTAAGATGCAGAAAAGAAATTCCTCATTTTTTCTTTACTCAGTAAGACTGGAGCTGAATATGTAGATTGTATATAATTATTTTTTTTATTAACTTGAGTATTTCTTATATACATTTCAAGTGTTATTCCCTTTCCCGATTTCCGGGCAAACATCCCCCTCCCCCCTCCCCTTCCTTATGGGTGTTCCCCTCCCAACACTCCCCCCATTGCCGCCCTCCCCCCATAGTCTATTTCACTGGGGGTTCAGTCTTAGCAGGACCCAGGGCTTCCCCTTCCACTGGTGCCCTTATTAGGATATTCATTGCTACCTATGGGGTCAGAGTCCAGGGTCAGTCCATGGATAGTTATTAGGTAGTGGCTTAGTCCCTGGAAGCTCTGGTTGCTTGACATTGTTGTACTTTTGGGGTCTCGAGCCCCTTCAAGCTCTTCCAGTTCTTTCTCTGATTCCTTCAACGGGGGACCTATTCTCAGTTCAGTGGTTTGCTGCTGGCATTCGCTTTCGTATTTGCTGTATTCTGGCTGGGTCTCTCAGGAGCGATCTACATCCAGCTCCTGTCGGTGTGCACTTCTTTGCTTCATCCATCTTGTCTAATTGGGTGGCTGTATATGTATGGGCCACATGTGGGGCAGGCTCTGAATGGGTGTTACTTCAGTCTCTGTTTTAATGAGAAAAAGCAATCTTTTATATCAATCACTACAACAGGCCAACAGTCTGGCAGAGAGGATAATAGAGGAAGCCCGAGTTGCACTGGGCCCATGTTTTGCATCTGTTGATTAATAACTCGTAAATCATGCAACAGTCTGCATTTCCCTGACTTCTTTTTAATCACATATATTGGGGTATTCTAAGGTAATACTGATGGTTTTATATGCTTGGTAGACAGCTTTAGCTGTGGAAAGCTTCTCAGAAAAAGCAGCCACTGAGGAACCCACACAGGCTCCTCTGTTTTCCAGGTAATGGGAACGCTTCCTCAGCGGCCCCATGGAAAAACCCCGTTCCTGATACTTTTCTCTCTGTTGGGCAGTAATAGGGCTAGTCCTACCCTGCATTTGTTTCCCTATTCCTTTACCGAGAAAGTAGCCCATATGTTTCATAATCTTTAGTGAAGTTTCAGAATGCTCAGTGGTCAATTTGAAACCCATATCTTTCATCAAATCTCTCCCCCAAAGGGAAATGGGCAAATCCAACACATAGGGTTGCATAACTCCTGAATGCCCTTCCTGATCTCTCCAACTCAGTTGTCTTGCACTCATATCAGCAGCTCTTGCATAACCGAGACCTTTTAATGTTTGAGATGAGGCCTGTACTGGTCATCCAGAGATCCAATCTTTCTTAGCTATTATACTTCTATCAGCCCCTTTGTCCAACTGTCCTAAGATCCTTTTGCCATCTACCCTTAGCTCCATTACTGGGCATTGGTTTAAACCCAAGGCTAAAAATGTAATGTTGGAGACTGTGGAAATGAAACCATTCTCTCCTCTCCCAGTAGAGTGGTCTACAAATCTTTCATAAAGCTAGGTAAAAGTAATATTTGGGCTATTCTCTCCCCAGGGGAAATGGCAGTAATCCCTTTCAGGGATTCCACCATGATCTTGACTATCCCGGTATAATCTGGGTCAGTAACTCTTGGATGGACATGTAGTCCATTTAAATCTGTAGATGATCTCCCTATAAGTAACCCTACTGGCCCAGGTTCAAGGGGTCCTTTAAAATCAGTTTCTGTCAACTAGACCCCCATTCTAGGAGTTAGCTCGTGTCTGTTGGTGCAGCAGAGGACCAGTCCTGTGGAGCACTAAGTGGCTCACCTTGTCCTCTCGGATGGCGAAAGGAATGTCATATCTCGTGACTCTGTTCTTCATCCTGATTCTCGACTGGCCCATATATTTGTAGGTCCTGGTGTCTTAGACCCGGCTGTCCATTTTTTGGACCTGCTACACCAAAACCCGAGCTAAGAGGCTTCCCATTGATGTCTTTTACTGAGTGGCACTCATGAGTCCAATGGTTCCCTTTTTTGGAGTTGGGGCACAAACCTTGTTGCCTTCGGCATTGGCCAATTCCTATACTGAATAGACTTCTCCTTTCTCATATTGCCTTTTTAGGTGCCCCTGTTGATCACACTTAACACACACTCCTGAACTTCCTCCTTTTCTCTGCGTCATCTGCATAACAGCATCCACAAGTCCAGTATTATACAAAGGTCCCCCTATTTCTCTACAGACCTTCATCCAAGCTTCAAGTCCCTTATACTTGTACGGAATGATAGCTGCTCGATATTCCTTTGTGAACTGTTCATATACCAACTGTTTAATCAAGGGCATAGCCGTATCGGGGTCACCAAAGACTCTCCCTGCTGCTTCCACTAATCGGGCTACAAAGTCAGAGAATGGCTCCATAGGTCCTTGAAGGATCTTGATGAGGTTTCCACTCACTTCTCCCTTATTAGGTAATGATTTCCATGCCTTGGTTGCAACTTCATTAATCTGCTGGTAAACCTGTCCTGGATACCCTGTCTGAGCATTGGCAAACCGTCCCTGACCCAGCAGCATATCTCCATCCCAGACAGTCTGGCTGCCCCCCACCCCGCTGCCAAATTAGAGGCAGCTTGTTCATTGGGAAAATCAATAAGAAAAGCTCTCCAGTCCAAATACTGTCCCAGTCTGAGACAGGCCTGAGCAAGTTTAATCCAATCACTAGGAGTCATGCAAAATCTGTGTCAGACCTCAGTCTGAGGTATGGTAAATGAGGCCATAATGCCATATGTCCTACTGATTTTATCAGGAACTTGATCACCTTAAAATCTAAAGGCTCATTATACCTTTGTTGATTAGCATCCACATAAACAGGATAGGCCAGATGCAGTTCTGTGCTGACTGGGTCCCACACTTCTGGGCAGAATGTACTTCCCATTTGTTGCACGCCCAATGTCTCCCCAGCAAGAAGGACCATGCGGCAACAGGATTCTTCTGCGAACAAGCCATTACTGTACAGGTCTCTTTAACAGGGACAGTGGGACCTCAAGCAGCAAGAGTTCTCACCTCATATATACAGCAGCTGAGGCTATGCTAACTGTCCTTCAGGGATTGGTGGAGCATGAATGACCTCATTAGCATGGTGCTGCTCCCTCATTAGCATATTACCAACCAGCTGATGCCAGTTGCAAACCCTGCACATGCACAGTGCTGTTGTTCACCACAGGAGGGCGCCCTGTACCCGCAACTCCATTTCCTCCCTCTACAACATTGCAGGGAGGAGGAACTGAGGGGAACCTCCCAGGAAGTTCCTCCACCATTTTAGGCATTTTCCTTTTCTTCTTCTTAATCTGTTTCGTCTGTTTCTTCCACTGTATCTGTCTTTTCTGAGTCTGTTTTTTTTTTTTTTTTTTTTTTTTTTTTTTTTTTTTTTTTTTATTTCCCTGGTTTTCTGAACCTTCCTCTTGAAGCATTTCGTGGGCAGCTTGCCCCTTCTCTATATTTTCCTGACAACATTTTTGATCCTCAACACAACTATGGACTAAGCGCCACACTGGATGGACCTCAGGTCTTAGAGACACCTGTTCCCATGCAAAATCAAGGTCTTTCCCTAATTTTTCCCAACTTGCCACAGTAAGATTAGCAGAGACTGGGAACCAGGGGGCAATGACATCGCATTCACACAAAAATCTCTCTATGGTGCTCCTTTTTATTTTTAGTTTCTTATGTTCAAACAGCTCTTGAAGAGCCAGAAAATTTGGATGAAACTGGGAGGTCCCCATGACCAAAATGTTCTAGGTTGCTGTGGCTAAATTCACCAAGCGTCTTCATAATTTCAGTTTGTTTCTATGGAGAACTTTCTTGTTAAATACCCTGAGAATTTATAACGACTTATTTCCTGCGGCCCTTATGGTCCCACCTTACCTTGGGAACTTTCCAGTGATACCCAGACTGCAAGAAGTTCTGATATCAGGAGGTCCCTGTACGGGCCACCACTTGCTTCGTCCAACCTCGACCAGCAAGGAAGACACAAATAGTGAAGATCTTCTTCGAGCAGTTTTATTCAGGAACTTTGGTACAATCTTCTGACCCCAGGGAACCCCCACACCACACTTAAATAGCTAGCGCTGGCCAATCCTAGCAAGCAAGTGGGTCATACAGATAGGCTGTCAAAATGCAGAATCTAGCAGGCCACCCAGGCATAGACAAATAAGGAATAGTTTTCTAAAAAGAGAGCTCACCACTGGGAGGGTGGAAGGCAGAAATCAGCACCAACTTTGTGGCCTGGCATGTTGCAGCTGCCTTCAGTTGCTTTTCAAGGAATTTACAATAAGAAATGGAAATACAATATTCATTCAATTAAAGGTCTGTAGGGAAAATACTAGACTTTGGGAAACAGAGAAAACCTAGAAAATTGAATTGTATGTCAGAGGAAAAAACGTGTCACATACAGAATAATAATATTCTCTAGAAGAATCTCCATGTTCCTACATCTTTACTACCCATGCAAATCCCCTGAACAACTTTCTCCATTCAGAGCATGAAACCACTAGTGAAGCAGAGAGAAGTCTATAGATTTAGAGAGATGGAGTACATAAAGGTTTCCACTGTGTCACAGGAGACATACCTGGAAAGTGTTTACTATTTGGCATCTAATTCAGAGAAATTGGGGAGCGATAATAAAGAGGATGAAGAGATTCGAAATGGGTAGAAGGATCCTGGGCCTCTATCTTGGTATAAAAAACAAGGAAGAAATATGTGGTCCTTTGGAAAGCTCAGAGAACCCTTGGTAGGGGTTGAGTGGGATCGCTGAAGAGAAATCCTTGATCTGAGCCTTCTACATAAGGGAATAAGGAACTGTGAGGCTCTTAGAAGCATCTGGACTTCCCTGTTCTTATGGTTCCTGGAAGTAAAAGGGTTTATATCATTTATTTCTTTATTCCAAAAGCCAAGTGTTGTGAAGGGCACAGTTGTTTTCCTGAGAACTCATGACCTTTACTCTTTTTCTCAAGAAGAAAAGGTCCTAACGAAGAAGGGAAAAACAAGTATTGTGTCACTAACTAAGGTAAACACGTACATGCTTTGGACACCTATAATGCACTTTGTGTCTGACACTGATATTTGGGAGAGAAAAGTGCTTCTATTTGGGACTTCAATAACTCAGTCGTTCCACTAGTATTACTCTACCACTTCAGATTTCCAAGTCAATATTTGTGATGACTTTGCTGCTTTCTTTTCTTTTATATCATTCATTTTTTTATATTTAAACAAAATTTATTGCTTTTCAAATAGATGTTTCTATATATACCTTTAAAATATTATTTCCTTTCCCAGTTTCCTGCACATAAGATCCCTGCCTGTTCCATTTCCTTCTTCTCTAACCAAACTTTCTGCCGCATGACATTGCCTTGAACTGGGAGACAAACTAGGGAGGACAAGGGCTTCTCTTTCCAATGTTGCCCAAAAAGGCCATTTTCTGCAACATATGCATTTGCAGCCATAGGCCAGTCAATATACTTTCTCTGTATATTGGTCTAGTTATAAAAAGCTCTGGTTCATTGGTATCGTTGTTCTTATGGGGTTTAAAGAACCTTCAGCTCTTCTAATCCTTTTTCAAAATTTAACCATATGTCTGTTTTCAGTACACTGGTTTGCTACTAGCATTGACACACTGTATCTATGTCTCTCAGTAAATAACTATATCAAGTTCCTTGCAGAATGCACTTCTTACCTTCATCAATCTTATCTAGTTTTTTTTTTTTTGTCTGATGTATACATATATAATTTATTGGCTCTTACACCTATGAAGTTAATTGGAAAGTTAACATGGATTTTGACCAACTACGCCAAGAATATAGAATTCAAAAATGACAATTTCAAAGACTCCCCCTGTTTTTATGAACCTATTGAAGTAGACTTTATTTTTTCTCTTTTATTCAGAGCGGCGGACCGAACCCAGGGCCTTGTGCTTGCTAGGCAAGCTCTCTCCATTGAGGTAAATCCCCACCCCCGAAGTAGACGTTTAACTGGTCCTCAGGTCATTCTTTTCGCTGCACATCATCCAGTATCTTACGTTTGGCCTGAAGAAAGTATCATGGTAAATCATACTAAACCCTCAATTCTGGCCATGGGAACACTGGAAGCTAGAGAGTATAGTACTGATATCAAATGGGACAAGAAACAGAATTCAAAAGTCCATGTTGTCCTTTGCTGTCCTGATGTCTGGTAATTTTTTGATAAATAAGAATTTGGGAGATTACCATTTGAAGTAGGTACACAGAATTTACACTATTATACTTACTCTATATCTGGGCCCCATTTGTGACAATATCATTGCAGAAAATGGTATTTGAAAATAGAATTTTTGACTACATTGAGAAATATTTACCAAGTTTCCTAACAAGGAATTTACAATAAGAAATTGAAATACAATATCCATTCAATTATATGTGTATAGGAAAAATACTGGTCATTGGGAAACAGAGAAAACCTAGAAAATTGAACTGTGTGTCATAGGAATGAACCTGGGAATAAAAATATAACCTAGGAGAATCTCCTACTCTCCATGTTGCTAAATCGTTTTCACCCATGCCAAGCCCCACAGCATGTAACCACTAGTGAAGCACAGAGAAGTCTCTAGCTTTAGAGAGGAGTATATAAAGGTTTCCACTGTGTCACAGGAGACATAGCTTTAAAGTGCAAACTTGAATCTGGTCAATGTAAGGAAAGGTATTCATCAGGTAGGAGATGACAGTTTTCAGTGACATCATTATTAGGCATTCCCTGAAAACTCTCTTGTAACGTGCAGAGCACTAGATTCTTCTGTGATGTCACAAGTGTTGTTGTGACTGCAACTACCTCTGAGATATTCTTTCAGTACCTCTAGGGTTTACAAATAGGCCTCTACTTCAAAGAAAATTTGGGAGTGATAACAAAGAGGCTGAAGAGAACAGAAATAGGGAGAATTAAGCTGATCTTCATTCTTGGTATAAAAAACAAAGAAGAAATATGTGGTCCTTTGGAAAGCTCAGTGAGTCCTTTGTAGGGGTTGAGTGGTATCACTGAAGGGATAGCATTGATCTGAGTCTTCCACATAAGGGAATCAGGAGCTGGGAGACCCTCAGAAGCATCTGCACGTCTCTTTTCTTATCTGGACTTCTCTGTTCTGATGGTTCCTTGAAATAAGAGAGTTTATATCATTAATTTCTTTATACCATAAGCCAAGCGTTGTGAAGGGCACAGTTGTTTTCCTGAGAACTCATGACCTTTAGTCTTTTTGTCAAGAAGAAAAGGTCCTAAGGAAGAAGGGAAAAACAATTATTGTATCCCTAGCTCTGAGTAAACTCCTCCATGCTTTGGATACCTATAGTGCAGTTTGTGTCTGACACTGATATCTGGGATAGAGAAGTACTTGTTGTTAAGACTTCATCATCTCAGTCTTTCCACTAGTATTACTCTGAACAACACTTCAGATTTCTGCATCAATATGTCTTTTTACTTGGCAGCTTTCTTTCTTTCATATCATTCTTTTTTCATTTTTTACCAAAATTTATTGATTTTATAAATGGATGTTTCTATATTTACTTTTAAAATATTATTTCCTTTCCCAGTTTCCTGCCAATAAGGTTCCTACCCGTTCCATTTCCTTCTTTTCAAACCAGCCTTTCTGCCGCAATGCATTCCCTTGAACTGGGAGACAAAGTAAGGAATACAAGGGCTTCCCTTTCCAATGTTGTCCAAAAAGGCCATTTTCTGTCACATATGCATTTGGAGCCATAGGTTAGTCGATGTACTTCCTTTGTAAATCTATTATGAGAGAGCGCTGGTCACTGGCATTGTTGTTCTTCTTGGGTTGAAAGCACCTTCAGCTCTTCGAATCCTTTTTCAAAATTTACCAACAAGAGGTCCGTTTTCAGTTCACTGGTTTGGTCCCAGCATTCACTTCTGTATTTGACATGCTGTATCTGTGTCTCTCAGTAAATATTTATATCTGTTTCCGGGCAGAATGCACTTCTTACCTTCATCTATCTTATTTAGTTTGGTTGGCTGATGAGTACAAATATAGTTTTGGTGGCTCTTAAACATATTTCGTCAAGTGGAATGTTTACATGGATTTTACCCAACTAAAAGAATGTATAATTAAAAAATGACAATGCAAATAGACTCCGTCCTGTTTTTATGAACCTATTGAAGTAGACGTATAACTGGTCCTCAAGTCATTCTTCTTAATGCCCATTATCTGGTATCTTACTTTTGGTTTTAAGAAAGAATCATGGTAAAACATCCTAAACCCTCAGGTCTGGCCATGGGAACACTGGAAGCTAGATAGTGTAGTACTGATATCAAATGGGACCAGATAAAAGAATTCAATAGTCCATGTTGTCCTTTGCTTTCCTGATATCTGGTAATGTTTTGTTAAAATAAGGATTTGTGAGTGTATCATTTGAAGTAGGTATACAGTATTTACGCTGTTATACTCACTCTATTGCTGGGCCCCCTTTGTGAACAAAATCATTGCAGAAAATGGAATTGGAAACAGAATTATTGAGTACACATTGAGGATTATTTACAAAATCCCCTATCAAGAAATTAACCATAAGGAATTGAAATACAATATTCATTCAATTAAAGGTCTGTAGGGAAAATACTGGCCTTTGTCAAACAGAGAAAACACAGAAAATTGAACTATATATGAATGGAATGAAAGTGGGAATAAAAATATTATCTAGAATTATCTCCTACATTCCATGTTCCTAAATCTTTTCTACCCTGTCTAATTTTCCCCATTCAGAGCATGTAACCACTAGTGAAGTAGAGAGAAGTCTCTAGCTTTAGAGAGATGGGTTATGTATAGTTTTCTACTGTGTAACAGGAGACATACCTGGAAAGTCCAAATTCGAATCTGGTCAATGTAAGGAAAGGTGTTCAGCAGTTAGTCCAAAGGAGTTCTCAGTGCCATCATCATTAGGCCCTCCTGAAAACTCTCTTGTAACTTGGAGAGTTCTAGCTTCTTCTGTGATGTCATAACTATTGTCGTGACTGCAACTGCCTCTCAGATATTCCTTCAGTACCAATAGGTTTTACTAAGATCCTCTAATTCAGAGCAAATTGGGGTGTGATAACAAAGAGGATGAAGAGATTGGAAATGGAAAGAAGGAATCTGGCCTTCTGTCTTGGTATAAAAAATAAGGAAGAGATATGTGGTCCTTTGGAAAGTTCAATGAGTCCTTTGTAGGGCTTGAGTGTTATCGCTGAAGAGATAGCCTTAATCTGAGCCTTATACATAAGGGAATCATAAGCTTGGAGACTCTCAGAAGCAAAAGGACTTCCCTGTTCTTATGGTTCCTGAGGGATTATATCGTTCATTTCTTTATTACAAAAACCAAGTGTTGTGAAAGGCAGAGTTGTTTCCTGAGAGCTCATGACTTTTACTCTTTTTGTCAAGAAGAAAAGATCCTAAGGAAGAAGGGAAAAGCAAGTATTCTGTCCCTAACTCAAGGTAATCTCCTCTGTCCTTTGGACACCTATAGTCCAGTTTGTGTCTGACACTGATATTTGGGAGAGTATGTTCTTCTAGTTGAGACTTCATCATCTCAGTCTTTCCACTAGTATTACTATGACTACGACTTTAAATTTCCGAGTCAATAATTGTGATGACTTTGCACATTTATTTTCTTTTATATCATTCCTTTTTTATATTTTAGCAAAATTAATTACTTTTAACTCTCTCTCTATATATATGTATGTATATACACATTTAAAATACTCTTTCCTTTTCCAGTTTCCTGACCATAAGTTCCCTACCCATTCCATTTCCTTCTTTAACCAGCCTTTCTGCCTCATGACATTACCTTGAACTGGAAGACAAACTAGAGAGGACAAGTGCCTCTCTTTCCAATGTTGCCCAAGAAGGCCATCCTCAGCCACTTATGCATTTGGACCCATAGGTCAGTCCATGTATTTTCTTTTTATATTGGTCTAGTACAAAAAAGCTCTGGTTCAATGGCATAGTTGTTCTTATGGTGTTGAAAGCAACCTCAGCTCTTCTAATTCTTTTTCAAAATTTACCAACAAGAGGTCCGTTTTCAGTGAACTGGTTTGCTACCAGCTTTCACTTCTGTATTTGACATGCTGTATCTGTCTCTCTCAGTAAATATTTATATCTCGTACCTGGCAGAAAGCACTTCTTACCATCATCAATCTTATCTAGTTTTGTTGGTTGATGTATACATATATACTTTTGGTGGCTCCTACACCTAAGTGTTTAAGTGGAAAGTTATCATGGATTCTGGCCAAATATGTCAATAGTGTAGAATTCACCAATGACAATTTCAAATAGACTCTCTCCTGTTTTTATGAACCTATTGAAGTAGATGTATAAATGGTCCTCAAGGTTTTTTTCTCCCTACCCATCATTGGGTATTTTATGTTTGGCCTTAAGAAGAATCAAGGTAAATCATCCTATGCTAAAGTCTGGGCATGCAAACACTGGAAGGTGCTCAGAGTGTATTGATATCAAAAGAGACTAGAGAACCAAATTCCAAAGTTCATGTTTTCCTTTGCTTTCCTGATGTCTGGTAATTTTTTGTTAAAATAAGGATTTGGGAGTTTTTCATTTGAAGTAGGTATACAGTATTTACAGTGTTATACTCACTCTATATCTGGGCCTCCTTTGTGACCAAAATCATTGCAGAAAATGGAATTGGAAAACAGAATTATTGAATACACATTGAGCAATATTTACACACCCCTTAACAAGGAATTTACAATAAGAAATTGAAATACAATATTCATTCAATTATAGGTCTGTTGGGAAAATACTCGTATTTGGGAAACATAGAAAACAAATAAAATTGAACTGTATGTCACAGGAATGAACTGTGAATAATAATATTATCTAGAAGAATCACCTACACTCCATGCTCATAAATATTTTCTACCCATGCCAATATCCTGACTAACTTTCTCCGCTCAGAGCATGTAACTGCTAGTCAAGCAGAGAGAAGTCTCTAGCTTCAGAGATATGGAGTACATAAAGGTTTCCACTGTGCCACAGGACATGGACCTAGAAAGGGCACCCTGGAATCATGTCAGTCTAAGGAAAACTGTTCACCCTGTAGGCCATGGCATTTCTCACTGATATCACCATTAGGCCCTCCCTGAAGACTCTCTTGTAACCTGGAGAGCCCTAGCTTCTTCTGTGATGTCACAACTGCTGTTTTGACTGCAACTGCCTCTCAGAAATCCTTCAGTATCTCTAGGGTTTACTAATTGGTCTCAAATTCAGAGCAAATTGGGGAGTGATAACAAAGATGATGAAGAGATTGGAAATGAAGAGAAGGAAGCTGGCCTTCTGTCTTGGTATAAAAAACAAGGAAGAAATATGTGGTTTTTGGGAAAACTCAGTGAGTCTTTGGTACGTGTTGAGTTGTATCTCTGAAGAGATAGCCTTGATCTGAGACTTTCATATATAGAAATCAGAACCTGGGGGCCTATCAGAAACATCTGGACTTCCCTGTTCTTATGGTTTCTCTAGTCAGTGAGATTATATCATTCATTTCTTTATTCCAAAACCCAAGTGTTGTGAAGGGCATATTTGTTTCCCTGAGAGGTTATGACGTTTACTCTTTTTGTCAAGAAGTAAAAGTCCTAAGGAAGAAGTGAAAAACAAGTATTGAGTCCCTAGCCCCGAGTAAATTCCACCATGCTTTGGATATCAATAGTGAAGTTTGTGTCTGACACTGATATCTCTAAAGGAGAAGTACTTGTAGTTGAGACTTCATCATTTCAGTCTCTCCACTAATATTACTCTGAAGACCACTTCAGATTTCTGAGTCAATATGTGTGATTACTTAGCAGCTTTCTTTTCTTTTATATATTTCTCTTTATAGCAAATTTTATTTGCTTTTTATACCTGGATGTTTCTATATTTACATTTAAAATATTATTTTCTTTCCAAGTTTCTTGCCTTTCAGATCCCTACTTGTTCACTTTTCCTACTTCTCTAACCAGTTTTTCTGTGTGTTGACACTCCCTTGAACTGGGAGACAAATTATGGAGGACCAAGGGCTTCATTTCCATTGTTGCCCAAAAAGGCCATCCTCACTAACGAATGCATTTGGAGCCATTGGTCAGTCCATGTACATTCTTTGTATATTACTCTAGTAACTTAAAGCTCTGGTTAACTGGCATAGTTTTTCTTATGAGGCTGAAAGCCCCCTCAACACTTCTAATCCTTTTTTTAAAATTTACCAACAGGAGGTCCGTTTTCAGTTCACTGGTATGCTACCAGCATTCACTTCCGTATTAGACATGCTGTATCTGTGTCTCTCACTAAATATTTATATCCAGTTACTGGCAGAATGCACTTCTTACCTTCATCAATTTTATCTAGCTTTGTTGGCTGATGTGTACACATATACATTTGGTGGCTCCTACATCTAAGTGTTTAAGTGGAAAGTTTACATGGATTCTGCCCAACTATGTCAAGAATATAGAATTCACAAATGACAATTTCAAATAGATTCTCTCCTGTTTTTATGAACCTATTAAAGAAGATGTTTAACTTGTCCTCCAGACATTTTTCTCCCTGCCACTCTTCCAGTATCTTACATTTGACCTTAAGAAAGAATCATGGTAAATCATGCTACACTCAAGTCTGGGCATACAAACACTGGAAACTAGATAGAGTGTACAGGAATGACCTGTGAATAAAAATATTGTCTATAAGAACTACCTACACTCTGGACTTTTCTGTTTTTTTGGTTCCTGGAAGACAGTGGGTTTATATCATTCATTTCTTTATTCCAAAAGCCAAGTGTGTGTAGGGCATTTTTGTGTTCCTCAAAACTCATGACCTTTATACACTTTCAAGAAGAAAAGGACAAAAGGAAGAAGGGAAAAACAAGTATTGTATGCTTAGCTCCAAGTATACTCCATGCTTTGGATATCTATAGTGCACTTTTTGTCTGACACTGATATATGGGAGAGAGAACTGCTTCTAGTTGAGACTTGATCATCTCAGTCTTTCTGCTAGTATTACTCAGACTACCACGTCAGATTTCCTAGACAATACACGTGATTACCTAGCATCTTTCTTTTCTTTTATGTCATTCATATTTTTTAGAAAATTGTATTGCTTTTTTTAAACTGGATGTTTTCTATATTTACATTTAAAATATTAATTCCTTTCCCAGTTTATTCCCTTAAGATCCTACCTGTTCCCTTTTCTTACTTCTATAACCAGACTTTCTGTCCACTGACATTCCCTTGAACTGGGAGACAAATTTGGGAGGACCAAGGGCATCATCACCATTTTTGCCCAAAAAGGCCATCCTCTGCCACATATGAATTTGGAGCCATAGATCAGTCCATGTACGTTCTTTGTTTATTGTTCTGGTATCCGAAGGCTCTGGTTTATTGGCATTGTTGTTTTATGGGGTTGAAATCACCTTCAGCTCTTCTAACCTTTTTCAATATTTACCTACAAGAGGTCTGTTTTCAGGTCATTGGTTTGCTACTAGCATTCACTTCTGTATTTGACATGCTGTATCTGTGTCTCTCAGTAAATATATTTATCGAGTTCCTGGAAGAATGCACTTATTAGCTTTATCAATCTTACCTAGTTTTGGTGGCTGATGTATATAAATAATTTTGGAGGCTTCTACACTTACGTTGCTAAGCGGAATGTTAACAAGGATTCTCCCCAACTATGTCTAGAATGTAGAATTCACAGATGACAATGTAAATAGACTCCCTCCTGTTTTTATGAACCTATTGAAGTAGACATTTAACTGGTCCTCAAGCCATTCTTCTCCCCTGCCCATCATCTGGTAGATTACATTTGGCCTTAAGAAAGAATCATGGTAAAATATCCTAAACACTCAAGTCTGGCCATGGGAACACTGGAAGATAGATAGGGTAGTACTGATATCAAATGGGAGTAGAGAACCGAATTAAAAAATCCATGTTATACTTTGCTTTCCTGATGTCTGGTAATTTTTTTGGTAAAAAAAAAGGATTTGGGAATTCATCATTTGAAATAGGTACACAGTAGTTACAGTGTTGTACTCATTCTATAGCTGGGCCCCCTTTGTGACAAAAATCATTGCAGAAAATTTAATTGGAAAACAGAATTTTTGATTACACAATGAGGAACATTTACAAAGTCCCCTATCAAGGAATTTACAGTAAGAAATTGAAATACAATATTCATTCAATTAAAGGTTGTAGAGAAAATACTGGCATTTGGGATAGAGAGAAAACACAGAAAATTGAACTTTATGTCACAGGAATGAACCTGGGAATAAAAATATTATCTAGAAGTATTTCCTACACTCCATGTTCCTAAATCGTTTCTACCCATGCTAAGCCCCTGGCTAACTTTCTAAATTCAGAGCATGTAACGACTAGAGAAGCAGAGAGAAGTCTCTACTTTAGAGTGATGTAGTACATACAGGTTTCCACTGTGTTTCCTGAGACATACCTGGTAAGGACACTCTCGAATCTGGTCAATGTAAGGAAGTGTTCAGCATGTAGATCACGGTAGTGCTCAGTGACATTATCATTAGAACCTCCCTGAAAACTCTCTTATAATCTGGTGACCTCTAGCTCCTTCTGTTGTCATGACTGCAACTGCCTCTCCGATTTTCCTTCAATACCTCTAAGGTTTACTATTTGGCCTAATTCAGAGACAATTTGGAAGTGAGAAAAAAGAGGATGAAGGATATGAAATGGAGAGAAGGAAGCTGGCCATCTGTCTTGGTATAAAAAAACAAGGAAAAATATGTGGTGCTTTGGAAAGCTTAGTATGTCCTTGTTAGGTGTTGAGGGGTAACTCTGAAGAGATAGCCTTTATCTTCGCCTTCCACATAAGGGAATCAGGAGTCGGGAGCCTCTCAGAAGCATCTGGACTTCCCTGTTCTTTTGCTTTCTGGAAGTCAGAGAGTTTATATCATTCATTTCTTTATTCCAAAGCCAAGTGTTGTGAATGGCACAGTTGTATCCCTGACAGGTCATGGACTTTATACTTTTTGTCAAAAAGAGAAAGTTACTAAGGAAGACGGGATGGACAAGCATTATGTCCTCAGCTCAGAGTTTATTCTTCAATGTTTTGGATACCTATTGTGCAGTTTCTGTCTGATACTTCTATCTGGGAGAGAGAAGTGCTCTAGTTCAGATATCATCATCTTAGTCTTACCATTTGTATTACTCTGACTATCATTGTAGATTTCCAAGTCAATAGGTATAATTAGTTGGCAGTTTACTTTTACTTAATATCTTTCATTATTTTGGAAATTTTTTTGCTTTTTTAACTGGATGTTTCTATATTTTCATTTAAAATGTTATTTCCTTTCCCAGTTTCCTGCCTAAAAGATCTTTAACTGGTTACCCTGCCCTTCTACTATAACCCTCCTTATTACCCCTTGACATTACCTTGAACTTGGAGTCAAACCTAGGGAGGACCAAGGACTTCTCCTTCCATTGGTGCCCACGAAGTCCATCCTCTTCCACATATGCAGTTGGAGCCATAGCTCTGTCCATGTACATTCTTTGAATATTGTTCTAGTATCAGAAAGCTCTGGTTCATTGGCATTGTTGTTCTTATAGCGTTAAAGCCCTTCAGCTCTTGTAATCTTTTTTTAAAATATAAAAAAAAGAAGTCCATTTCCAGTTTACTGGTATGCCACTAGCATTCACTTCTGCATTTGTATAATCTAGCTGTGTCTCTCAGGAAATATCTATATTTGACAGAATGCATTTCTTACCTCCATCAGTCTTGTGTAGTTTCGGTGGCTGATGTATGTATATGTACTTTTGATGGCTCCTACAGCTATAATTTTAGCTGGAATTTTAACATGAATTCTGCGCATCTAGGTCAAGACTGTAGAATCCACAAATGGCAACACCAATTAGACTCCATCCTGTTCTTTTGAAACTACTTATATTGAGGCTTCACTGGTCCTCAAGTCATTCCTCTCGCATCCCATCCTCCTATATCTTATGTTTGACTTTAATAACGATCATGGTAAAATATCCAAACCCTCAAGTATGGCAATGAAACACAGGAAGGTAGATATTGCAGAACTGATATCAAGTGGGACTAGAGAAACGAATTAAATAGTCCATGTGGTACTTTCATTTATTAATGTCTGGTAATTTTTTGATAAAATAAGGATTTGGGAGTGTGTCATTGAAGTATGTATACAGTATTTACACTGTTATGCTCATTCTATAATTGGGCCACTTCTGTTGCCAAAAATCATTGCAGATATGGAATTGAAAAAAAGAATTTTTGAGTACACATTCTGGAATATTATAAAGTCCCCTACCATGGAATGTACAATAAAAAAATATAATATAATATTCATTCCATTACTGGACTATAGGGAAAATCCTAGTGTTTGGGAAACTGATAAACCTGAGAAAATTGAACTATAGGCCATAGGAATGGACCTGGGAATAAAATTATTATCCATATTAATCTCCTCCACTCTAGGTTCCTAAATCTTTTCTACCAATGCCTCGTCCCTAGCTATCTTTCACCATTCAGAGCATGTAATCATTAAGGAAGCCAAGAGAATTCCCTAGCTTTAGAGATACAGTATGTATAGTTTTCCACTGTGTCACAGGAGACACTCCTGTAAAGTGCACCCTTGAATCTACTCAACGTTAGTAAAGCAGTTCAGCAGGTAGTCCATGGCAATTCTCTGTGATATCATCATTAGGCCCTCCCTGAAAAATCCCTTACATCCTGGAGAGCCCCAGCTTCTTCTGTGATGTCAAAAGTGTTGTCGTGTCTTCAACTGCACCTCGGATATTCCTTCAGTACCTCTAGGATTTACCAATTATCCTTCTGTTCAGAATAAACAGCCATTTGGAAGGGAGAACAAAGAGGATGAAGATATCAGAGATGGGGAGAAGGAAGCTGGCCTTCTGTCTTGGCATAAAAGTAAACAAGAAATATGTGGATCTTGGGAAAACACCCTGGGAAGATGGCTTTAATTCTTTTGTTCTATGGGATCACCAAGCTCATGGAGAAGTTGCTGAACATCCTAAAGACCTTTTTCCAGATGGTAAAGTTTCTAGATACCCCTTATTAGATTTTGATGGTCCTGGGGATTGTATGGCTGATGGTAAATGTTTCCCAGAATGAGTGCTAGAGCCAGGTTGATGTTTAGATGCTTTAGAAGACATGGAAATTTTTTCATATACTTGTGCTCATGGCACAAGGTCTACATGATTTTTTTTTCGATGTGGACTGTCCTTTAGACCTTTGTAAGTATTAAAAAATGGTTTTGTATCTTTGAAGTGTAATTTGCACAATGACAAATCACTTTGAGCATGGAGAACACTTTCTGTAGCACTAGAGAGGGGTGAAGAAATTCCCTGAAACCTAGGGCAGATGGTGAACATGCCTTTTCAGTTGAAGGAGGAGTTACTTGAGCATCTTGGGACAATATGGAATGTCCGGCATGCCCTTGTAAGGATTGGCAACTTTCCACAAATCCTTAGTCTTTTTTGAAAATTCGCTGTCCCTTTGGACAGATGGAGAATGTGTGAGTCTCACCTGAGGAGTAGTTGTAGTTTTTGGTGTCTCTTTGTCAGCAGAAGATGGCACAAGATCCCTTTTGGCAGAAGGGGGAAGGTTGAAACTGTCTCCCTTAGAGAAGAAATTTCTAAAGACTCCATCAAAAGGATAAAATCTTAACCCTTTGTTTCTAGAAACTCGATGCCTGTGGCCCAATTTGGTATATGGAGAATGTCAAGTATTTCTCCACAGAGTGGACATGTGAAATAAATCTAATTGGGTAGATGGGGATAGTTGTAAAGCATGCTGTTCAGATGCAGTAGATCCTACGACATCCTTCTCACATGAGGAAGGTCTTAATGTATCGTGTATATATGTGGAAATACTGACTGTGATGTCAGAATGGGGGGAATGTATTAGAGCTACCTCTGAGATGTGACCTCTCCTAGAGAAACAGTGGCATATGTGAGAGGTCTGAGACACTCATGTGCAGATAAGGAGGTTCTAGACATCGTTGTGTAACTGTGTAAGTTCCAAGAAAAATTTCCTCTGCAGGAAAAATGGAAAGAGACTTTCATATTGAAGTATTGAAGTGTCAGGTTCCCTACCCTGCTTGATAGGCAAAACAGGTTCCAAGGCCCCTTCAGGAGATAAGGTAAAATTGAAAGGCTTTTAGGTATTTGGCAGTTGTTCTGTGTCAGTTTGTGGGTATAAAGAAGGACTGGAAACCCTTTGTGCATATTTGGAAGAGTGTGTAGCATCTTCTGTAGTTGGGGAAGATGGCTGATCTTGAGGAGATTAAGAAGTTCCTATAGTCATCTGTGAAGTTTGCGGAGGTCATATCCATTCTTTGCACAAATGGAATCCAAGGAATCCCTTTCCTCAGATGTCGAGGATGCTACAGACACTGGTGTTTGCATATCATGTTCCCCTACTCCTCGTTCATATATGGCTGGATCCATAACCTTCTCTACAGATGCAATATGTCCTAGAACATCTTTTGTACATGTGTTGTGTCCACAAGCCATTTCTGAATATGTGGCTGTGGGTAGAACTCCTTTTGTAGATGTTTCTTGTCCTGCAGTCTCTTTTTGAGATAGAGTACTACTCAGAGAATCATGCTCAGTTTTGGGAAATTCTAGCATCTCTGATGTACATGTGGAAAATTTTGGAGCCTCTCTTTTCAGGACAGAATGACATAGAGTCCCCTGAGGAGGAAGTGTATGTTTTCTCTTCTCTGTACATTGTATCAATATGGAGTCTGCATGGCTCATTATCAGTGTGTTATGATAAACTTCTCTCTTTTGGGCCTGATGACAAGTCAGGAGGGTCCTTTTTGGTGGTAGAGGATATTTGAATATTTCTCTATTTTATAGGGACATTGGAAGTACTGGGGGAGATGGTGAGGTTGCTAGATCATATTTTTTATGTGAAGAAGGCACAAGAGTTCCTTATGTGGACTCACAATTTTCTAACATATCTTGTGTGGGTGTGGAACTCTCAAGAGCCCTTTCAAAAACTGGCAATCATTCTTGATCTAATGGTGTACATGCAGAAAGTTTTCTCTCTGCTTGGGCTGTTATGTATGTTATGAGGTTGACTTGAGGATTTATGACTGTATTTTGCCCCCCTTGGATCATAAGTGATGATTTAAGTCCTTTTTTAATAGTAGAGGACTTTGAAGTTTCTCTTGGATTAATAGGGATTTCAGAAATCCCCGTTGTCAGCAGAATCAGTTTTCAACTCATTTTACCCGAAGCAGATTGCATAAGGCACTTTGGTGGAGATGGGGGACATTTTGAGTGTCTTTGTGAGTGGACATAGCTCTCTGCCAAGCTTTGGCAGTTGGCGAAGGTATTAAAGTCTCGTGTTGACTCCTCCATTGTTGGTGGGATTGCAGACTGGTACAACCATTATGGAACTCAGTCCGGAGGTTCCTCAGAAAATTGGACATTGAACTGCCTGAGGATCCAGCTATACCTCTCTTGGGCATATACCCAAAAGATACCCCAGCATATAAAAAAGACATGTGCTCCACTATGTTCATAGCAGCCTTATTTATAATAGCCAGAAGCTGGAAAGAACCCAGATGCCCTTAAACAGAGGAATGGATACAGAAAATGTGGTACATCTACACAATGGAATATTTCTCAGCTATCAAAAACAATGACTTTACGAAATTCATAGGCAAATGGTTGGGACTGGAAAGTATCCTCCTGAGTAAGGTTACCCAATCGCAGAAAAACACACATGGTATGAACTCATTGATAAGTGGCTATTATCCCAAATGCTTGAATTACCCTGGATGCCTAGAACAAATGAAACTCAACACGCATGATGAAAATGTGAATGCTTCATTCCTTCTTTAAAAGGGGAACAAGAGTACACTTGGCAGGAAATAGAGAGGCAAAGATTAATACAGAGACAGAAGGAACACCCAATCAGAGCCTGCCCCACATGTGGTCCATACATACACACCAATCAAATTAGACAAGATGGATGAAGCAAAGAAGTGCAGGCCGTCAGGAGCCGGATGTAGATCTCTCCTGAGAGACACAGCCAGAATACAGCAAACACAGAGGCGAATGCCAGCAGCAAACCGCTGAACTGAGAATAGGACCCCTGTTGAAGGAATCAAAGAAAGAACTGGAAGAACTTGAAAGGGCTCGAGACCCCATATGAACAACAATGCCAAGCAACCAGAGCTTCCAGGGACTAAGCCACTACCTAAAGACAATACATGGACTGACCCTGGACTCTAACCTCATAGGTAGCAATGAATATGGTAGTAAGAGCACCAGTGGAATGGGAAGCCCTGGGTCCTGCTAAGACAGAACAGCCAGTGAACTAGATTGTTCGGGGTAGGGCGGCAATGCGGGGAGGATGGAGAGGGGAACACCCAGAAGGAAGGGGAGGGGGAAGGGGGATGTTTGCCTGGAAACCGGAAAGGTAATAACACTGGAAATGTATATAAGAAATACTCAAGTTAATAAAAAAAATATAAGCTCGTGTTGAAAGGGGGCAGGACTTAATACATTTGTGGAATATGGAAATCAATGAGATTACCTTTTAAGCAGAAGATTTGCAGACCTCTTTATTTGATGGGACCTGTTTTACCTCCCCTTGACCAGAGGGGTCTTCTCCAACAGATTTGGAGAAGAATTGGAAAGACTGGAGACATGTAAAATTGGGAATTAAAATTTGAAACTCCTTTGGAAACTCTGTGGGACAGAAGAGTGAGCAATACTGAGACTTCAGATAAGGAGAGACTGCCACCTCTGCCCACCTGTTTCCCACATCCCTAGCCCAAGAGGAAACTGCATAGTGCCTCTGAACACATGTATATAGGAGCAGTCAAGCTGCAGGAGCCCTGCAGTCCAAACTTCATCTGGATCAGAACTACTCCAAACAGCATCCTACACCCAAATCTCCTGTGGGGTTGGTCAGTCTGAGACCATCACAGGGACGGAAACGCCTGAGAACTCTGCTGACATTCCTGACTAAAGAAAAAAAAAACAAAAACAAACAAACAAAAAAAAAACAAACAAACACCTAGCTCCATCTGGGCCTCCTGTGCATAGGGAAATAGGAGCAGTAGGATCTGGACGTTTCTGGTTGTGCCTCTCATATAGAGCTGAAAGTCAGCCCGATTTTTCCATATTGGCTGTAAACAAATAATTTTCTGTGCCTTGGAAAGGGTTTAAAATATTTTCATTAACTTTTGATATGAAATTAGTTAGGACTTTGAGAAAAAAGGGGCAGAGAGGCCCTAGAATGTATGTATTTAAAATTCTTTTGCTTTCTAGAGTCTAACTTCTTAAGTTCTTTGTATATTTTGGATATTACCCACTACCAGATAAAGGATTGGTAAAAATATTTTCCAAATCTGTTGGTTACAGTTTTGTCCAAATGATGGTGTCTTTAGCCTTACAGAAGTTTTGCTTTTTTATTAGTCCTATTTGTCAATTTTTGAACTTACACTCTACGTCTTTGGTTTTTTGTTCAGGAAATTTTCTCCAGTGCCCTTGTGTTCAAGACTCATTCCCACCTTTTCTTGTTTTAGTTTGAGTGTTTCTGGTTTGATGTGTAGGTCCTTGATTCACTTGTACTTAAGCTTTGTACATGGCCATAAAAATGGGATAATTTGGATTCTTGTACATGCTGACTTAACAGTTGAACCAGATGATTTTTGGAAAATGCTATGTTTCTTCCTTTGGTTTTATATCTTTTGCCAAATATCAAATGATAGGTGTGTGGGTTCATTTCTGGGTCTTCAACTCTATTCCACTGGTCTATCCATCTGTCTCTGTACCAATACCGTGCAGTATTTATCACTATTGCTCTGTAATTCTGCTTGATTTCAGGGGTGATGATTCCCCCAGAAGTTCTTTTATTGTTGAGGATAGTTTTTGCTATCCTGGCTTTTTCTTATCCCAAATGAATTTGCAAATTGCTCTTTCTATCCCTGTTAAATAAGTGAGTAGGAATTTTGATGGATATCACATTGAATGTGTACATTTCTTTTGGCAAAATGGTCATCTTTACTATATTAATCCTGTCAATCCATGGGCATGGAAGCTCTTTCTATCTTCTGATATCTTCCTCAATTTCTTTCTTCAGATACTTGAACTTCTTGTCATACAGATCATTCACCTGCTTGGTTAATCTCACACCAAGATATTTTATTTTATTTGGAACTATTGTGAAGTGTGTGGTTTCATTATTTTCTTTCTCAGCCTGTTTATCAATTGAGGAGAGGAAGGCTCCTGGTATGTTTGAGTTAATTTTATACCCTGACACTTTGCTGAAGTTATTTTTCAGGTTAAGAAGTTCTCTGGTGGAACTTTTGGGGTCACTTAAGTGTATACTATCATATCATCTGTAAATAGTGATATTTTGATATCTTCTCTTCCAATTTGTATCCCTTTGACCTCCTTTTGTTGTCTGGTTTCTCTGGCTATGACATGGTGGCCTGTTTTGAATAAGTAGGGAGAGAGTTGGGCAGCCTTTTCTAGTCCTGATTTTAGTGAGATTGCTTCAAGTTATTCTCCATTTAGTACGATATTAGCTAGAGGTTTGCTGTATATTTCTTTCACTATGTTTAGAAGTGGGCCTTAAATTCGTGATCTCTCCACGACTTTTATTCTGAAGTTTCATGCCCACCTCGCCCGGCGAGAAAGACACAACAAGGTCCGATTTTTCTCTACAGCCTTTATGGCAGGACCACCTCTTTGGTGATACAGGGACCTCTAGTGGCAAAAGCACTTACCTTATATACACAACAGGCTGTGGCTATGCTAATTATCCTTCAGGGATTGGCGGAGAATGAATCACCCCCTCTATCACCCCTGCTACTTTTTCTTCAGGGATTGGCAGCGCATGAATTCCTCATTAGTTTATTACCATCCCATCGAACTGACGCCAGGTGCAAAACCCGCACATGTGCAGTATCGTTGATCACCACAGGAGGGCACCGGATCACCTCATTATCCTATAGCCACCCTGGCAATGGGACAAGCCTGCGCATGCACAATAAATCGTTTTCTACCAGACAGGACTGGATGTAGGCACCATTAATGTTTTACCTCAACACTCTCTACACTGAAGTGTTGTTGAATATTGTCAAATGCTTTCTCAGCATATAATGAAATGGCATGTGTTCTTATCTTTGAGTTTGTTTACATGTTGGATAACATTGACAGTTTTCTGTATATTAAATCATCCCTGCATCCCTGATCATGATGGATGATTGTTTTTTAGATTCGGTTCGCAAGAATTTAATTGAGTATTTTTGCATCAATATTCATAAAGGAAATGGGTCTGAAGTTCTCTTTCTTTGTTGGGTCTTTGTGTGGTTTAGGTATAAGAGTAATTTTGGCTTCATAGAAGCAATTTGATAGTACTCAATTTCAATTTTGTATACTAGTTTGCACAGTATTTGTATGAAGTCTTCTATGAATGTTTAATGAGATTCTGCCCTGAACCCATCTGGAACTGGGTTCTTTTTGTTTGGGAGATCTTTAATAACTGCTTCTATTTTTTTAGGATTTATGGGGTGTTGAGATAGTTTATTTGATCCTGATTTAACCTTGCTACCTGGTATTTGTCTAGAAAATTCTCCATTTCCTCCAGATTTTTCCAGTTTTCTGTATATAGACTTTTATAGTGGAATCTCCTGATTTTTGGAATTTCTTCAGATTCTGTTGTTGTGTATCCCTTTTCATTTCTGATTTTGTTAATTTGGATACATTCTCTGTGACCATGGGCTAGTCTGGCTAAGGGGTTATATATCTTTTTGTTTTTCTCAAAGAAACAGCTTCTGCTGTTTTTGATTCTTTGTAAAGTCCCTTTTGTTTATACTTGGTTCATTTCAGCCCTGAGTTTGATTATCTCTTGCCTTCTACACCTCTTGGATTCACTTATTTCTTTTTGTTCTAGAGCTTTTACGTGTGCTGAGAAGCTGCTGATATAGGCTCTCTCCTGTTTCTTCTCCCAAGCATTCAGAGCTATAAGTTTTCCTGTTACCACTGCTTTCATTGTGTGACATATGTTTGGAAATGTTGTATCTTCATTTTCATTAAGTTCTAAGAAGTCTTTAATTTCTTTCTTATTTCTTCCTTGACTAAGTTGTCATAGAGTAGAGAATTGTTCAATTTCCACGTATACGTGAGTTTTCTGTCATCATTGTTATTGTTGAAGATCAGTTTTTCTGTGTGGTGATCTGATAGAATGCATGGGATTTTTTCTATCTTCTTGCATATGTTGAGGCCTGTTGAGTGACCGATTATATGGTAAATTCTGGAGAAGGTTCAATGAGGTTCTGAAAATAATGTATTTATAGGATGGAATGTTCTATAAATATCTGATAAATTAATTTGGTTCATAATTTCTGTTAGTTTCTCTACATCTCTGTCAAATTTCTGTTTCCATGTTCTCTCCAGTGATGAGAGTGGGGTTTTGAAATCTCCTACTATTATCTATCATGTGAAGTGAAATGTATGCTTTGTACTTTAGTAAGGTATCTTTTATGAATGCATGTGCCCTTTCATTTGGAGTATAGATACATATGATTGAGAGTTCATCTTGGTGGATTTTTCCTTTGATGACTATGATGTCATCATCCTCTTTATCCTCCTTAGAAAGTCATGTCCTTCCTTATCTCTTTTTTAAAGACTTTTAGTTGAAAGTCAATTTTATTTGATATTATAATCTAACTTCAGCTTGGTTCTTCAGGCAATTTTCTTGGAATTTTTTTTTCCAGCCATGTACTCTGAGGTAGTATTCATCTTTGTCTCTGAGGTGTGTTTCCTGCCTACAGCAAAATGCTCAATATTCTTTATGTATACATTCTGTAAGTCTGTGTCTTTTCATTGGAGAATTGAGCCCATTGATCTTGAGAGATATATATTTTTCTAGTTAGAGGTAGAATTATCTTTGTCTCTCTTTTCATTTCCTTGCAAGGAAATAATATCCTTGTTTTTGGTATGATGTATTTTCTCTCCTTGTGTTGGAGTTTTCCATTTATTATCTTTTGTAGGCCTGGATTTGCTGAAAGAGATTGCATACATTTGGTTTTGTCATGGTATATCTTGGTTTCTTTGTCTATGTTACTTGACATTTTTACTTGATTCAATACCCTGCTCTGTCGATTTTGCTCTCGTAGGGACTATTTGATATCTGTCCAGGATATTCTCACTTTCATAGTCTCTGGTGAGAAGTTTGGTGTAATTCTTATAGGTCTCACAATATATGTCACTTGGAACTTTTGCTTGCTGCTATTAATATTTTTTCTCTGTTTTGCACATTTCGTGTTTTGACTATTTTGTGATGGGAGGAATTTCTCTTCTGCTCGAATCTATTTGGAGTTCTGGGGCTTCTTGTTTGTTTATGGGCATCACTTTCAATAGGTTAGGGAAGTTTTCTTTTTTAATTTTTTGAAGGTATTTACTGCCCCATTAACTTGGAAGTCATCTCTTTCTTCTATATCTATTAACTCAGGTTTGAACTCTTCATTTTGTCCTGGATTTCCTGTATGTTTTGGTCCAGGAACTTTTTGTTTTTACATTATCTTCATCAGTTGTGTCGATGATTTCTATGGAATCTCCTGCCCCTGAGATTCCTCTTCTATCTCTTGCATTTTGTTGGTGATTCTTGTATCTACGTCTCCTTGTCTCTTCCTGTGTTTTTCTATCTCCATCTTTGTCAACTTTTTGCTTTTTTTATTATTTCTATTTCTATTTTCAAGTCGTTCACCTGTTTCGTCATGTTTCCTGCAATTCTTTCATTGATATTTGTGTTTCCTCTGGAAGGGCTTCTACTTGTTCACTTGTGTTTTCCTGCATTTTACTGAAGGAATTCTTTAGGTTTCTCTCAAAGTCCTCCATCATTACCAACAAATGTGATTTTAAATCTAAATCTTGATTTTCTGGTGTGTTTAAATATCCAGTATTTTTTTAGGTGGGATAACTGGGCTCTGCTGATGCCAAGTAGTATTGGTTTTTGTTACTTAGATTTCAAGCTTGCCCCTGGTGTTCGTTTGTCTTGCTGCTTCTGAGAGTGACTTACCCTGGTGTAGTCCTCTGTGTCAGCACTGTTGTAGAACTCTTTTCTTGTTTTCTTTCAGCCTTACCTGCGAACAGGTGTTCTGTTCCCATATGTGTAGGCACTCCTGGAGACCTTCTTCCAGCTCTAGGAACAGGCAGGAATCAAATGATCATGACCTTGATTTTTCCTGTATGTCCTTGCCCTCCATGGGTAAAGTTGGCACTGTGCGAAACCCTCTTGGGCCTTTATGGTGGAAGGCCCTCTGACTTCTCAGGAATATCCACACTCCTGAGGGTCCAGCACTCTCTGCTATGGGATTGAATACAGGGAACTGTTTGGCCATTCAGTGTAGTCTTCGGTGCGGACCGGAATCGTGGGTACCAGAGGCTGACCGTTCCTATATCCCAGTGTCCAGAAGCACTGCTCAATTTCTCCTTGCATCAGTGATGAGGGCTGAGGTATGCATGTGTCAATCTTACCTGCAGCCTCAGGATTTCCTGCGAATTATTTTTATTGCAAAAATTTAAATGTAAATATGACATTCTGGTTCTTGAGTTGGTTTTCTGGAAATTTAACTGGAAGAGGAAAGGCCTCACTCTCTAGCTAGAGAGCTACCTATACAAATACAGAAATTAATAATGAAAAGGAAATTTCTTTAAAAATATTTCAAATTATAAAAGTATTCCTTTTCTCTGTTAGCTGTGGGTAGGTTGTTTATTTGTATTTGTTTGTTTGTTTGTTTTAATTGAATATGGAGAAATATGTACAATACATCAAAATAAGTGTAAAATGCCTAACAATAGAATCCTCTTCATTCCAGCAATTTTTCTACAAGAGCAGAGTCCACTGAGTGGTCAGTATAATAGACCTCCTGCTTCATAATTGTCAGAGCTTTAAGTCTGTCTCATGTTCTCTCCACTTGGATTTTTATCAATTTTTCATGAATGGGTACAGATCTAATCTAATAGATCTAATAAGCTAGTATACCTAACTATGTCGTCTACCCCTTGAGAAAATTTTGTATTGTTTTGCTTTTGTTGTTGTTGTTGTTGTTCAGGGAGCTGTGTTTTTCATTCTCCACAATATAAAATTAATCTAGTGATCAATTAGTGAATAGAAATGAAAATTATCTGTTGTGATGAGAAATTTCCCAAAATAGAGTTTACACAAAGGTAAGTCTAAAATGTTTGTGGTACACATGCACACATGCTCATGTCCCATGTAGCTGACAAGCATTCAATACCAGATCAAATTAAGTGATTTGTGAAATTAACTTAAATTACACAGAAGCAAACTCATAGGGAATACATTTTTTACTTAGCTGCATTTATAAGTTACCAAATGGTTGAAAAGGATGTAAACAAATACTGTTATCCTTCATTGTTGTTTATATTAACATTTTAATTCATGTAAAATCTCTAAGTGCACTTTCTCTATTGTGTTTCTCTGTGTGTCTCTCTCTGCATGAATATATAGGCACACATGTGTATGTGGCATACAAGTGTGTATGTGTGTGTGTGTGTGTGTGTGTGTGTGCATGTTGGTGTGTGTCTTATATTGTATTTATGAACATAGGTAACATGTTTATTTCTTTATAATTGGGAAATACTGAAACCCACATTTGATTTGTGGATCAACCATGTGCTGATCTACTCACATACCTCTGACATTTCATTATATCAAGTGAATAGAGAGAGAGCCTAAAAGGCTATTGATATCTCCTATTCTACTCTTGCCAGGTAAAAGTGGTTTATTTTTGGCAAGAAAACCCAAACTTCAGCAAAGGCATATACACCCAACAAAACAGAAAAGGTCATCTCATTTGTAGGGGAAAGTTATCAGAGTGTGAAAAAAATGATTTTGCCTCATCTCCAATATTTGAGGGATATGAGACTGAACTTCAGAAGATATAACGGGAAGGGACAGGCAGAATCACTAAGGAGCCACAGTAAACTGAACACTGGAGCTTCTCATTACATGAGAGCTCATGGAATGGTAAGGATGGTAAACATAATGATAAGAACTTTGCAGTACATACTCTGACTCCATATAAGGCTACAATGTGAAGAAGATGTGAAGTAGTCACCAACACAGTGCTAACAGCTGTGAAAAACAGATAACATTTACATTGTGAAAAACAGATAACAGCTAACATATTGAAGGATGAAACATGAAGAGTTATATTCCTGTTTGGTTTATCCTTCTTCTCTTTCATGGCTCAGCTTACACTTCTTAAGATGTGTTTCTCTCCACATCATTATTTTGCAGACATTGAGATGTTCCATACCTTTAATTCTATGTATGTGAACCAGTAATCATTTATTTATCCAATGATTATTTGATTTTAATTTATCTTCAAAAATGATGAGTCTTGAAGAAATGATACTTTTAATGTGTGGGTTTGAATATTCATAAAAACAATCAGAGAATAATCCGGACCCAACACACACACTCACACACACACACACACACACACACACACACACACACACACACAGGGTGGTAGGAGAGAATAGCCTTTGGCATCAGGAAAGCATAAAGATTAGAGGGTTGATTCATTTTTCTGCATAACATTGATGACTAGTTAATGATAAAAATGGGTAAAATATTGAGATACACTCAAGGTTTTCTTTTCCTTCATTTGAATGATAGCTTGTGAAAGTGTACTTAGACCCACGGTAAACCTTTTGCATGAACTACATTATTGCCAGGACTACAAGTTTCCACCATCTATCGTAAGTATTAGAACACTTGGCTCAATGGTTAGCACACTTTGGAAAATCCCTTGGTGTTAAGAGAGAAAGTATTAGATATGAAATTCTGTGAGAATAAATCTTTTCTAAGCTTTGATTTTTGTGACTGCAGACAAAGACTTTGACTCTGATGTAACTGAGGCTCTAAAAGTATGAAAAAATTAATATCTCTCATCTGCAAGAATCCTTCTAATGGCTTACTGCTCTGTCTTGCAAAAGATGAGTGTCAAGTGTGTCAGTTGCTATTTGTGTCAGGAGAAGGGCTTGTCTGTCAAATGCTTTGCAATTGCAAAATTCTCTGAGGTCCCTGGAGAATGCTTCCTCCTGTTCACCTTCATCCTGTTCTCATTGCCTTATCTATCTGCACCAGTCCATCTCTACACACCCCCAGGTGCTTCTTTCTGGTGAACTTATGTATCCTGGAAAATGGCTACATGGACTCTGTCCTACCCAAGATGTGGAGTACTTTGGAATTGAGATCCAAGGGCTCTCTCAGGGGGGATGTATCATAGAGATATTTTCCTCCACACTTTTTGGTATAACTGAGTGCTGCCTATTGGCAGTCATGTCCTCTGGCCACAGTGTGGCCCAGATTCACTATGCAATCCAAATGAGTCATGGTGTATGTGTCCATTTTCAATTATTTCATGGGGATTAGGTTGCCTTGTAGGGTTGAGACAAAATTACTTGAGGTCCAAATCTAAGCACCCACCAGTAGTTGATAAACTCTTGGTCTACACAGCAGTGACAACCATGTTGAACCACATCATCTATAGCATAAGGAACCAAGAAGTCAAAGAAGCACTGGGAAGAACTCTGGGTTTGAAGAAAGTTGATAATAATTAGGTGCATAGTCTTTGAAAGGAAGAATACAAAACACTGTGCTCTTTCTGGCTGTCTTGAAACAATCTTTAAGAAACATAACTTTGTTTTAGAGTGTTCTCTATATTCACCACCATTCTAAATTGCAAACAATGGTAAAGTTTGCTTGCTATTAAATAACTTTAGTAGATTAGTACAGTACTTAAAGTTTTTGATATGGGCAGAGTTTAAAGCACATGCTAAAGTCTCAGGGGCCTTGAAAGTCCTCTGTATCCTTTCTTAGGTATTTGGAGATCTTCCAAGAATTACTTCTAAGTGATCTCAGCTCATTATGCTACAATTCCATATTCCTCAGTACATGTAAATTCATCGCATTGGACTGCAACTGCTAAGTAGTTTTCAGGTCAGTAAATTGTTAGCCTCTGCTTTTTGTGCCATTAGGTCAGTCCACATGTCAGATTTGGGCACCCAGGGCCTATGATTTTGGAACAGGAGTAATCTTTCGTCCCTTTTATCATTTCTAACAGAGTAGTGGAAAAGAATTTCAGCCAGATGATTCTTAAAATCAACATCCTTATTTCAGATGAACACACACACACACATACACACACACACACACACACACACACACACACACACACACACTGGCATTCATCCACACATTATACAGGGAATTAACTGGGTTTACAAGTGAGAGAATGCTAATATAGAAGGTCAGCTAGTGTCAGATAATTAGATTCTGGTTGTTATTCTGAAATAAAATAAAATAAAATTAAGTTAAATTAGAATAGTGTATAAGGAAAGAAAAATAGAATTCCTTTTAAGTGTGCAGAAAATATGGTAGACTTTAAAATATAAATTACAATGACACTAAAACTAGAGTATTATTTTAGGCATGAATCGCCCAAATAGAAAGACAATGATAGGATTCTCCTCAGACTCATTGTTCTCAGTCTAATTACAAGCAGTAAGGACCATTGAGGCCAGAGCGTTGGAAAAAAATTACCGAGAAGCTGAAAACAAAGTCGAAAGTTTTGAAGAGACACACAATCTTTCCAAAGTCTTTAAGTAATTCTCCTATAACTTCCATTACTGTAAAAGGAAATACAAAAGAAAAATACATTAAAATATTTTAACTATAAAAGGAAAATAATTTAAAATAATTTCATTGCTCCTTACTTTGGTGTTATTAAGATGCCAGTCATCCACCTAATGCTGAACTTAGATAAACAAAGCACGAAACACTTTTTGGTATCTGTGCCAAGTACATACAATCTCGACCTAAAAGAGAAAAAACACTAGGCAAATCCAAATTCAGAGACATTCTACCAAAGTAATTATTTCACTTAAATGTGTGGTCACAGAAGATAAAAATTGTAATGAATTATCAGAGAATAGAATAACCAAAGATATGTAATAATTAAGATTTAACTGGATTTCTGAATTTTATACGGGCATAGAACATGTACAGAAGTAGAACCATTGTTTTTATGATTTGGTCAACCTACTGTGGTATTTGTAATATGTTAATGTTTTTCAATTATCTGATTTGGGAGAATTACTCACTAGATGGATTATGGAATATAAAATTGAGGAATTGTGGTACGATAAAAAACAGCACTGTTTCCTATCAACTAAATTTGATTTTCCTGTATATTTTGACTACAGCTTTATTTTTTGTATTTATTCATTTTATTAATTTATGTCTCAAACACTGCCGTCCTTCCTGTTTTTCCACACAAAGTCCCTTACCTCAACCCCCATCCTTTCTGATTTCTTTTTTTAAAAAGAGAAAACAACAGTAGATATAAGGCATGTTTAGTCCCTGAATAGCTGTTTATTTGCCCATGTATTTGAAAATCTATAACACTGATAGTACAGACATCAGGAAATAGTTTCAAAAATGATCTTCAAAATTTAATATTCTCCAGTTATCAGCTATCAGCTATCAGCTTGACAATACTGGAAGAATCCCAGAACATAAATATCCTTGTTATATACATAGAGAAAAATGATCAAGAAGAAAAACGGATAGCAACCTTCCTGGATTCAACATAAGAGAGCCTCAGTTCCTGTAATGTATTCTGCTTGATTTTACAGAGATTATTGTCTAATACCTGGAAATGAACACCTACAAAATCCAACTAAAAACTAACCACAAACTGCTATATTTATAAAAGCTAAACAAATATGTGGAAAGTATTTTTCAGCTACATATGAGAACACTCTGTTTATTAATTTATATATTAATAAAATTTAAATTTTATTACTGCAAATTTTTACTGCAATATTTTAAATAAATAGATTTTGGTGATTAAGGAGATTGTTAACTTTTTCTGGGTTACAGTGTAATATGGATCAATACAATGTTTATTTGACTGTGATTATCACTTTGAATATTCTCGTAAATCAAAGTATGTCAACCAGGAACTGCTCTTCTGTTTTTGTACTGTTTGTTGTACATATGTAAGTGTTTTACCTGCTTGTATATGTGTGCACCATATGCATGCGTTGTGCCCAGGAAGTTTAAGAGATTGTGAGATCCATGGTGATGAAATTATAGCCACTTGTGAGCAGTAACATGGGAGCTGGGGAGTGGCCCCGGATTCTCTAGAAGAACAGATAGTGCTATTAATCTCTGAATCATTTCTTCATCTTCAGTAAGTGCCATTTTTGTAAATATAGTGCATAAGCTGACCTGTATTCTGCATACACCACTGTTTTCTCACATGTGATAGTGTAATATTATACACACAAACCCCCATACTTCACACAGACACACACACACACACACACACACATATATATATATATATATATATATATATATATATATATATATATATACACTCACGCATACACACAAATACACACACACAAACACACACAATTGTTTCTTCAAGTAGACTTAGTTATTTTCATAGTTATTTGTTTATTTATTCATTTTACATGCAGCACACTGCCCTCCCCCAGTTCACACTTCTCAAAATCTTTCTCCAAGCCTTTTCTTCTCAGAGGACATTGGGACCCCACAAGGTTATCCCCTCATGATGCATATCCAGGCTCTGTGATGCTAATCACATCCTCTGCTACTGAGGCCAGACTAAGAAGCCTAGATGGATAGGGGTGGGGAGGTAGAGATCATATCCTGAAAGAGGCATAGAGCTGGGGTAAGAGAGATACCCATGAATAATTGGGTGTGTCCTTAGCTGAGACTCACAGCGTCAGTGATATCTATCTGAAGAGCCCTCCTCCTGTAGCCAGACAGCAACCAAAATGGAGTGATAGAGACACTAATTTTGACCCAAAATTTATTCTGACCACAAGAAATACAGGGACTGTGCATAGAGCACAGAGTGTGGAATGGTCAACCAATGGTTAGTACAGATTGAGACATCTTCCATGGATCAGCACTGACACTATTAATGACACTCTGTTATGCTTGCAGAAAGGATTCTAGCCTGACTTCCCTCTCAGAGACTCCACTAAGCCACTCACTCAGACAGATGCAGAAACCCACTCGTCAAACCATGGGTGGAGCTTGGGGACTCTGATGGAAGAACAGAATGAAAAGGATTATGGCCTCTAAGGACATAGGCACTCCACAGGCTTTGTCTTCATGCGGGAACCGAACAACTAGAATTGGACTTTCCAAAACATGTTGTCTTTAGATGGGATAACTGTTTCTTTAAAATTCATTTATTTATTTACTCATTTTACATCCCAAAATCGGTGCTCCATCTTCATGGAATGTCCACACACATTGTCGAGGGCACCTGTAAAAAGACAAATCTCCACATTTGCCACCTATGTCCTGGGGGCTCAGGTTCAGTCCACGTTCACTCCCTGATTGGTGGTTCAGTCTTTGGCAGACCCCAATAGTCGCTGTGAGTAGACCCTATTGGTCTTCCTGTGGAGTCCCTCATATCATCTGGGCCTCAATTCTTTACCTGTTTTTTTTTTTTCCAAAAGACTCCCCAAGCTTCAGCTAATGTTTTGTGTTGAATCTTTACACTTGTTTCTCTCAGCTTTTGGGTGGAATCTCTCAGAGGACAGTTATGCTAGGATTCTGTCTGCAAGCACGATACAGTATCTTTAGTAGTGTCAGAGATTGGTGCTTGCCAATGGGATAGGTCTCAATCTGTGCTAACCATTGGTTGGACGTTCCTTCCATGTCTGCTCTATCTATCTTTGTCTCTGATAATCTTGTAGGCTGTGTTCATTTTGGATTGAAGGTTTTGTGGGTGTATTTTTTTTCTTTTTCACATCACTGGGAGTCATGCCTGGCTACAGAAGTGGCAAATTAAGGATCTGTATCCCCACTGCTAGAGTCACACCAATAGACATCTTGGTTATTCGCCTTTCCCAGGTCTCTGGCACTTCCTAGAGATGCCCACTCCACACTTCTGATTTCCATTCCCTCTTCCCTGCATTTCCTATACCTAATTCCTCCAAACCAACGGTACCTAATTCCTCCTACCCATTCCCTTCTCTCCTCCCCTCCCATTCAGTTTCCTCCCTCCCTCCATCCGCCTCAATATCTATTCTGCTAAATCCATTTTAAAGTCAATATTTAGGAAAATACACTGAGTAAGTATAGGAAGCATCCCATAAGGAATTGTGGTGGATGTTTAGGCAAGATATGAACATATTAAATTTTATAGAGGCAACAATTACTACATATATTGTGAGAAAAGAAACTGTCTTTATTACTTCCAACATGAAGGAAAACCATTTCTATATTCTATTAAGTTATACAAGGGAATATGTTAAAAGTGTTACACACATCACACAACTTTATTACACTCTTACTTTGAAAGCTCTCTTATTGCAAATATTTGCCCAATGAAAAGTACAAAGGTTTAAACTCATGTGAGTGTACTTTGTTGTAAAGTTATATATATATATATATATATATATATATATATATATATATATATATATATTATATACATATTGATGACAACAGTCAAACAGTCATCTCAGATTCACAGGGGATAAATACATCAGGGAGTTCTCTATTACCTTACCTGTCTTCTTTCCTTTATTCCTCATGAAGACTCACCTCATTTACAGCCCCTGCTGTGAGAGATCGATCATAAAATGCCTGAGAGTCTACAACCCAAAATACATTGATAGAAAAGATAAAAGACAACATCTCCAACTAGTATACACATTCGAAACGTTCGTGTAGATCTTGAAAAAAATGCAGAGCACAAACACACATCATAGGATATTACCACATATAGGTAACGGTAGCTGTAGGAAGCATTCTCAGGGGATTTTAAACATGTGCACCTAAGACCAAAACTGCCTCCGTGAACATCACGATTTATTCCTTTGGAAAGAAACTCAGTTTGTCTCTAGACATTCGTGTCATCTGTCCATCACTAGAGCGATGGCCATGCTTTATGAATATGTACAGATAAACACATACCGGTTCTCACGTCTTCAAAGAATATCAAGAAGAACCTGAAAGAGAATATAAAATGTTCTAGAGATGAAATAGGGGAATTTAAGTTAGCCAGCATACATATGTTGTTAAAATTTTCTGACTACTATTATTTAATAATTTTGACTTATCCTGCTATGCATGAAAAGATGATTATTTAATGTCTACCAATCCCCAAAGCCTGAAAAATTGTGAAAAACTGTCTTATTTCTCCCTAACTTGGATTTTGGTCACGAACCTTTCCATTGCTTGTCTAAATTCAGTTTCTCAAATAGATCAGAGGATTACGTGAGGGTGTCACTCTCATGTAGAAGACCAAGGAACTTTCTGTACTTGCATGTATTTGCTCTTGGGAATATGTAAATAAAACTTTCAGTTTCAAGAACCAAAACATGGCCGTTCAATGGGACCCACATGAAGCAAAATCTTCCTGCCATCAGTGAACATTAGCACACTGGTAACAGCACAAACAATAATATAATGGAATAATCCTGGAATAATAATAATAATAATAATAATAATAATAATAAAGTAATAGTAATATACGATGATGATGATGATGTTGTTGTTGTGTGTTGATGATGATGATAATGATAATGATAATAATAATAATAATAATAATAATAGTAATATACAATGATGATGATGATGATGTTGTTATTGTTGTGTTGTTGTTGATGATGATGATGATAATGATAATGATGATAATAATAATAATAATAATAATAATAATGATAATAATAATAATAGAATAATCCCCTCAAGGGATCACAGACTAAGGAAAGTAAATCTTGAGATGTGTTTTTCAAGGTTTACTGTATCGATGAAAGCAATTTTCACTAGGACAGACTCCTCATAAATGAAAATACCTCAACCTGTCATCACTTCAGAGAGAGAGTTGAGAACCAGGGTGGTTTTTTCTTCGGAATAGAGAAAGATTTGCCAACCTTCAAAAAGAAAAGCAATCCAGACAGTCTTGTGAGGATGGTTAGCTTCTGCATGAATAACACACACACACACACACACATAAACAAACAAACACACACAAACACACATGCACACACACACTTGCAAACAAACATACACAGACACACACACACATACAAAAAGACACACACAGAGAGGCACAGACAGACAAACAGACAGACACACACTAAGAGACACACACACAGAGTGACACATAGAGACACACACATACACACATACACACACAGACACACACATACAAACATGCACACACATAAAAATACACACACAGAAACAAACATATACACACATATACACACAAACATACAGAGAGACACACACAGACACACACACATACAAACACTCATACACATAAAAATACATACCCACAGACACACACACACAGACACACACATATACACACACATACACACACATACACACAGAGAGACACATACAGACACACACACATACAAACACTCACACATAAAAATACACACACAAACACACAGACACACACACACACACACACACACACACACATCTCTGATGTATGCTTCCTAGAGTGTCCAGGTGCAAAAGGATGAAGCGGCCCCAGGAACCAGTCGCTCAACAGAATATTGGTCTGCCTGCAAGTGAGTTGGGGGTTGCTACAAGGTATTCAGTGTCACAACTCTGTTAGAAGGTATTCAGGGACACGCTGTGTGCATATATTTTACTCAGGTTGAACAAGACCTAGAGAAATCTTGGAGAGGAGGAAGGGGTTTTCAGGTGCATTTACATCGAGGGAGGCTTAAGATACCAGGAAGGCCTCATTTCCTTGAGCTTTTATAATCTCTGTCCCAGCATCGGTCTGTTGTTCAGGGATCTCCATTTGACTTCCTCAGAAACCGTCTCTACTGAATGTGCCCCATCCCCAACCCTGAAGACCTACTTGCTTGATTTAAAAAATTGAAGGTTTGGACTCTGCATTCTCTATCAGATTAAATACTCAGGAGGTTTCCCCCAACTGCCATGAATTAACCAGTGCATCCTTCCAATTCTGCATTAACCCGTATGTCCCCTAATTCTGGCCGGTTCTCCCTGCACCGTGCTATCCCTCCATCGTCCCCACCTAACTTCAGCTCTTGTCTACAGAGGTCCGCACTCACCCACAGAATCTGTTCCAGTTTTCCTTTCAGAGAGGTCGATGCTTTCCCCCTCACCGGCCTTCTCCTTTCCTGTGTCCTCTCTGAACTTGTGGATTGTAGATAGAATTAGGTTTATCTCACAGTTTATACCATGCATAGGAAAAATTATGCCATGTTTGTGTCTCTAGGTCTCATTTCCCCCTCGGGCTGTTTTTTTTTTTTTAAATCTAGTTTCATCTATTTTCCCTGAAGCTTCATGATATCATGCCCCCAACACTTTGATATCATTCCCCAACACGCATGATGTCATGACCCACTCCCAGTATGTCATGCCCTACCTCAACGATGTCCTGCCCCACCTCCATGATGTCATGCCCCAGTCCCCGTTATGTCATGCCTGCGAACCTTGCTAGAATGTTGTATCTATTCACCAGGTAACATTCTGAATGCTGCTCTGGCACCACACTCCTCCAGGCTCCCACCATTTTCAGTCCCTCCCTCTATACTCTCCCCTTCTTCTCTGAGAGAGTGGAGGACCCCTCTGGGTGCACCCTCTCCCCTGGCACATCAAGTCTCTGCAGGACTAGATTCATCGTCTCCCACCAGGTCCTGAAAATGCAGCCCGGGTAGGAGAACAGGATCCACAGACAGGCGACGGGTTTAGTGAACCCACGTGAAGACCATTGTGCTCCTCTTCCTCTCTCAGCTCTTCATTGAGACTCACTGAGCTCCATCGGATATTTGGCCCTGTGCCTCTGCTTCTGTGTCAGTTGGCTGCTCGGTGGAGCCTTGCAGAGGACAATAATGCTACCCACCCTTCTGTAAACATAAGAAAGGGCCATTAATAATTTCAGGGTTTGCCGTATGCCCATAGGATAAGACTCCCATTCATCCACTTATCCTTTGGACATTCCCTCATTTCCTCTTCCATCTCCATCCATGTGTCCCTTATAGAGAGGGCAATATCTGGGTCAAAATTTTGGGAGTGGGTTTGTGTCCTTATCATTCCACCTTGAGTCCTCCGTGGGTACGGAAAGTGACCATTTCAGTATCTGTATCCCCACTGCTATGAGTCTCAGCTAAAGTCACCCTCATGGATGGCGAGGTAGCCTCACCCATCCCAGATTTCTGGCAAAGCATAGAGATAGCGCCCACCCTGGACAGTCACTGATTTCAGTCTATTCTCTTGGCCCTCTGTCCCTCTTGCCCGTCTCTTCCAAGAAATGATTCTCAAACCCCATTTCCCTTCCCATCCCCTCAGCCACAAAATCCTTTCCTTCCATCTGCCTCCTCTCCTTATTTTATTCCTTCTTCTGTGTGGATTTCAAGCATTTTCTTCGGCCTTTCATCTTGTTTAGCCTCTTTGTTTCCATAGATAATAGTCTGTGAATTCTATACTTTATGGCTAATACCCTCTTTTAAGTGAATATCTACAAGTTATTTTGGGCCTCAGTTACCCCATTCAGAACAATACTTTCTCATTCCATCTACTTGACCGAAGCTTCACAATTTTTCATTGCTGCATAGTATTTCATTGTGTAAATGAACCACATTTTCGGTAGCCTTTCCTTGGTTGAGGAGCATCTGGGTTATTTCTATTTTCTGCTCATTATGAAGAATGCAGCTAGGAACATGATGGAGCACATGCCCTAGTGGTATGGCAGAAGTCTTTTCAGATATAAGGCCAGGAGTAGTATAGCTGAATCTTTTGGAAGAATATTCCGCATTTTCTCAGAGTCCACTGGATAGATATTTAAAGTCATTATACGGAGATGATCTTACACCAGGAAATGGTATTTGTATCCTGATATTTATCTGCTTCCTCAAAGGAGGTTGCCCTTACTACACCTCAATCATGGACTCAGGAGATCGCATATAAATCTTCTCCCCATTTTAACTGTTCAGTAAATGCTAGAACCTATGACAGGTAGCCAGAGGGGAAAGTTGGTACTGGAGTGTTGAGGGTAGGGTTAGATAGAGGGTCAGAAGAAGGTAAGAGAGGTATAGTATTATTACTATATAATAATTTAATATACTAACAATATATTAAACTTAATTATATTTTATCATGATATCATTATATAATAATTTAATATATTAATATAATATATATTAATTATATATTATCATATTGCTGATATATATAATTTAATATGTTAATGTAATATATTATTATTTATTAGATTATTATAATGTTAGAATATGACAATTTAATATATTAATTTATTATAATAATAATTTATATATGTAAACACACACATATACATATGTATTATATCTATATCTATCCATCTATCTATATATAATATATATATTGCATGATATGTAACTTCAACGAAGTTAACTCCAAGTGGAGCTCACAAGTTTATGTGAAATGCTGAGGACAGAATAAGTCTTTACAGTTCAGTTTGCTTATATGGAGGATCACTTTGATGGGTTTTCATAGACTTAACCATTCCTACAGCCTCAGGTCCTCCTGAGATGAGCCTACTTGATGGCACTGGTTGGCCGATTCATATGTTCTTGTATTTTTTTTCCTAGCATTTTACCTAGTATTTTTTTCACCAATATTCTTAAGGGAAATTCATCTGAAATTCTTTCTTTGTTGAGTCGTTTTCTGATTTAGGTGTCAGGGCGACTGTGCTGTCATTGAATCAGTTTGGCAATTTTCCTCCTGTTTCTGTGTTTCAGAATAGGTTGAGAATTCTTTGAAAATCTGGAAGGAGTCTGTGCTCAAACAATCTGGCCCTTGGGCTTTTTCAGTGGGGAAACTTTTAATTACTGTTTGTGTCTCTTTAGGTGTTGTAGAGCTATTTACATAGTTTATCTTACCTTAGTTTACCTGTTTTCAGTGTTATCCATCTACACAATCATCCACATCGTTCAGAGCTTCTAATTTTGTAGAAAGCTGGTTTTTAAAGTGAGACCTAAGGATTCTGTGACTTTTATCAGTGTCCATCGATGCGGCTCCCTTTTCATTTCAGATTTTCTTATTTGGATGCTGTCTCACCTCCTAGTACATTATATGTCTTAGGGTTTGTCTGTCTGGTTGATTTTACCAATGAACCAGCTATTGATTTTGTTGATCTTTGTATTCTCTTTGTTTCTCATGGATCACTTTCACCCCGAGTCTGATCATTTCTTGCTGTCTCCTCCTTTAATATGTATTTGCTTCTTTTTATTCTAGAGTTTTCAAGCGTGCTGGGAAGTTGTTAGTGTGCTGTCTCTCTGGTTTCTTTATGAAAGCTCTCTGTGCTGCATGTGCACATTCCTCTTAGTACTGCTTTCCTTAAGTCCCTTAAGTTTGCAGACGCTGTGTCTTCATTTTCATTGAATTCTAGGTAAGCTTTTTTTTTCGTGTCTTCTCTGAACCAGTGGTTCTTAAGTAGAGTACTGTTTAATTTCCGTGAGTTTATAGACCTTTTGTTATTGTTGAAGTCCAGTTTTAAGCCATGGCAATCTGAGAATATCCAATGGTTAGCGCAGTCTTTCTGTATCTGCTTTGACTTGTTTAGTGAGGGAGAACTTGGTCAGTTTAGAATAAGATTCCATGAGGTACTGAAAAGAGAGTGTGTACTTTTGTGTTCATGTGAAATATTCTGTAGAAATCAGTGAGGTCAGATTAATTGAAACCCGTGTCAGTTATATCTTCTATTTTTATTGTTTTCTTTTTTAGTTTCTGTCTCAATGACCTGCCCTTGGTGAGATGGCACATTGATGTTCCCCACTATAAATGTGTGAGGTTCTATGTGATATTAAAACTTCAGCAATGTTTCTCTCACTAATGTTGCTACTTTTGTCTTTGTCATATAGAGATCCAGAATTGAGATGCCATTTTGGTGGATTTTTCCTCTGAGGCATATGAAGAGTCCTTCCACTTCTCTTTTGATTACTTTTGGTTGAAAGTCTGATTTGCTGGATGTTAGAATAGATACACCATCTTGTTTCTTGTGTACATTTGCTTGGAAACCTTTTTCCCACCCCTTAGTCTGAGGTTGTGTCTATCTCGGTTGCTGAATTACGTTTTTTCAGTGCAACAGGATAGATCCTGTTTTTAAATCCATTGTGTTAGCCTGTGTCCTTTTACTGTTGAGTAGAGGCCATTAATGCTTAAACGTATTAATGAGAAGTCATATTTATTTCATGCTATTTTGATGTTGCAGTAGCAAGGTTTTACTGTTTGCAAGTTTTTTGGTTTTTGTTTTTTGATTGGGATGTTTGAGTGTGTATGTGAGTATAAGATCTGTTCTGTAGGGTGCAGTGTTTTTTTGTTTGCATGTTTTTGTTTTTCTTTTTTTCAGAATTTGTTAGAGTATGCGTGTGAATATGGGATCCCTTCGGTAGGTTATGCAGTGCAATTATTAATTTCTAGAGGGAGGCAGGGATGGTTCAATTTCTGAAAATCTATCAATATAATCCACTATATAATGAAACTGAAAGAAAAAAAAATCACATGATAATCTCATTAGATGCTGAAAAAGCTTGCAAAAATATTCCAACTCCCCTTTATGTTAAAAGCATTAGAGCAATCAGGGATACCAGTTCTATGCAGAAACATTATAGAAGCAAGGGACAGAAAACCAGTACCCAACAACAACCTAAATGGGAAAGAAACATAAAGCAAATCCAATAAAGTCAAGGACAATGTAAGGCTGCCCACTCTCCCTATTCAGTATAGTATTTGAAATTCTATCCAGGGTAAAAGCATGGTTCAAATTTGGTTCTGACATGGAGTATTGCCTGTGAAGGAGGAATGGCACAGAGTTTTAGAACTCCTACGGTATGGCCCACTCTTCAGCACAGCCTCGTTGGACCTTGGTGAGTCATGAACCCAACGAGGGCTTCATGCAGAGTGCACTCATATCTCTCTTAATCTAAGAAGTGCATGAAAGTCCTCATGGAGATTCCCACTACTCAGAGGTCAGCACCATTGGCATTTGCAATAATAGTGGTCGAGGTCTTTTAGGAATTGCCTCTGGGGCAGATCAGTACTTCCATCATTGCCCGAAGAATTGTAGAATGGTCAGCGATGACCACCACCCTTAAAATGCATTTGGAAAAATAAAATTGTTCATGAAGCTGGTTAAGATGTTTTCACTACTGACTCTGATGTAAAAAAAAAAAAATTACGGAACAATTTGAATTTCGGACAGCCTGGGACCTTTTAAGGTCAGGGAACAAGAACAATGGTGGCACAAGCTAATGGTGTGACTGTCACAAATACTTGACTGTTATTGACTGATTTCTGTCCCAGGTTTACCTTCTGCTTCCTGATGGGTTTTAATAAGGATTGCCAATCACAGAAGAGCATTCTGATCATTTAAACCAGATATGACATTTTTATACAGATGTTTAGATTTCTGTTTTTCTAAAGATTCTCATAAGAGTACTTTTAAAGATAAATAAACAATATTTAAACATTTCTCTGTAAATTCAAATTGCTTAGGTATAAAGTTACGTTGGCCTTGTGAGGAATTTGTTTTCTTTAGATGTACTACGTAATATTTATTCTAATACAGTATTGGGTATCACATTTTTCAGCACTAAAGAAGAGAAGAAAACTAGAACATGACAACAATTGTGTAATACAATATTCAATAAATTAATGGTCTATAGGGAAAATACTGCCTATTGGGAAAAAGAGAAAACCTAAAAAATTGAACTGTATGTCATAGTAATGAACCTCAGAATAGAATATTATCTAGAAGAATCTCCTAAACTTTATTTTCCTAAATCATTTATACCCATGCAAAGGCCCTGACCAACTTTCTACATTCAAAGCATGTAACCACTAATGAAAACAAGAGAAGTCTCTAGCTTTAGAGAGATGGAGTATGTAAAGGTTTCCACTGTGTCACAAGAGACACTCCTGGAAAAGGCACTCTGGAAACTGGTCAATATGAGAAAAACCGTTCAGCAGGTAGGAGATGGAGGTTCTCAGTGACATCATCATTAGGCCCTTCCTGAAAAATCTCTTGTAACCTGGAGAGACCAGGCCCCTCTGTGAGGTCACAAGTGTTGATGTGACAGCACCTGCTTCTCAGGTATTCCTTCAGTACCTCTAGGGTTTACTAATTGGCCTGTAATTAAGAGTAAACAGCCATTTTTGAGGGAGAGCAAGGAGGATGAAGGGATCAGAGATGGGGAGAAGGAAGCTACCTTTCTGTCTTGGTATAAAAAAGAAGAAAAGCATGGTCCATTGGAGAGCTCAGTGAATCCTGGGTAGGTGTTTAGTGGGTTCCCTGAAGAGACAGCCTTGATCTGAGCCTTCCACATATGGAAATCAGGAGATGAGAGCCTCTCAGAAGCATCTGGACTTCCCTGTTCTTATGGATCCTGGAAGTCAGAGAATATATATCATTCATTTCTTTTTTCCGAAAGCCAAGTGTTGGGAAGGGCACAGTTATTTCCTGAGAGCTCATGGCTTTTATTCTTTTTCTCAAAAAGAAAAATATCCTAAGGAATAAGGGTTGAACAAGTATTGTATCTTCATCTCAGAGTAAACTACTCCAGGCTTTGGATCCCTATAGTGCTGTTTGTGTCAGACACTGATATCTGGGAGACAGAAGTGCTTCTAGTTGAGATTTCATCATTTAGTCTTTCACTAGTATGACTTTAACTACCATTTCCTTACAGTGACCCTTTACATTTCTGAGTCAATAGGTGAGATTAGCTAGCAGTTTCTTTTCTTATATTTCTTCCATTTTTTCATTTTTTAGCAAATTTTATTGCTTATTTAATTGGGTATTTCTATATTTACATTTCAAATGCTATTTTATTTCCCAGTTTCCTGTCAATAAGAGCCCTAACTGATTTCCCTACCCTTCTTCTATAACCTCCCTTTCTGCACCTTGACATTCCTTTGAACTGGGAGTCAAACCTGCGATGGACCAAGTTCTTCTCCTTCCATTGGTGCCCAACAGGGTCATCCTCTGTTACATATGCAGTTGGAGCCATAATTCTGTGTATACACAGAATATTGGGTTAGTACCAGAAATCTCTGGTTCTTTGGCATTGTTTTTCTTATGGAGTTAAAAGCCCCTTCAGTTCTGTTTGGAGCGACGCTCTTGACTCCCTCCATTGTTGATGATATTATTATGGTTAGAATTAACTATCACTATTTTCATGGAAAATTCACACCTAGCTGCAAAATACTAATACACATTTGGTGGTAAAGAAAAATAATAATATTTTAAACTTGTCCTCCTGACTAATAATATGAAAAACCTGTGAATTTTCTGATATTATGTCAACATCAGCTGATTCCCTGACCACACCAATTTGTATCTTTAGCTAGAGTAAATGTTTCTTACTTAACCCCTCCCTCTGTTATCCCTGTTATGGTATAAATTCAGCCTTGGAGGAAAATAACATTGTCGCCCTGATCTGACTCCTATCTTAACGTTCTTCTTTGCGACCCTTGTACCCAATTCTATTCCAGGCACCCTCATATCTCTCACTTACAGAAGGCACCCAAGGTGTTTCTCTTTGAAGGTGTCCTGGATGAGAAAGCCTTTCCCTGTTAATAGACTGGTTTGTCATCTTTGTTTTGGAAGCCTTTGCTCCCCCTTGGAGCCTTTGCTCCCACCCCCCAACCCCCCCCCCAAAGCTTTTGCTGAGTGATGGGACAAGCATTCTCCTTTCCTCTTTTGTGACAGGACACAGAGAGTCACTCAGGACACAAAGAATAGGGTTAAAATTTTTAAAAAATCTTAGATTTTGTAAAAATATTTGTCCATAGTTCACCCAGGAGGTAACAATTGATTCAAAAGATAATACCCAGTTAGTGATTGTTTAATGGATGGATTAACCCTTTTACTGAAGTGTACCTTCCATAATGAATTGAAGTTATGTGCACTGTGGGTACAAGGTTGACTCTCCTTGTGTGGATGAGCAATCCCATGTATGTGGATTAAAAAACCTTATACACTCATGCTACCGCAGCGGTCACTTTGTCAATCAGTGCTCCGTGATTGCGCTCCAGAAGTGATCCACTATGGGGTCTTACAACATTTTGGTGCATCACAGAGACTGTGCTCCCTCCAGACCATAATTGGCTAAGAGATCAGAGGTAAGCTCGAGCAAGTCTGTGTTTTGTGTTCAGTGTTACTTTCTGTTTTGTCTCTTTGTCATGTTTCATCTTTGTTTTATGTTGACTTGTGTTGTTTGCCCCTATTGACTGAAGGGTTTGAGTCCCCACTGGAGAAGGTTTAGAGTCCACTTGGTCCTGTAAGCGGACTATGGCTGTGTCAGGTTGACTTGCTTGTTGTCACAGGCCATAGGCCCTAGAACATGCTCTAGGAAGAGAAAGGAATCTAGAGGACACTCTAGAATCCCATTGGGAGGTGGGATCAGATGGTCTGCCTCATCCCAGAAGCAGCTAAGGTTAAGCTGCATTTTGGGCCAGGTACTGAAGGTAACAGGCATCTGTGGAATTCGCTTGTAGAATGCTTTTTCTTGGTATCGTTTGTCTATTTTTTTTCCTTTGGTATTGTCGAGTGTCTTTTTTGGCTTTTGTTTCATTTTTGGACTTGGACTAATGATAGTGTTTGAAATCATTGAACTGTTTGCTTTCTTTCTCAATAAGTTTTACTTGGTCTACTTGGTGCTTAACTTGGAAATAAATTTTTTGAGAGAAATTGTTTTCTGCCAGGGAGCATGCCTTATCTGCTGGCCCTATTGCAAGTGTGAAGTTGGTCTTCAGCATTAAGTCACCTTCCTTGTTAGTCATCATTGACATAGACAGTGCCTCTGATCCTATCCCTGCAACAGTTCTTGCCCCTGTGGTCAAAATGCCCCAGGTTGGGGTCAGGGTAGTCCCGAAAATAGTTTCAGAAAGAGTCTGCAGCAGACTGCAAGGAACTTTGTTGAGCCAGACAAAACAGGCTTTACTCTAGGATGACAAGAGTAGAAAGACTTGGCACCGGCTCTTCAGCTTACTCCAACTGGAGGCTGTGGCCAAGGTCAGGATCAATGTTTTATTTTCTATGGCCCTATAACTCAGTAAGGCGGCTTGGTAAAGGGCTACTACTGCAGTCCTTGGAGGGCTATACTTCTATTAAAGATCAGTACTCCAGTGTTAGTAATCTATTTTTTGGTTATAAGAGTCAGGAAACCCAACGCAATCGTGACCACTGCCTCAGGAATGGCGGTAGAAACAGTCCTTAAAACCAATTGCCTGTTACTATTGCTTACTCTCTGATATCTGAGGCTTCAGTCGGATAACACCCCCTTCAATTCTCAAGTGCTATTTTCTCCTGGTCTTTTGGCACAAGGTCATCTAGCATGTCTGACAGCCTGGAAGAAACTACCCCCTTAAAGTAGATGAACCATACAATTATTTTATCAGCCACTTGGCATCTAGCACTCAGGTCTTAACTATCTCTCTATCCTTTTGTTATTAATTCTTACTAGAAGCCTAGTGTCCTTCAGAGGCTGGGTCTCTTGAGAGGCAGAGCCACTGAGCTGACTCTAAGGAGCTGAGCTGAGGACAAAGTAGAGAGACAGCTGGTAACAGACCAGCTGCCCCTCTGCTCTCCTTTTTGTTTCACAGGCACAAAGCCTGTGCTCGATTATGGCCTGGCCTTTTTGGCCCAAGAAAACAGGCTCATTTAGCTGTGCGACTGAACGCTATTTGTCACCTATCGGGTTGTTCCACACACTCTCACTAGGCCACCCCCTATCATTCTTGCCTGGCCCCTTACCGCTGTTCTTAAGAATTTTATCACCTAAGACACTGTGTTCTATGACTTAAAATATATCCCATCCTGCTAATATGCATGTCCTAGATTCATGTTCTGAAGGTCCTAATTCTAAAACAAGGGGATGGTGCATCCCCCTAAATATTAAATATACCTCCACAGTGTGAAAAAAGATTGATATACTTGGGGTCTTAGAATGTTTCAATCAGGTGCTGATACGGAGATTATATTTACTATAAATCTGTTAAAAGAGACAGTGCATTCTTACTGTCCCGCTTTTGGGCACTGATCCAAATAAGGAGCCCAGAGAGGCACTGAACATGGTGCAAGGTACGCACAACTTCATCTACAATCTGCACTCCACTGAGAGGACCTGCTTCCACAAAGAACTGCACCACTTCGAGAAGAATTAGAAGCCTACAACCCACTCCAGGACAGCTAAAATATGTATTCTTGAACAATGCAATACCTTTGACTTTTTGGATAATGCAATTATGATTGTTGCAGGAACCCAAATTGTATTGTCTATTTGATTTATTTTGAGAATTTAAAAAATGTTAATCAGCATGTTATTTTTCCTTCTGTGTATCAACACATTATTTTTCAGTTATTGATGCTGTACTTTAATGATATGGGGCTTGCTTATTCCTTATTTGACATACATGGGATACCTATTTATCTCTTTGTCTTTTGCTTATATATTCTGGCCCTTGGACATTGAATCATTTAACCAGCCTTGTTAAGTAACAGGGAGATAATATAACAACAAAATCTATTCACTTATATTATCATAGGCTAACTATCGACGATGCTTTGATGAGGGTCAAACTCACCTACAAATCTCCATCCCCATCCAGGAAAGGACATTTATGTCCTTCAGTCAAATGAGGCCAACATTCTTTTCTGCCTACTGCCCTGATGCCTTTGATGAAAAACCAAAAAATTCTCACCCCTGCGTGCTGAGCTGGACAATCAGTGATGGATAAGAGAGTGATATATTCATGACTTAAGGGCCTAAGACAGGAGGTCCGACATTAGCTGCTGCCTTATCCCATGATGGGCCCTGGCTTCAAGAGTCTCTTGGCCATGTGACAAACAACACCCCAACCTAAGAGAGACACAGTTTCCAAGGGGTTCATTCCAGGACACGCATGGCCATTGGTCACTTTTACATTTGAATATATACAAGGGGGAGATGTTGGTTGTGATTCCCTAGAAGCCCTCCATTGTAGATGTTATTATTATGGTTACAATTAAGTATGGAAAATCCCCAGCTGGCTGCAGAAGACTAATACAAATTTGATGGTCAAGAAAATAATAATATGGAGCTGGGGATTTAGCTCAGTGGTAGAGCGCTTACCTAGGAAGCGCAAGGCCATGGGTTCGGTCCCCAGCTCCGAAGAAAAGAACCAAAAAAAAAAAAAAGAAAATAATAATATGATAATGTTGTCCTGCTGATTAATAATATGGCAAACCTGCGAACTCTCTGACATTCTTTCAACATCAGTCCGTGACCAAACAAATCCTGTGTTTTTGCCCTGCGTAAATGTTTCTTTGTTCCCCCTCCCTCTGTTACCCATTTTATAGAATAAATTCAGCCTTGGAGAAAAATAAAATTGACGCCTTGTTCAGACTCTTATCTTGGCATCGTTTTTTGCATTCTTTGTCCCACATTCTCTTCCAGGTACCCTCAGAACCCTCACTTACACAACATTTGTAATCCTTTCTCAAAATCAACCAATAACAGATCAGTTGTCAGGAAACTAGTTTGGCACTAGCATTCACTTCCGTATTTTATATGCTCTAGCTGTGTCTCTCAGGAAAGATCTATATCCGTTACCTGGCAGCATGCATTTCATAGCTTCATCACTCATATCTAGTTTTGATTGTATATATATATATATATAGATATATATATAGATAGATATAGATATAGATATAGATATAGATATAGATATAGATATAGATAGATATAGATATAGATATAGATATAGATATAGATATAGATATAGATATAGATATAGATATAGATATAGATAGATATAGATATAGATATAGATATAGATATATTTGGTGTCTCCTACAGCAATGAGGTTAGGTAGAAATTTAGCATGGATTCTGCGCAATTAGGTCAAGAATTTAGAATCCACAAATGACAATGGCAAATAATCTCACTCCTGTTCTTATGAACCTTTGAAGTTGAGGTTTAACTGGACCTCAAGCCATTTCTCTCACTGCCCATTCTCCTAAGTATGATGTATGGCCTGAAGAAATGATCATGGTAAAATATCCCAAATCATCAAAACTGACATTGGGAACACAGTAGGTAGATATGAGAGTACTGATACTTAATTAGAAATAGAACCACATTCTATAGTCTATGTTGTCCTTTGTTTTATTGATATCTGTTATTTTTTGGATAAAATAAGCATTTGGGAGTTTATCATTCAAAGTAGGTACACAGTATTTACACTGTTATATTCACTCTTTTGCTAAACCCACTTTGTTGACAAAATGACTGAAAAAAATGGAACTGGAAAAAAGATTTTTTCATAACATATTCAGGAATGTATATATATATATATATATATATGTAGTCCCAAATCAAGGAATATTCAATTAGAAAATGAAATACAATATTCACTCAATTTTAGGTCTGTAGGGTAAATACAGGTCTTTGGGAAACAAAGACAACCTAGTAAATTGAACTGTATTTCATAGGAAAGGATCTCATAATAGAATTATGATCCAGAAGAATCTCCTCCATTCTATGTTCCTAGATGTTTTCTACTTATGCCAAGCCCCTGAATAAATTTCTCCATTCAGACCTTGTAATCACTCTTGCAGGAATGTGAAGTATCTAGGCTTAGAGAGATGTAGTACGTACAGGTTTCCACTGTGTCACAGGAGACACACCTGAAAATCACATCCTTTAATCTATTCAATGCAAGGAAAGCTGATCCCCAGGTAGGGAGTTCTTAGTGACATCATCTTTAGGCCCTCCAAGAAAAATGTCTTGTATCCTGGAGAGCCCTAGCTTGTTCTGTGATGTCACAAGTGTTGCTGCTACAGCAACTGCCTCTCCAATATTCCTTCCGTACCTATAGTTGTTGATAATGTGCCGCTAATTCAGAGTAAAGAGCCATTTAGGAGGGAGGACAAAGAGGATGAAGAAATCAGAGATGGGGAAAAGAAAGCTGGCCTTATGTCTTGGTATAAAAAAAGGAAGAAATACATGGATTATGGGAAATCTCAGTGAGTCCTTGGTAGGAGTTGAGTAGATTCACTTAAGACACAGACTTGAACTTAGCCCTCCATATACGGGATTCTCAGAAGAACCTGGACTTCCCTGCTTCTAATGGTTTCTGGAAGTAATGTTTATATCATTAATATCTTTATCCCAAAGGCCAGGTGTTGGGAAGGACACTGTTCTTTTCCTTAGAACTCCTGGTGTTTATTCTTTTGCCCAGAAGAAAATGGTCCTAAGAAAGAAGTGAAAAACAAGTATTGTGTCCTCAACTCAGAGTAAACTACTTAATTATGTGGATACATATAGAGCAGTATGTGTCTGATACTGGTATTTAAGAGAGAGAAGTGCTCCAAATTTGGACTTCATAATCCCAATCTTTCCACTAGTATTATTCTGACTATAATTCCCTGACAGGGACCCTTTGGATTACTGAGTCAATAGGTCTGATTAGCTTCTAATTTTCTTTTCTCTTGTTTCTTTCCTTTTTTTAATTTTTTAGCAAATTTTATACCATTTTTAATTGGGTATTTCTATATTTACATTTCAAATGTTATTTTCTTTCCCAGTTTCTTGTCCATAAGATTCCTAACTGGTCTTCTTACCCTTCTTCTATAACCCCTTAACTGTGCCTTGATATTCCCTTGAACTAGCAGTAAAAACTAAGGAGAACCAAGGGCTTATCCTGTCACTGATGCCCAACATCACCATACTCTGCCACATATGCAGTTGGATCCATAGGTCTGTCCATAAACAGTCTTTGAATATTGGTTCAGTACCAGAAAGCTCTGGTGAGTTGACTTTGTTGTTCTTATGGGGTTCAAAGCCCATTCAGCTCTTGTAATGCTTTCTCAACATCTACAAACAAGGGGTTTGTTTCCAGTTCTCTGATTTGCCACTAGCAATCACTTCTGTATTTGACATGCTCTGGCTGTTTCTCTAATGAAAGATCTATAACTGTTTATTGGCAGAATTCACATCTTAGCTTCATTAATCTTATCTAGTTTTGGTGACTGATATATGTCACCATATATATGGTGGCTCCTACAACTATGAATTTTGGTGGACTATTTACATATATTCTGCGCAATTAGGTCAAGAATATAGGATCCACAAATGACATTGCCAAATACATTCCCTCCTGTTCTTATGAACCTGCTGAAGTTGAGGTTTCACTGGACCTCAAGCCATACATATCACTGCACATCCCCCTGAAACTGACATTTTGACTGAAGAAACCCTCATGTCTTGCCCTGGGAACACAGGAAGGTAGATATTAGAGAACGGATATCTAATAGAACTAGAGAACTTCATTCTATAGTCAATGTTGTCCTTTGTTTAACTGATATCTGTTAATTTTTGGATAAAATAATGATTTGGGAGTTGATCATTTGAAGTAGAAACACAATATTTCCACTGTTATATTCACTCTAAAGCTGGGTCAAGTTTGTTGCCAAATTTATTGCAAAAAATGGAATTGGAAAAATGAAATTTTTGAGTACACATGCAGGAATATATATAATGTCCCCTGTCAATGAATGTACAGTCAAAAAATGTAACACAATATTCATTCAATTAAAGGTCTGTGGGGAAAATTCTGGCACATGGGAAATTGAGAAAACCTAGGGTTTTGAATTGTATTTCACAGGTTTGGACCTGGGAATAAAATTAATCTCCAGAAGAATCTCCTTCACTCCTTGTTCCTAGATATTTTCTACCCATGGTAAGCCACTGACTAACTTTCTCCATTCAGAGCATGTGACCACTAATGAAGCAGAGAGAACTCTCTAGCTTTAGAGAGATGTAGCATGTAAAGTTTTCCATTGTGTTACAGGTGACACTCCTGGAAAGGGCACCCTTGTATCTGGTCTATGTAAGGAAGGCTATTTAGCAAGTAGGCTATAGCAATTCTCAGTGACATCATCATTAGTCCCTCCATGAAAAATCTCTTGTATCCTGGAGAGCACTAGCTGCTTCTGTTTTGTCACAAGTGTTGTCTTGTCAGCAACTGTCTCTCAGATATTCCTTCCATGTAACTATGGTTTATTAATTGGCCTCTAATTCAGAGTAAAGAGCCATTTGGGAGGGAGAACAAACAGGATGAAGAGATCAGAGATGGGGAAAAGGAAGCTTGCCTTCTTTCTTGGTATAAAAGAAAAGAAGAAATATGTGGTTCTTGGGAAAAGACCCCGGGAAGATGGCTTTAGTTCTTTTGTTCTCTGGGTTAACTGAGCTCTTGGAGAAGTTGATGAACATCCTAAAGACCTTTGGAGACATGGTAAAGTTTCTGGATACCCCTTTTTAGATGTTGATGGTCCTGGGGATTTTATGGATGATTTGTAATGTTTCCAAGGAAGAGTGCTAGAGCCAGATTGATTTTTCAATGCTTTAGAAGACATGGAAGTTTTCTGCTATACTTGGGCTAAAGGCAAAAGGTCTAAATGATTTTTTTTCAATATGGACTTTCCCTCAGACCTTTGGAAATATAAAAAATAAGTTTTTCTGTTTTTGAAGTCTAATTTGCACAATGACAAATCACTTTGAGCATGGAGAACACTTTCGGGAGCCCTAGAGAGAGGTGAAGAAATTCCCTGAAACCCTAGGGCAGAGGGTGAACATGCCTTTTTGGTAGAAGGAGGAGTTACTTGAGCATCTGGGACAATATGGAATATCCAGCATGCCCTTGTAAGGATTGGCAACTTTCCACAATTCCTTCATCATTTATGGAAAATTCCAAGGCCCTTTAGACAGATGGAGAAATTGTGGGACTCACCTGAGCAGTAGTTGTAGCTTTTGGTTTCTCTTTTGCAGAAGAAGATGGCACAAGATACCTTTTGGCAGAAGGGAGAAGGTTGAAACTGTCTTCCTTAGTGGAGAAATTACTCAAGACCCCATCCGAAGGATCAAATCTTAACCCTTTGTTTCTAGAAACTCGATGTCTGTGGTCCATTATGGTAGAGGGAGAATGTTGTCTATCTCTCCCCAGAGTGGATATGTGAAATAAATCTACTTGGGTAGATGGGGATAGTTGTAAAACATGCTGTTCAGATGCAGTAGATCGTAAGACATCCTTCTCAGATGAGGAAGGCCTTAATGTACCATGTATATGTGTAGAAATCCTGACTGTGATATCAGAATGGTGGGTAGGGATTAGAGCTACCTCTGAAGATGTGACCTCTCATAGAGCATCATGGACAAATGTTAAAGGACTTAGAGCCTCATTAGCAGATAAGGATTTTTCTAGATATCCTTGTGTATTTGAGGAAGTTCCAGGAGAAAGTTATTCTGCTGTAGAATTGGAGACAGACTTTCAAATAGAATTGTCAGCTTCCCTAGCCTGCTTGATAGGCAAAATGGCTTCCAAGGCCCCTTTAGGAGATAAGGTAAAATCCAGAGCCTTTTGGGTATTTGGCAGATATTCTGGGTCTGCTTGTGGTATAAAGAAGCACTGGAAACCCTCTGCACATATTTGCAAGGGTGTGGAGCATCTTCTCTATTTGGGGAAGATGGCTGATCTTGAGGCGATTAAGAAGTTCCTATATACACCAGTGAAGTTTGTGGAGGTCATATCCATTCTTTTGCACAAATGGAATCCTGAATCCCTTTCCTCAGATGTCGAGGATGGTACAGACACTGTTGTTTGTGTATCATTTTTCCCTACTCCTCGTTGACATATGGTTGGATCCATAACCTTCTCTACAGGTGGAATATGTCCTAGAACATCTTTTGTACATCTGTCGCATCCACAAGCCATTTCTAAATATGTGGCTGTGGGTAGATCTCCTTTTGTAGATGTTTCTTGTCCCACAGTCTCTTTATGAGATAGAGTACTAGTCAGAGAATCATGCTCAGTTTTGGGAAATTCTAGCACCTCTGATGAATATGTGGAAAATTTTGGAGCCTCTCCTTACAGGACAGAATGACCTAGAGTCCCCTGAGGAGGTAGGGGATGTTGTATCTTATCTGCACTTTGTATATATATGGAGTCTACATGGTCATTGACTGAGTGTTGTTATAAATTTGGCTCTTTTGGGCCTGATGACAAGTCAGGAGGGTCCTTTTTGGTGGTAGAGGATATTTGAATAATTCTCTGTTGTATAGAGACATTGGAAGTACTGGGGGAGATGGTGAGGGTGCTAGATCATATTTTTTATATGCAGAATGCACAAGACTTCTGTGGGTGGACTCAGAATTTTCTAACACATCTTGTATGGGTGTGGAACTCTCAAGAGCCCCTTCTGAAACTGGCAATCCTTCTTGATCTAATGGTGTACATGCAGAAAGTTTTGTCTCTGCTTGGGCTGTTATGTGTGTTATGAGGTTGACTTCGGGGTTTGTGACTGTATTTCCCCCCCTTGGATCATAAGTGATGATTTAATCTCATTTTTCAATAGTGGAAGACTTTGAAGCTCCTCTTGGTTTAATAGGGAAGTTCTGAAATCACCTTTGTCAGCAGAATCAGGTTTACAATCACTTTACCCTAAGCAGATTGCATAAGGCACTTTGGTGGATATGGGGGACATCTTTGACTGTCTTTCAGATTGGACAAAGCTCTCTGTCCTGCTTTGACAACTGTCGATGTATTAAAGTCTCCTGTGGAGAGGGGGCATGTCTTAATCCATTTTTGGAATAAGAGTAATCACTGAGATTACCTTTAAGACAAGTAGTTTTGCAGCCCTCTTTGTCTGACGGGGCCTATGTACCTCCCCTTGATGAGAGTGTATTGTTCAAGTCTCCAACTATTATTGTATGAGGGACTATGCATGCTTTGAACTTTAGTAAAGTTTCTTTTATGAATGTGTATGCCCTTGAATTTAGGGCATTGCTATTCAGAATTGAGAGTTTTTCCTGGTATATTTTTTTCTTTAATGTGTACGAAGTGTCCTTCATTATCTTTTTTCATAGCTTTTGCTTGAAAATCTCTTTCATTTGAAATTAGAATGGATACCCCAGCTTGTTTCTTGGGAACATTTAATGGAAAATTGTTTTCCAGCGTTTCGAACTGACTAAGTGTCTTTGTCATTGAATTGTGTTTATTTTTCAAGAAAAATGCTGGATGCAGTTTATATATACTATCAGTTAGTGTCTGTCTTTTTAAGGGGAATTGAGTTCATTGATGTTTAGTGATATCAGGGACAAATTATTGCTTTTTCCTATTATTTTTGTTGTTAGAATTCGAATTCTGTTTCTGCAGCTATCTTCTTTCTCTTCTTTTGTGTTTTTTTTCAAAGTAGATTAATTTCTTCTTTGTCTGCTGTGTAGTTACCCTAATTGTATTGGAATTTTACATCTATTCTCTTTTGTAGGACTCTATTTGTGGAAAGAAATTATGTAAATGTCCTATTGTTGTGGTAGATCTTGGTTTCTCCATCTACGGTAGTTGATAGTTTTTATAGTAACCTGGGCTGGCGTTTATGTTCTTTTAGGATGTATGTGATATATGCCTAGGATTTTCTAGCTTCCATAGTCTCTTTTGAGAAGTCTGGTTTAATTCTGATGGGTCTGATTTTTTATATTACTCAACCTTTTTCCCTTACTGCTTTTAATATATTTTCTTTGTTTTGTGCATTTTATGTTTTGACTATTGTGTGATGGGTGAAATTTCTTTTCTGGTCTAATCTATTTGGAATTCTGTATGCTTTTTTATGTTTAAGGATGTCTCTCTCTTTAGGTTAGGGAAGTTTGCTTCTGTAATTTTTTGATGATATTTACTGGACCTTTATGTTGGGAGTCTTCACAGTCTTCTATAACTATTATCCTTAGGTTTTATCTTCTCGTTCTGTCTTGGATTTCCCGGATGGATTGGGTAGGAGCTTTTTCTGTTTTGTATTTTTTGACAGTTGTGTCAATGTTTTCTATGGTTTCTTCTGCCCCTGAGATTCTTTACTAACTCTTTTATTCTGTTGGTTGGTGGTTGCATTTACAACTCCTACTCTCTTTCTCTTTCCCAGGTATTCTATATCCCTAATGTCTTTCTTTGGGTTTACTTTGTTGTTTCTGTTTCCTTTTTTACTTCCTGATGGTTTTGTTGAATTCCTTTACCAGTTTGGGTGCACTGTAATTCTTTTAGGATTTTTGTGTTTGCTCTTAAAGGGCATCTACCTCTTTACCTGTGTTGTACTGTATTCTTTTTTTCTTTAGTCCATCTTTATTAAATTGGTTATTTCTTATTCACGTTTCAATTGTTATTACCTTTCTGGTTCTCCAAGCAAACAACTCCCTAACCCCTCCTTTCCCCATCTGCCTCCCCTTACTGGCCTCTCCATAACAATCCCATTCACTGGGGTTCAGTCTTGACGGACCAAGGGCTTCCCCATCCACTAGTGCACTTACTAGGCTATTCACTGATTCCTAAGAAGTTGGAGTCAAGGGTCAGTCCATGTATATAGTCTTTGGGTAGTGGCTTAGTCCCTGGAAGCTCTGGTTGCTTGGCATTTTTTTTTTCATATGAGGTCTCAAGCCCTTCAAATTCTTCCAGTCCTTTCCCTGATTCTTTCAACAGAGGTCCCATTCTCAGTTTAGTGGTTTGCTGCTGGCATTCACATATGAATTTGCTATATTCTGGCTGTGTCTCTCAGGAGATATCTACATCCGTTTCCTATCAGCCTGTACTTCTTTGCTTCATCCATCTTATCTAGTTTGGTGGCTGTATATGTATGTGCCACATGTGTGGCAGGTTCTGAATGAGTGTTCTTTCTGAATCTTTTCTAAACGTTGCCTCCCTATTTCCTCCCAAGGATATTCTTGTTCCCTTTCTAAAGAAGGAGTGAAGCATTTGCATTTTGGTCATTTTTCTTGAGTTTCACGAGTTCTGTGAATCTAGGGTATTTAGAGCATTTGGCCTAATATTCACTTGTCAATGAATGTATACCATGTGTGTTTTTCTGTGATTGGGTTACCTCACTCAGCATGATGTTTTACATTTCCATCCATTTTTCTATGAATTTCATAAACCCATTGTTTTTGACAGCTGAATAGTATTCCATTGTGTAGATGTACCACATATTCTGTATCCATTCTTCTGTTGAAGAGCATCTGGTTTCTTTCCAGCTTCTGGCTATTATATACTTATAAGTTAATATAAGGCTTTTATGAATTTAGTGAAGAACGTGTTTTTTTTTTTTAATGTTGGAGCATCTTTTGGGTATATACCCATGTGACATATAGCTGAGCCTCAGGTATTGCAATGTCCAATTTTCTGAGGAACTTCCAGACTGATTTCCAGGATGTACAAGTATGCAATCCCACCAAAAATTGAGGAGTATTCCTCTTTCTCCTCATCCTCACCAGCATTTGAGGTCACCTGCATTTTTTATCTCAGCCATTCTGAATGGTGAGTTGGAATCTCAGGGTTCTATTTGATAGGCAATTCCCTTATAACTAAAAATGTTGAACATTTCTTTAGGTCCTACCCAGGCATATGGCATGCCTCAGCTATGAATTCTTTGTTTAGCTCTGAACTCCATTTTTAATAGGGTTGTTTGTCTCCCCGCAGTCTAACTTCTTGAGTTCTTTGAATATTTTGGATATAAACGCTCTATCATTTGCAGGCTTGGTAAGGATTTTTCTCAATCAGTTGGTTGTCGGTTTGTCCTAACAAAAGTGTCATTTGCCTTACAGCTTTGTAGTTTTATTAGATCCCATTTGTTGATTCTTGATCTAAGAGCATAAGCCATTGGTGTTTTGCTCAGGAACTTTTCTCCAGTGAGCATGTGTTTGAGATTTTTCCCCACTTTTTATTCATTAGTTTGAGTGTATCTGATTTGATGTGGAGGTCCTTGATACACCTGCTCTTAAGCTTTGTACAGGGTGATAAGCATTGATTGATGTGCATTCTTCTACATGTTGACCTCCAGTTGAACAAGCATTATATGCTATAAATGCTTTTCTTTTTTCCCCCGTAGAATGGTTTTGGCCCCTTTGTTAAATATCAAGTGATCATAGGGGTGTGGGTTCATTTCAGGGACTTAAGTTCTATTTCGCTGATCTCCCTGCCTGTCTCTGTACCAAAATCACGCATTTTTTTATCACTATTGCTCTATAATTCTGCTTAAGTTCAGGGATTGTAATTTCCGAGAAGTCCTTTTATTGTGAGGATAGTTTTAGACATCCGAGGTTTTATCTTATTACAGATGAATTTGTAAATTATTCTTTCTAACTCTATGAAGACTTGGGTTGGAATTTTGATTGAGATTGCATTAAATCTGTAGATCACTTTTGGTAAAATGACCATTTTTGCTATATTAATCCTGCCAACCCATGGGAATATGACATCTTTCCATCTTCAGAAATCGTCTTAAATTTCTTTCTTCAGAATCTTAAAGTTCTTATCATACAGATCTTTCACTTCCTTGGTTAAAGTCACACTGAGGTATTTTATATTATATGGGACTATTATGAAGGGTGTCTTTTCACTAATCTCTTTCTTGGCTTGTTTGTCTTTTCTGTAGATGAAGACTACTGATTTATTTGAGTTAATTTTATACACAGCCATTTTGCTGAAGGTGTTTATCAGGTTTAGGAGTTCTCCACTGGAAATTTTGGGATCACTGAAATATACTATCATATCATCTGTAAATAGTGATATTTTGACTTCCTTTTGCCTTTCTGTATCCCCTAGATCTTTTTTTGTCTGGCTATTCTGGCTAGAATTTTGAGAACTATATTGAACAAGAAGGGAGAGATTGGGCAGCCTTGTCTAGTCCCTGATTTTAGTGGCATTGCTTCAAGATTCTCTCCGTTTCGTTTAATATTTGCTACTGGTTTGCTGTAAATGGCTTTTACTATGTTTACATACATGCCTTGAATTCCTTTTTTTTCCAGGACTTTTATCATGAAGTGGTGTTGAATTTTGTCAAACACTTTCTAAGCATCTAATGTAATGATTATGTGGTTTTGTTCTTTCAGTTTCTTTATATAATGGATCACATTGATGGTTTTCCTTGTATTAAACCACCCCTGCATGCCTTGGATGAAGTCTACTTGATTATGAAGATTATTTTGATGTATTCTCTGATTCGGGTTGCCAGTATTTTATTGATTATTTTGTGTCGATATTAATAAGGGAAATTGTTCTTAAGTTCTCTTTCTATGTTGGGTCTTTGTGTGGGTTAAGCATAAGAGTAATTGTGACTTCATAGAAGGAATTCAATAGTGCTCCATCTGTTTCAATTTTGGGGTATAATTTTGATAGTATTGGTATGAGGTCTTCTATGAAGGTCGGATAGAATTCTGCACTAAATCAGTCTGTATCTGGGCTTTTTTTGGTTGGGAGAACTTTAATGACTCCTTTTACTTCATCATGAGTTATGGGGTTATTTAAATGGTTTATCTATTCCTGATTTAATATTGGTACCTGGTATCTGGAAATTGTAAATTGTAAATGGAAATTGTCCATTTTCTACAGATATTCAAGTCTTGATGAATATAGACTTTTGTTGTAGGATGTGATGATTTTTTGAATTTCCTCTTATTCTTTAGTTATATCTCCCTTTTCATTTCTGTTTTGTAAATGTTTACACACTCTCTGTGTACTCTCATTAGTCTGGCTAAGGGTTTATCTATCTTGTTGATTTTCTCAAAGAACCTAACTTTGGTTCTGTTGACTCTTTCTTTGGTCCTTTTTGTTTCTACTTGGTTGATTTCAGCTCTGTGTTTGATATTTTTCTGCCTTCTACTCCTCCTGGGTGTATTTGCTTCTTTTTGTTCTAGAGCTTTTAGGTGTGCTGTCAAACTGCTGACATATGCTCTCTCTTGTTTCTTTCTGCAGGCACTCAGAGCTATGAATTTTCCTCTTAGCAAAGATTTCATTGTGTCCCATAAGTCTGGGTATGTTTTAACTTCATTTTCATTAAATTCTAAGTAGTCTTTAATTTCTTTCTTTATTTCTTCCTTGACCAGGTTATTATTGTGTGGAGCATTGTTCAACTTCCATGAATATATGTGCGTTCTTCCCTTATTGTTATTGAAGGCCAGCTTTAGCCCTTGGTGGTCTGATAGGACACATGGGATTATTTCTATCTTTCTGTATCTGTTGAGGCCTGTTTCATAACCATTTATATGGTCCATTTTGGAGAAAGTACCATGAGGAGCTGAGAAGAATGTATATCCTTTTGCTGTAGGATAGAATCTTCTATAAATATCTGTTCAGTCCATTTGAATCATGACCTCTCTTAGTCTGTCTATGTCTCTGTTTAATTTCTCTTTCCATGTCCTGTCCATTGATGAGAGTGGGGTATTGAAATCTCCTAGTATTATTGTGTGAGGTGCAATGTGTATTTCAAGCTTTAGTAAGGTTTCTTTTATGTATGCAGGTGCCCTTGTTTTTGGAGCATAGATATATAGTATTGAGTGTTCATCTTGGTGGATTTTTCATTTGATAAATATGAGGTGTCCTTCCTTATCTTTTTAGATGACTTTTAGTTGAAAATTAATTTTATTCGATATTAGAATGGCTACTGCAGCTTGCTTCTTCTGACAATTAGCTTGGAAAGTTGTTTTCCAGCCTTTCACTCTGAGGTAGTATCTGTCTTTGCCCTCTGAGGTGTGTTTTCTGTAGGCAGCAGGATGCAGGGTCCTCATTGCATATCCATTTTCTTAATCTATGTCTTCTTATTGTGGAGTAGAGACAATTGAGGATGAGAGATATTAAGAAATAGTGATTATTGCTTCTGTTATATTCATCTTTGGATGTGAGGTTATGTTTGTATGCTTTCCTTCTCTTTGTTGAGTTGCCAAAACGATTAGTTTCTTGCTTTTCCTAGTTTTTAGCTTGCCTCCTTATGTTGGGCTTTACCATTTATTATCTTTTGTAGGGCTGGATTTGTAGAAAGATATTGTGTAAATTTGTTTTTGTCACGGAATATCTTTGTTTCCCCATGTACATTAATTGAGAGTTTTGGATCATACAGTAACATGGGCTGGCATTTGTGTTCATTAAGGTCTGTAATACATCTGTATCTGATCTTCTGGCTTTCATAGTCTGTGGTGAGAAGTCTGGTGTTATTCTGAAAGGTTTGCCTTTATATGTACGTCTCTGTCTTCCACAGGCACTTTAAGCATATGTCTGTATACACTGAGATACACATGCATACAATTAGAACTAAAAATAAAATAGTTTTTAAAGAGCATCCACTTCACTAGGCGGTAGTTATACATGCATTTAATCACAGCACTTATGAGGCAGAAGGAGGAGGATCACTGGCAGTTTGAGGCCAGCCTGGTTAATAGAGTAAGTTCCACAACAAACAATGATGCACAGATAAACTCTGTCTTAAAAAAATTAAAAACAGTTCTGGAGAGATGGCTCAGTGGTTAAGAACACTGACTGCTCTTCCGGAGGTCCTGAGTTCAAATCACAGCAACCACATAGTGGCTCACAACCATTTGTAATGAAATCTGATGCCCTATATATCAAGAATGAAAAATAAATCTTAAAAAAAATAAAACTAAAAACAAAGAAACAAAAAGTACACATAGTAATATTTTGTTACCTCCATAGTACAGGAAATAGCCTGTATTAAACATAATTCAAAAGGTAGTCACCCATTTTTGTTTCTTCCTTATAAACTTGAAAGACCCCCCCCCCATGAGTCTTAACTCAGAGCTGCAACAGGCTTGAATAAGCAGAGGCACGACCAGATACCTAGGGCTGAGTCACCGTTAAAACTAACAGACCATAAAAAAAAAGGAATACAGAACAGACTAGGAGTACTGGATATGACTCACAGGCCACCTGGCAGGAAGGGATAATCCCCTAGCCCCGGACATTCAGGACGTCCCAGTCTGCATGTACTCTCTTACCACGTTACAACCTCATTTAAATATGATTCAAACCTGCCAAAGTGTGTAGCTATACATTATTATTTCATCATGTGAAATAGCCAATCATATGTGAACATGTCTATGTGCCTCGTTTAAATCCACCAATCCCCGTAACTATGCATCTGCTTCTGTACGCCTGGTTCTGCTTCCCCAAACCCTATAAAAGCCCCATACTGGAGCTGCTGGGTGTGCACATCCTCTGAAGAAACTGTGTGCCCGCTGGTTCCTGTGTTTTCCAATAATCCCTCTTGCTGATTGCATCCGGAGGTCTCGGCTCGGTCATCGGGCGTTTGGGTCTCCTCCTGAGGGAAAGGTCCTCTCCGGAGGTCTTTCAAAGTTTGACTATTAATATACATGATCAGTTTGATCATGATCAACTTGGACGTATCTTTGAGGATTTCCCCAGAAGTCTAGCTGAAAAAGGAAAACCTACCATGATTGTTGGCATGGAGTACGCAGATAGGCTGAACTGAAAAGAGAGGAAAATAAAGCCAGAGGAGTGGCCATATTCATTTCTTTCTCCTTGACTGTGAAATCTACATGCTGCACTCATTTAAACTCCTGCCACCATGTTCCACCAGGATGAGTCAAAGGAAGTTCTCTTCTTTTTACTTTCTTCTTGTCAGGAATTTTGTTCCTACCAAAGAAACCACATGAAAAACATATACATATTATGTATACACACATATGTATGTATGTATGTATGTATGTATGTATGTATATATGTATATAAGTGTATATATATATATATATATATGTATACATGAGTATATACATCCTTCCATTCATTCATTTCCACATTCACTTTTTTGCTTGACAACTGACTACATTCAGTTGCTGAATTACTCATTCTTCAAGTTTACATTGGGTGGTAGATTTTCTGCTTTCTGAAATAAAACAAAACTATGAAGTGGAAACTTTACAGTTCTTTGAAAATTCTTTTGGATGGTGTTTTACTGTTTTGCAGAGATCATCATTCAATTCGCAGAAATGGCATGGTGGCTCACAACCATCTGCATTTGTCTGATAACTTTTTCTGTTTTGTCTGAAGACAGTGACAGTCTACTTGTAGACATTAAATAAAAATAAATAAATTAATTAATTAATTAATAAGGCAAACTCCAATAAAGGTAGCCGACATTATTTACTGGTCATTTTTAAAGTATTGAAAATGTTCATGGTTTTGCTGCAATGTTACTTAACAACCCATGTAAAAAATTTTGTGACCAAAGAGATGGCTGAGAAGCCAAGGGCACTGGCGTCTCTCTCAGAGGACTGTGGTGTGCTCCATTGCCAGAACCCACATGGTGATTCACAACTGTCTTTAACTTTAGTACCGGGATTACCCAATGCTTTCTTTTAGTTTCTGTGGTTACCACGTAATAATGTAGTGTAGAGACATGGAAACAAGCAAAAACACCTTTATACGTAAAACAAAAAATAAAAAAGGATCATGAAAATATTACCCTTTTATGTTTTCAGCATTTTAGCACTTCACCACAGTTTTAAATGCTGTATTTAATGGCTTAAAAATAAAAATGTGGATCAGAGATTGGCCACTAAGGGAATACAGAGCTCTCAGGAATGTTAAATAAACGAAATACAAACCCAGAGGCCTAAGAGAATTTTGAGAGAGTCTGTACTGTTATTTACTATCTTCCTTTCATATTTCCTATATCTTTAATAGGGTACAGATGTGGGAACTATGCATTATATTTCCTAGGTGAGTAGCAAATCAAGAGTGTCCCCGTGAGCAGGGACCAAGTTATTCAGGTTCCCAAAGGGTTGCTACCCTTATTCCAAGTAAGGGGGTGTATATTGGGGCCGCTTGAAACTAGCCAAGGACACTTTTCATCAACAAAACAAGAAAATTTGATTAAATCATTTTTCTTAACTCTTTCCTCTCTCCCTGAGTTAGCACTTGATCTCTCCTATGAATCAAGCCTCCTTAGACAATACCTTCCCCATGGGGATGGGATGACTCTTATTCGACCAGTCTTACTTCCTTCTCCAGCGATGCAAGAACGATGCAGCCTGAAGAGTCCTCAGTCTCCCCGAGGATCTCCATTCTCCATCGTCTGGTAGTTGGCCGTACTTCGGGGTCCCTGTTCAGGTGCCACTTGTCCCCGCCAGTGGGGACCCAGTTATTCAGGGTACAAAAGGGGTGCTACACTTGGGCCTAAAAGGGGGGTGAGAGAAGAATGAGACCAAGCAAAAGTTCTGTTGTCGAGGTCTCTTTCATTGAGAGAAATGTACAGCATTTAAAGCTCTGAGTCAGGAATAGAAGTGGGAATTGAAGCTTAGGGTGGGGGAGTTTGGGAAGTGCCCAAGGATATAAGGTGAATCTCTACACTGCAAGATATCCTCATATAACAAAGAGGCAACAACTTTCGGGGACATGTTCTTTGAAAAGGTCGAACCCTTCTCAGGAATCTGCTCAGGGATGTCTGGTGTTTTGCTCAGGCTGAAATATCCTGTCATTGCTCCGAGGGACTTCCTGGGAGAGGCTCTTAGAGGAGTATGTGTGGCCAAGAGTCACGTAGCCCATTTGAGCTAAACAGTCACAAAACTGTCCAGGCCCAAATCCATTATGGCTCACTAGATTTCCCCTCTTATTCTTTTAAAAAAGACCATTAGGTGGAAGTAGTGGTCTGAGAGACATCAGACATTCCTCACAGAGTGCCCTGCCTGTCCATGGCAAGCCACTCTTGCAGTTAGGACTTCACTGCAATGGCTAGGAATGAACTTATGCTGTAACACACCGTTCTGGGATATATGTGTGTGTTTAGGTGTGGGGGGGAACTAGGCAGAGGAACACTTGACCAGCACTTGGTATGTTTAAACGGGGTGTAGCCACCTCTGTGTTAGGATTGACATCTCGAACCCCAGCCTTATCCATCATAGGATCACCTTGTCTCCCCCAAGGCACCACGTCTTAGATTGGTCCAGAGTCAGAGGAAGTTGCCCATTGCTGAGGATAGTTACATTGGATCATCTTCTCATTCCTCTTATTTGAGCCCAGAGATGAAAGAGCAGGAGTTTGATGGCATTAATTTAAGAGATTGTGAAAGTTGAGCCTCTCCTGATAAGTAGTGGTCACCTCATCTGGTTCTCCTCAGCTGCTACAGCTATACCACCCATAGTCAAGCCACTCCTGTAATAAAATTTAGAATTACCAATTGTTAGCAACTACTCCAGAAAGTTCACCCACTGTGCTTGCCTAACAATAGACTGGGAAAGGGTAACTCCAGACACTTCAGACACAAAGGCTGCAGCACTAATGGCTGCTGAAATAGCAGAGAAAATGCCAAGGCCTTTCCCAGGACAGTTCAGGATCGGTCATTCTTCTCTGGAACAACTAGCAGGCAATGGAATCATGTCTGAGATCTGCAGAACCAGGGCAGAGTTCCCCAGTCCACAGCAGCGTCATGCAGATGGCACTCTTGTGAGACTACAGACTGCAAAATGACAACACCAGGTAAGGCAGCAAGAGTCACCAGGGGAGTGAGGGGGGCAGGTGATAGCAGCTGGTGTCCAGTCTTCTCCAGCTAGTAGCAGTGCACAGAGGGTCAGAGGGCAGGCTGTGGTGGGATGGGACACAATGACTGCAGCAATGCCAAAATCTCCGTGGTGACAAAAGATGAGGGGGAATCCTCCATCTTCCTCCAAGGGCACAAGATTGACTCCAGGGACCCAACCACAAGAGCTGAAATTTCATGCTCCCAGGATCAGCAAGTCTTACCAGCCACCTCTGGCAGCTGGCATACTCCTGTAGCATCCTGTAGAAAAAAAAACACAAAGATTCCCTCTTACCCATAAAAATACCTTGACAGAATCATGCCAATATGTGGATCTTTCTATTTCACCTAGGCAGAAGTATGCCTAGTTGTAGGGTACCATAAACTCAGAGTGTTCCTTGGCATACAAATTTTAAAATTGGAAATAAAAGGGGTATAATTAAATAATTGTATAGCATACAGGGTTGTAACTCCCCATTTTATTTATTAAGATATAGTTAAGATATTATTTATTAAGATAAGTCCTTGAGGATTAAATTGAGGACACTGAGCACTTATATTTATAAATTGACTTTTATACCAAATTATTGTCTCCAGCATTATTATTTTGGTGACAAAGAATGAGATTTTTTGACTAATTGTTACTATGTAAGGGATATAATCTGCCTGGTATCATTGACCTCCCTTGCTAAGGTGTCCAGGCAATCCAGTTTGCGCTCTTAAATGGCCTATAAAGGAACAGTACTCACTGCTCTTAACCACTAAGCCACCTCTCCAGCACCACACCAGCTTCATTTACCTAAACATAACCATTAACTAGAAATGCCAAATCCTGTAAACAAGGTCCAGACTTAGCCTTATTTAGAAATCCCTGAGTTGGCAGGGTGTGGCTGGACATAGAGAGTAAGCAAATGGAGACTTCCTATTGCTGTGAAGGTGTGCTATCAACTCCATTACCATTTTTAAAGAGCTGTGTATGAGTCTATGGTTTAATTTAGTTGTCTGCACCAGAGCTCTAAAAGGAAAGTGAGTTGTCAGACATTCACACCGAAATCATCACTCACTGATTTCATGTAGAAAACTTGTCTCCAATAAAGCATTAACTAATTGTAAAATTAAAGGGTTAGAATTATGTAAAAAAAAAAAACATTTTAATCAATTGTAAAACATAAGCCACACATTGGCTATCTGTATGTGAAATGAAGCTTATTTTTTTTTAACATTTTAAAAACTGGCTATAGCACACAATTTAATGATCTGTGCTGAAGCAAGGGAAACTTAAGAAAAAAAAAGAAGTGATCAAATCATACATGTAGCCTTTTCATTAGATGAACCACCTATAAATACAGTAAGCTAATTTCCTATGGGTTGCATGTACAAATTTACAGGAAATACAAAAGCATGCAAAGAGTAAAATTATCAACTTTGCCTGAAAAATTTGTATATGTGATAGGCCAAATATCAGTATTTTGTAATAACCAATTTAATTGCTGTTTGGAATAAGATATGTTTAACCAGGTTTCTTTTTAAAATACTTCCAAGACTCTAGCCTAGGGGTTGGGGATTTAGCTCAGTGGTAGAGCACTTGCCCAGCAAGCGCAAGGCCCTGGGTTCGGTCCTCATGTCTGAAAAAAAGAAAAGGAAAAAAAAAAAAGACTGTATCCTACAATTCTGTATTAATACAACTGAAGCTTTATCTCCAATGAGGATAACAAATAAAGGCATAAGTCCTCTGGTAAGGTGAGGTCCTTAGCCAATTAACATATCCTTAGAAGCTTTAAATTAGTTTCAAATATTCTTTTCTGGAATAGTGTAAGATCTACTCCCCAAATATTAAAGCTCATTTTGGGAGCAAAGGTTTGTAGTAAAAATTTCCATATACACTGAAAGATTTAAAGTTTTAAATTCTTACATTGAAGAAGTGACAATATTACATAATATGTGGCTATTAGCCATTTTTTTTGTAAAATTTTTAATGATATCACTTTATGGGCCGTCTAAAATTATAAGCAAGCTCACAAAATGAAAACTCAGAATCGCCATGACGTAAACAAATTGTATAAATCAATCCTCTAAATCTATCTTGAAATGGCAGTTGGAGTAAGCAAACAAGCTCTAATTCTCTCACAAGTTCTAAAACCTCATCAGTCCTGCAAAAATCTTGTAACAATCAGTACCTGTTTTTTGTTGTTTTTTTTTTGTTCTTTTTTATAAATAAGTTTGAGTAGGTCAATGTAATACTGGCAATCTTTAATCACAATCTTTAAGTTTTCCTTGTAACTCCAGAGCACAGCCACAACTTTGGAAAGTAACCTGAGTTCTGAGTACGTGACTACGGACCTGTGATTGGGACAGTGGAATTAGCATCAAAATATAGGTAACTTGAAGGAAAACCACAACTTTGGAAAGCAAAACTCACCTCCAACAACCTAGTCTGTATAGTCTCCAAAATACTGATTCTATCCTTCATGCTACAAGTTCGACTGCCAATTACTACATATGAACGCATGATGGTGCTGTCTCCAATAGCTCATCAAAGAGACATTGCCCTAAATTCTTGTAGGAGCCTGTTTTCTAGGATAAGAGTTCCATAAAAATATTATCTCAATTTAGACCTGTTTCCCCAGGTTGGCTCATACCATATGTTGTCTAGAATGACTCCGTCGAAATTACAGTTTTAGGCCGACTTTCTGTTACCAATGTTAAACCTTTTTAACTATATCCAATAACTTAGAAGCCAATAATCCATGACCATAGCATATAGAGCAAATTTATACATTTAGAACCAGTTAGAAACAAAATTGAAGTGGCTACACATGCCTAAAATATTTAGACCAAGCACCATTTTTACTATTCTAGCTGTGATTTTAAGAGAAGCACCTTGTCACATGCTAAGTCTAATAATAAGTCAGGGATTTTTCTAAGAGAAACCTTCCATCAGCTCCCATACCATAGAAGCTGAGGAGCTAGTTGTTGGTGCCTTTAGGATCAGCTCCTGCAGACGCTCAGCCCCGGGCAGCTTCTCCAGCTGACCTAGGCTCCCAGCAACAGGCACAGGGCTCCAAAGGCCAAATGAAACTGTTTTTTATTAATTTTTACCCCCCCTTTTTTTGGTGAAATGAGTTAAAACCAAGTCAAAGTGTGAACGACCGGAAGATAAAGTTGTTTTTTTTTTTTCATTTTTTTCTTTTGAATATGAAACATAGAACATTTAAAGAATGAGATACAAAAACCACAGACATAAACTGACAGACATGGCCAGCTTGGTGCACCAATGAGAGACAATAGACAGAAAGGGGAAAAACTAGATGGCGTCCTACAGAAGGGACCCAAATATCCTACCTGTGGAATCCAGAACCAGAAACAAGCATTTCTCCAATAGGAGCCAGCAGAGATGCAGGACGTTTCCTGCCTTTCTTTTGTTCCTAGGAGAGTTCTGAAAGTTTTTCTCTTTCTCCAAAGCATCTGTGGAGAGTCCAGGAGGACTCTTTTTCCCAAACCCATTCTCTCTCATGTCTAGGGTGTAAACTATCTCTGATCAGGGTCCAAAGACTAAAACATAACAATAAAAGAACACATACAGAAAAACACTTTACCATTACCTTGTCCCTTTTTTATTACAAGTTTTACTTATGCTAGCCCAAATCCTCAAGGCCTTTTCTAGATCATCTTACACCAATAACTGAAAAATGCCACAGACACTGGGTCACCTGCTTTCAAGAGTTTATTAAAGTCTTTACCCACCTTATTCCAAGTAAGGTGGTGTATATTGGGGCCGCTTAAATCTACCCAAGGAGGGAGTTGGGGTTTTAGCTCAGCGGTAGAACGCTTGCCTAGCAAGCGCAAGGCCCCAGGTTCAGTCCCCAGCTCCGAAAAAAAAAGACAAAAAAAAAAAAAAAAAAAAAAAAAAAAAAAAAAAAAACAAAAAACAAAAAAACTAACCAAGGACACTTTTCATCAACAAAACAAGAAAATTTGATTAAATCCTGATTCTTAACTCTTTCATCTCTCCCTGAGTGAGCACTTGATCTCTCCTATGAATCAAGCCTCCTTAGACAATACCTTCCCCATGGCGATGGGATGACACTTATTCAACCAGTCTTACTTCCCTCTCCAGCGATGCACGAGAGATGCACCCTGAAGAGTCCTCAATCTCTCCGAGGATCTCCAGTCTCCAGTGTCCTGTAGTTGGCCGTACTTCAGGGTCCCTGTTCAGGTGCCACTTGTCCCCGCCAGCGGGGACCCAGTTATTCAGGGTCCCAATGGGGTGCTACACTTGGGCCTAAATGGGGGGGGGCAAGAGAAGAATAAGACGAAGCAAAAGTTCTGTGGTCAGTGTCTCGTTCATTGAGAGAAATGTGCAGCATTTAAAGCTGTGAGGCAGGAATAGAAGTGGGAATTGAAGCTTAGGGTGGGGGAGTTTGGGAAGTGCCCAAGGATATAAGGTGAATCTCTACATAGCAAGATATCCTCCTATAACAAAGAAGCAACAACTTTCGGGAACATGTTCTTTGAAAAGGTCGAACCCTTCTCAGGAATCTGCTCTCTGACGTCTGGTGTTTTGCTCATTCTGAAATATCCTGTCATTGCTCCCAGGGTCTTCCTGGGAGAGGCTCTTAGAGGAGTATGTGTGGCCAAGAGTCACGTAGCCCCTTTGAGCTAAACTGTCACAAAACTGTCCAGGCCCAAATCCAATATTGCTCACTATAAGAATATGCATATGACTAATTTCTAGCCAGCAACATATGACCAGAGACCACAGTCAAAATGTGTGCCGTTTTTCTTCTTTATGTTTACCCTCCCTAGTACTGAAGATCAAATTCCTATATACTTAAATATATTTTCTTTTTTCAATATCAGGAATGTATGTGTAAAGTTACAATACCTGGTGTTGGGAATTGTTTTATTTTGGCTCCCAAAATGCCACACTTCCAGACATTAGAGTCCCTGAGAGCTACAACTGATAATAAAGAGTTGCCATAGCCAATAGCTGGGCAGAAAGTCAGAAAGCCAGGTCAAGGGATTGAGAGAGAGGGGAGGATGAAGAAAATGACCATGATCCAGTGTTAGAAGGATCAGAGTTAAGAGCTACAGGAGAGAAAGCAGCCAACAATGTAGGTGAAAAAGAATAGAACCCTACTGGAGAGTGGGGTGTTTCCCAGAAGGTAACAGGGCACCAAAGATAAAAGATAGATTTAAAAGGTGTTAAACCTGGCATGCTGGGTAGAAGGGAGATGGTAGTGAGAGAAAGAGTTTTTAATTAGCCCAAAACTCAGCATAGGACTTGTCTCTGTAAGACAGATTGTTAAAAATACAAGAGAACTACTTTGCTTATCACCCAGTGTGAGCAACTGTTCTTTGTTCTGCCCCTGTGATGTTTACTTAAGCCCCTACTTGTGCTTTCCACCCATCCTGTCCTACAGAGAGCATTCCAGGATACAGGCAGCCCAAACCTAACCAGAGATGTTTCAAATACATATGCTTCATCAATTCTGACAAACTTTTAAAAATAATGAGGACCTGAAGACCTGACCCTTCTCCTGATTTAGTAGCTCTGTTCCAAGTACCAGGGGGCCATAAAAACTTTTGACGTCCCCTTATCTCCTGGAGCCATAAAACAATCCTGTAATTTGCAGTACATTCTCCTTCGACATCTCCCCATCCCTTGGGGGTCACAGCCTCTGCCTTTAAATACTCTTTGTCCCAGCCTTTCGGGGTCGACACCCCTGTCTCCGGCGTGGGATATGTGTCAGCCAGGAGATCTCCATAATAGATCTCCATAATAAACCTCATCTTTGCTTATTACATCCAAAATGGTCTCTCTGTGTCTGGGGTCCGCGGTTTCCCAAGATTTGAGTAAAGGTCTCTCTGCATGGGATCGTTCAGTAGCTGTCAGGAAGATTAGAAATGTCCAGACATTGAGTGTGTGTGTGTGTGTATGTGTGTATGTGTGTGTGTGTGTGTGTGTGTGTGTGTGTGTGTGTCTGTCTGTCTGTCTGTCTGTCCTTCATTCTCGAAACTAGAGAACACTTGGGCAGGTGCCATGCCTGTACTACAGAGCCAAAGATGTTTAATTGATTCACTACAGTCTCGTACATTGAGGTCCCAAGTGAGGGTCGCATTAACCTGAACACAATGGTTACACAGCCCACTCAACCAATGTACAGTTTATTCAGTTTCAACATCTTCTAAAGAAAAAGCAGGATAAAAGTTTTCCACTGTTTCTAGTTGTCACCAGGAGCTATTTCTCTAGCAATAGCACATCTTGTATCAAAGTGACCCGAACCTCTTTGCAGACTGAGAAATCTGTCAGCAGTCCAACTCTTAGGTGTATTAGAGGTGCTGCTGTCTAATTAACCTATAAACAAAGTTACATTCTCATGAGAAAATGACCCTGAAGTCCATGTCCTCAGGTTTACAGCTGATATGGCAGACAGAGCACCAGGATCCTCTGCTTGAGGAAGTTGCCTCCTCTGTATCTCAGTGTGGTGAGGATAATTTTACCATCTTAGGGTGCACTGCAGGTGTCAAGCTAGGAGCAGCCACCTCATGACATATCTCTAAATTAAAGAAAAATAGTGCAACCCTAATCCCTAGAGAATGGCTGAGCAGACAGAGGGACCTTTGGCGCTGAATAGCCAGAGAAATGCTGCCCTCTGTGGATTAGCTGCCTACTTTTGGGCTCTCACAGGCAAGGGAAACGTCTTAATATTTACAGAAGATCCAGTCTTTTCCAATAGCTTGGTCTGTGCCCCAATTAACTTAGGAACACTTAGTAATTAAGTATTAGCAATTTGTTCCACATTTCAGCTACATAATTCACAATGCCTAAAATGGGAAAAATGAAAGGAAGTAAATTCTTAGTTATCTCAGATGTAAGAGTCAGGGACTTTAGAGAATTATACAACCTTTGTTGTGTAACTGAACCTTCAATAAGTTCCTCTTAAACCTTGAGTGTGACCAAGCAAGATTGATCCAGAAAGCAGCATTCTGGTTCACTTTTATACTAGACTTAAGGACAATCAAACACAATACACACAACAAATACAGAAATTTTCTTTTGTCCTCTCCTGCTCACATGGAAAGTCATGGAGACAGAAACTCAGATGGTAAACTTCAGTCCAGACAAAGTAAGCCAATTAAAATAAGAACAATAATAAAGAAATCTGGTTCGGTGGCACAAACCTTTGCTGGGCAGACAGAGACACCATGTCCTCACTAGCCAGCCAGCCGAGCTTACCTGTCCTATTCCAAGTCAATGAAAACTCCTGTTTTATAAAAATGGTGGATGACACCTGAAGAGTAACACCTAATGTTGTCCTAAGGCCTCCACACATGCAAGCTCACATATGCAGACCCACAGGACCAAATTAGCCTATAAAAGGTTTTTCATGAGCCTGGAGGATAGCTCAATGGGTAAAGGTTCTTGTGTGGCAAAGCCTGATGTAATCAGTTCGATACCTGGGACACACATGGGAACTTGACTCGTACCAGAAGCCCCTGACCTCCATGCTTTGGGATTTCTCTGCTGCTCTGTATTGTAATGCTAACTGCAGTCCTGCAAGGCCTGCTTGTCCCAGAGACAAGAGAGTTCACATGGAGGCTCAGGTGATACTATGTAAACTTGTGTCTCCCCAACTTATTTCTGATAGGTGAATAAAGAGGCCAACAGTCGACAGCTGGGCAGAAGACACCCAGGCAGGGTTTAGCATCCCAGGACTTCTGGAATCAGAGAAGAACCACGAGTGGCAAAGTAGGTGAAAGGAGGTGGGTTGCCTAATTGGAGTTAAGAGCAACCCAGATGAAACACAGCAAATTATATAGTGAGAACATTAGCTAGAAAACAGATATAACAGCCAGAGGATCCATATCTGCCAAGCTACTGTGCTGATTAAGGCTTAATTTAAACATAAAGCTTGTGGATGTCTTTTATCTGGGAACTAAGTGGTCAGAGACAGGGGAGAAACCCTGTGTTTGGATTAAATAATTTCTACAACGTCTATACACACAACTCCTTTCACCCTACACATACAAATAATAAATGTAATATTTAAAAGGGGGATAAGGAACTTGACATCAACCATGAGGATCCAAGTTCTATCACTAAAACCCATGTGGTAGGAGGACGACCACCTCACTCCTTCTCTTCTGACGTCCATATATGCACACTAACACATATAGACATATGCACACAGTACGATAATGCATTAATTAACAGATTAATGAATTAATTAAATGTTTTCAAATCATCTGTTCTTGGCCCCCACTAACTTCTGTCTTGCGTTTACACAGCTCACTTCCCCACATCTGCCTCTCCTTCTCTCATGCCTGTCATGCTTGCATGTGTGTTTCCCCTCCCTTAGTGTCCATGCGTAAATCTATGTTCGCCTCTACATAAAACAGCTCTCATGACTAGACAGATGGTTCCCAGTTTAAAAGAATTTGCTGTGCCATCATAAGGCCTGGAGTCCAAATCCCTTCATCCTGCAATCACCAGTCACTGCAGCTGCCAGGAATCAGACAACATCCTCTTAAGCAGAAATAATGTAATACTGCCAGTAATTTGAAGAACACGCGTTTACAAATAAATGGCATAAATGCAAAATTTGTCTGTTTAAAATGAAGCTCACAAGAGTTAGGAACTGGGTCATGAATCAAAGGGAAAAAAATTCTGGTTCCTTTTATACCATGTGAGACAATCAAGTATTCTTATCTGTGCAAACCTGTTCCTTCTCATTTGCCAAAATTAAATAGTACTTTGGGATGTTAAATGGGAAACCATTTAGCAAAGAGTCCAGGAGCATAGTCCAAACACAGTAATTTACCAACTATTATTAAATTTTGGAACAAATGTTAAAAAAGAAGTAGTGTTTCACATTCATTTTTTTTTTTTTTTGGTTCTTTTTTTCGGACCTGGGGACCGAACCTAGGGCCTTGCACTTCCTAGGTTCACATTCATTTTTAAGTGTTGGGCACAAGGCTTTCAATCCGATGACTTAATGTAGAGACTGAGATATAAAAGGAATTACAAAACAAAATTTGCCGAGGGCAAATGCTAAGTAAAAATACAGTCCAACTTGAGTACCAGAATATAACATTTAGGAAAACTCCTAGTACAAAATGGGAGAAAACATCACACTAAAGATAATAAGATACCTCTCATTCCTGAACAATTCCTGAGTTCTTCTTGGGTTTTCCTGTCTGAATAAAGGAAGCCCCGGTAAGTTCTCTAATCACCACAATTGCATTTCCAGTAGAACATCAAAGCAACACCTAGGGAGGGAAAGGCATCTGTAGCTTTTCTTTCAACAACTCATTTTATTTCATTCTAGACTTACGAGAAACTACTTAGAAAGTCAAAAAAAATTTGCCAAGGAACAAAATTCACTCAAAAAAAATGAATTCTATTTTATCTTTTGACAACAATAAAAAAAAATTCAGAGAACAAGAAATGGTAACAAATCTTTAAACCAAGCACCCTGGAGACAGAGGTAAGTTGGCCGATCACTTGACTGTAAAACCAGGCTGATCTATAGGCTACTCAGGAAAAGTTCTTGCATCACTGAAAAATCCAGCCTCCAGCAAAAGGGTAGGAGGCAGGAGAGAGGAGAGGGAGGGAGGGAGGGAGAGGAAGAGGAAGACGGAGAGAGAGAGGGAGAGAAGAACCAATTTTATTAAAAGGTTTGGATTATTTGTTTATATGTTTCTTTGCCTGGGGACTGCAGTGCAGAGAATTTTCTAGCAAAAAAAGCAAGCAGAATTTATTTATGAAGTTTGCAGGCACATCCCCACAGCAGTAGCTATCCGCTTCACTGCTAAACCCTGTATAGCATAGAAGGATTGGATATGAATCTCCTCCAGTTTTCTTTCAAGCTGTAAACTGGAGGCAAGTACCATTTCATCACTTGTGGTTCGGAGAATGAGAAAGACACGCAGGCTCTGATGAACTTTCCACTGTGTTTACTTTCTAAGTGCTTATATACCCTTTCTGTTTTCATGTTCCCCTTATAACAAAAGCTTCTGTGACACTATTTCTATGTAATTGTCTCTATCTCTTCACTACATGAATACATGGTGCCCAGACTCTGCTGACTTCAATAGATAACAGAGAAAATTCGAGACTCACATCCACACCCCCTCTGCCATTATGTTACTAGTCTTCACCCCAACTCAGTAGTGCACTATGAGAGGATTCTCACAGAGGTGTGTGGACAATCTAGTTTCTGATGGACAAGCTCTGTCCACATCACTACCTCAATGACAACCCCTCAAACCCTAGTATATGCATCCTAATTATGTGAAACAGCCAGTATGAACCCCCTGACCATTGCTTAGGGCAAATATTTAGGCAGGGCATCCCCTGATCTCAAGTGCATGGAAATTTGTCTACAGTACAGGTGGCTTTGGGTCTCTGTGAGTAATCCCTACTTAAAGGTGGACTTGTCACAAGAAAGAGACCAGAGCTGCATCTTACAATCCTTAGAACTTCATATCTTATCAATTACACTCTGGGTTGCGTGGTTTCAGTTGCCACATATTCAAGTTACCATTTTTGTTTGTTTGCTTGCTTGTTTCTAGTATGGACAGAGAGAGGTAGCAGTTCTACTGTGTTCTGTGTTTCAGATGTATGACTGGATGGTTGATTCTCTGTCTCTACTTCTGCAGTTACACCATCAGGTTGGCTTAGTACATTGAAATCTTCATTTTGTGGTTCAAAAATGACTTCTTCCCAATTCTAATTGTAGCATCAGAATCTCAGTACAAGTTTAGTTTATGCATAGTGTAGAATTTAACAGAAAACATATTGTTACCCTCAGTTTTAGAATTGAGACATAAAGCTTTGCTAATTTTCAGTTCCTGTTCTTGAGGCCATTGTGTTTGGGGAACATCATGTAACTACTAATTGCATGTCAACTTGGTCAGGCATGGGATGCCCAGGAGCTGACCAAACATTATATCTGAAGGTATCTGGAAGAGTGTCCTAAATCGCTTAGCATCCACACTGGTGGACAAACTGAAGCACATAACTGATCCTTTGTGTGTGTGTGTGTGTGTGTGTGTGTGTGATTGTCATTTTAACAGATCCTCAATAAGGTTCAGGATCAAAACGAGAACCAAGGAAAGTGACTGATGGTGCTGGAGAATAGGAAACATCCAATAGCCAGCAACATTGAAACTTCCCAGGACTCTGTGGACTGTGTGGATGACAGTGCACATCCTTTAAATCTAATCTCCAGGTTTCATCAAATGTTTGCTACAGTGAATGGTGTGAGCTTTGTCTAGTTTATTACCAGGTACAGATGGACTTCTTAGAAAACTGTCTTAGAAAACATTTAGACATGTGTAGAAATCAACAAGTAAAATTGAGTATTTTGAAAGACAGGAATCCTGTCAACGGAATGATGCAAGCCCAGTGTCTGCTTCCTCCACGTAGTTCTCCTTTCCTTCAACTTTATCTTTTCCTATCTTTGAAGAGTGACCTACAGCAAGTAGCTTGCCTTCCAAAGCCTCTGAATTATAGATCCATAAAGGAAATCAATGAATTTTAAATTTCAAGAAATAAGTATTAGAGTTCTTAAAGAAATATAACCAATTGTATATGTCTCTCTCTGTCTCTTTGCTCTGTATACACAGTCATATGGTGCACAATGTTTTTGTCTATAGTCTATTTCACACTAAGGCTACAAAACTGCCGAGGAACAGCTTTCTCTGTCTTTATTCCAGCCCTTGACTTACATGTGGCTCTCTATGTGTGTCTACTTGTCTAGCCAGTGTTATGTTTGAAAGAAATCTCAAAAGTGAAGATCTCACAGTTGAGATTCTAGTCAGCCTAACAGCCTGAGAATAAAAAATGTCACTGACAGATCAATCCCCCAAATCAAGCTAGGAATCAACCTTCATCTTTATTCCTCATTCTATTCAGCCACCAAGTCACCGGCTGTCACACACACACACACACACACACACACACACACACAGAGAGAGAGAGAGAGAGAGAGAGAGAGAGAGAGAGAGAGAGAGAGAGAGGTGAATAAATAATATTTTTTGTAAAGACTCAAATGTCATAATCCCTAAGAATGAATCTTAGCCTCTAGTCAGTGTTGCAGAACAGAAGGCAGAAGCAGGCCATTCAAAAGGAGCAGCAGGCCAAATTCAGCAAGCTAATATGTTTCTAAGTAGGTGTGTCCTAAGGCAAAACAAGTTTGGAACCTGGGTGAGTCTGAACAAATGGACCATCAAAGGTTTATTTGATAACTTGATGCAGACATTTGCAGACTTGGAGCAGAATTAATGATAATGTTGGCATTCATTCTACACTCCACCCAACAGTTACCTAGCAACAGACAGGTAGGCTTTGCTTGCTATAAAAGGTACTATTTGTACTCTCTTCCATTCTCTGATTCTCTAACCTCCATATTCTCCCTGACCACTTTCACTTTTCTCTTCTTCCCCTCCCCCATCTCTCTTCACATGTTCCCAGCCAGCTTCCTCTCCTCTCTCTCTCTCTCTCTCTCTCTCTCTCTCTCTCTCTCTCTCTCTCTCTCTCTCTCTATTTCCCTCCCCCACTCAGTCTTTTAGTCTTTCTCCCTGAAAGATCCCAGCTGGAGTCTCAGGATGGTGCACCCCAAACACCGATTCCGGACGAGCCCCAAAATGAATTTCCTACACAGAGAGACTCTTATTCAAGTCTTGGGAAATCATGGACCCCAACCACAGAGAGATCATTTTGGATGTAATAAGCAAAGGCGAGGTTTATTATGGAGACCTATTACAGAGAACTCTGGGCCGATATGTATCCTGTGCAAGAGACAGTGGTGTTGACCCCGAAATTTAAAAGTCAGTGGTTTATATAGGGAAAGCTAGGGGGTTTGGCGTGGTTACACACAATTTCCTAATTTTTGCCATGGCTATAAGTGATTGGCTCTTTCAAACAGACAACACAGCAGAACAGTACGAGCTGACTGGGGCGTACAGGATTTTAGAAGCTAGGGGAATATCAGGGTTTCAAAGACATCTGGTTAAAGTGTGACTCTGAGTAAGCTGGAGGAGATGCCCTTCTGTATCTTAGTGGCCCTTCAGACTTGGCTGTAGGTCAGACCCCGCCCTGTCTGGATTTTGAAACTTATTCTTTTAATTTTATATTTTAAACCTTTAATCTGTATAATTTTCTTTTCATTCCCCTCTTTTTCTATTATGTAATTCTAATCTTTGAATTTCCTTACCAAATCTCGTATTTGGTCTCACCAGTTGTCCTAACTGACTGGTACTGTTGTCTCAGTACCATTAACCGCACAGCACCCACTCGATTTTTAGCAAAAGTAATTAACCTGTTTGTCATGCAGGGCCAAAAACTAAAGTCAAGAAAATTACTAGTAATGGCCCAGATATAGCAGAGAGTAGGGTAGTCATCAAGGGAGACCGAGTGAACCAAGACTCAAACCAACCTTGCTGAGCGTCTCTATCTTTTTGTAGGAGTCAAGCCTATTAACTAGTTTCTTTAACACACATGGACCTATAATCAGAAGCAGAAACAAAACTAATAAGGGTCACATAAGGGAAGATATCAGAGTAGTCATCCAAGGAGATCTACTAAACTCCCTCTCGAACCATCCCTGATGTGTTTCTTTGTCTTTTGTCTAACCTTTTTCTAAGTTTATTCATGGAGTCTTTAATTATTCCTGAATGGTCTGTATAGAAGCAACATTTTTCTTTTAGTGTAGCACACAGACTCCTTCTTTAAGTAATATCAAGTCTAATCTCCTATTTTGAAGGACTACCTCTGAGAGGGAGGTTAGGTATTCTTGGAGGTGAGCTAAAAAGTCTTTTACTCTTTTTATATCTGAGTCAATGGCAGTTCTGAATTCTCTATAAGCCTTGTATTGTAGGGCAACAGCAGATGTCTTTTTGCTGCCCTTGCAGCACCTAGTTAGTCTTAAATAATTCTCAACTCTTTTTTGTCTTATTAAGTCTTTAGCATCAGGATTCTAATGTGGACACTATCTAAACCTATACACCAAGGTCATGACTAGCTTTCAGAACTTCTAAACTTATAGACTGTGATCCCTGAGGCACAATCCCAAGAAGTCTTAGAAGTATTAACATATGTAATATTACATCACTTGTAATAGAAATTAAGCCTATTCGCACACCTATCCCGATGGAACCAAGGGCAAACAAGCTGAGTGTCCCTCTAGGTCCCAGCTCTCAGCCCCAACAGCTTGTATGCGGCTGGTGAGGGCTGAGATTTGACAGCTGTCTGGGTGGTCAGCAGCACCAGGTATGGTCCTTTTCAGTGAGGCTCGAATATCTGGGTTTGGTACCATCGTATATAGCCGAGTCTCCGAGCTGGAACTGATGAGATCTCCCGGGGGTCCCCAGGGCATAGGCTGTTGTCAGCTGTGAGCAGATTTCTTTCTGTATCACCTGTAGGTCTTTTGCCTGGCATATAAATCATTATTACCATGACATGTTGTTTCAATAACATCATCTAATATAGTCAGAGGAGCTGAGCTCCCCATATAAGATCTCAAAGGGGATAAGGCTGATCTGGAAGGGATATTTCTTGCTCTGAAGAGAGCAAGAGGGAAGGAGTACCACCCAGTCTGTGCCAGTCTCCATGGTCAATTTGATAAGGGTCTCTTTTAGAGTTTTATTTATTTATTCTATCTGTCTTGAACTTTGAGGTCTGTCAATATAATGTAATTTCTAATAGACCTCTAAATACTTGGCCACACCCTGGCTTACCTTGGCAATGAAAGTAGGGCCATTGTCCGACCAGATTACCTTGGGCATTCCAAATCAGAGGAAGATTTCTTCCAGTATCTTCTTGATGATTGTAGAGGCCGCCTCTTGTTTGGTGAGGAAAGTTTCTGTCTATTCCTGAAAAGGTTTCTACAAGCACTAGGAGATACTCGTGACCATATTTTCTTGGTTTTATCTCAGTGAAGTTCACTTTGACTTCAACTCTAAACTCTCTAGGTCTCTTTGTCTTATTTGTTTGTTAAGCATTTACTTATTGACATCTCTTATATTTTTTATTGCCTCTCTGGCTAGAATCTTAAAGTCTATTATATATAACTTAACTACTTGGACAAGATTCTTATCTAGGTGAGTACACTTTTGTATTTGGCAAAGTGAGTTTTTCTTTGTTCTCTGGGAAGTATAGTTTTCCCCTAAAGTGTATCGTTGTCCTTTTATCTTTTAAACATTTTGGGCCTTTTCTAACTGAGGCCATCCCTTATTCCGATCCTAGTTCTCAGTGGCTCTCTCTTGTAGGCCTGTATCCAGGGTAGGCTCTTGTATAGCCATTTCTTGAGCCAGTTTATCTGTTTTGTTACTGCCCCATGACACTGAATCTCTTCCTTTTTGATGTTTTGGGCAATGAATAATACTCACAGTTGTTGGCTTCACCAGGGCATCCAAGTGATGGTAAAGGCATCTGGAGCACTGATGTGCTGGGGGTTTGGGGTTCAGCCATCCCAGATGACATTGTGTTGTCTACCATGGCAGCACCCACTATCTCTGACTTTCATGAAGAGAACTGTTCCTGTCCGTAGACAAGGTAGCCTCGGCTTTCAGCAGGGGTCAATCATCCAGTAGCAGAGGTCTTTTCTCTTCCCATGGGCTTCGGTCAGTGCTTGACACTCGTGCTGTGGTGGCTCCAGGTCCGGATTGGGCAGAAAGGTGACCAGATTGCACCCAACAGGTGGAGAATCTAGTCCATGGCAGCTGTCCAGTCGTCCCATCCTCTGGGACATTTTATTTAAAGGCAAAACATCAGCCACTCTAATGTGTTTAAGTTTAAGTCCTGGATTGGGTGATTATTGTCAGAGGCCAGCTGGCAGGAATGCTGTGTTCTAGGCAGAACAGCTCTAAGCCACAAATCTCCCAGCATCAGGTACTGGTGCACTGAGATAGGTCTTAAGCTCCACATACACAGTCTGTAGATATGCATACACATGGCCCCACCCAGCCATTTCAGCCCATGTAAGCCATTTTGGAGAGCAAATTTCTCATGAGCAAGGGATGGGGGTAGTCAGGGATGACCATGAACTAGTGGGTTACCGGGCCCATGCCAAGGTCCACTGTTCTTTGGGAAGTCTATAAATATTGTTTGTTGTCAGTAGGCACTGTACCCAAAGTCTTTGTATACTGGCTCAGTGGGGCATAGGAGCACAGAGTGTTGGGTTCCTGTATCCACAAAACAACTGGATGGGCTTCTCCTCTATCTCTGTGTATAGCCAGGACTCTAGGACCAAGAGGCTCTCTAGTGGCCCCTCTTGTTCTTCTTGGGGCAGTCCTGACCCAGTATCCTTTTCTTTATAATAAGCACAATGATTTTTAGCCAAGAATTCAGTTCTGTTACCAGGTACTATCTTCTTAGGTTTTCTAACTACTGTGGCAAGTATATGTTCCTCTCTTGTCTCTTATCTCTCTTTAGCTCTCTAACTTCTTTTTTAGTCTCTTTTTTTTCTGGCTTCCTTTTCTTTTTACCCACTTTCTTTCGTTTTTTCGTTTTTTTTTTTTTTTTTTTTTTTTTTGTCTCTCTGTTTAACCTTACTTTCTCTGTAACTTATACTAACTCTCAGCAACTTAAAATAACTCTCTCAGTGACTTAGCTTAACCCTTCAAGTTTCTGTAACTTTCTCTTAATGCCTTTATCTTAGCCAGATTGGTGGGGTATTTTTTATCCCCTTGTAGATACACCCTTGGAGTCTGGTGGCAGACCTGGAGCACTCCCTACATTCAGGCGTCTGAAGATAGCAGGCAGAAGTGTGGGCCATCCATCCGTGTCTGGAACATTTTTCTCTGGTCTCTAGTAGGATTGTGTCTTTCCTTGGTGCTAAAGAAGACCTGTAACAGTTACTAACAAGAATCTCAAATGGGATGGTGAGAAAACAAGAGAATCTTTAGAATAGAGGTTCACTGAAGAGGGCAAATAGCATTTAGTCACAGAGCTAAGCTAGGAGGCTTTCTTGGGACAAACAGGCCTTGTGTCTGTGAAACAGAAAAGTGAGCAGAGGGGCAGCCTATTTGTTACCAGCTGTCTCTCTGGACATAAATTTGCCCTCAAGGAATATCTCTGTTCAGTGTGAGCTTGGTGGCTTTGATTCTCAAGAGAACCAGCATCCAAATGACACTAGGCTTCTAGTAACAACTAATAACAACAGGATGGAGAGATGGTTAGAACCTGGGTGCTAGATACTAAGCAGCTGACAAAAGAATTGTTACCAGTTCACCTGGGGCTTCATGTCTCTTCTATCTAAAAAAGAAGTTGTTAAAACTATAGTACCAACCTTAAATAAAAAAAAAAATCTATATCTCTTTCTATGTTTCTGAATACCAGGACTGCAGTAGTAGTACTTCACCAAGCTGTCTCACTTGGTTAAAGGCCCATGGAAAAGAAAACATTAAAATTTGACTGGGAAAACAAAGTTTTTCACAGTTTGATTTTTTGAAACTATTTTAGGGACTTCTCTGACCTCCAACCTGGGGCATCCCTCCTTAGGGGAGGAGGCTCAAGAGAAAAGCTAAAACTCCTGGCAGAAAACAATTTCTCTCAGACAAATTAATTTTAACTTTTAACTTAAGCACCAAGAGGATCAAGTAAAATCATTGATGAAAGAGCAAACAGTTTCATGATTTCAAACACAGTCGTCAGTCCAAGTTTTCAAACACAGTCGTCAGTCCAAATTAAAAAACAAAACAAAAGCCAAAAAGATTCTAGACAATAGCACAGAAAACAAACCAGACAAACAAGACCAAGACAAAGCATCCTAAAACCAATTTCCACAGATGCCTGGTACCTTTAGTACCTCGTCCAAACTGCAGCTTAACCTTAGCTGCTTCTGGGATGAGACGGACCATCTCATTTTACCTCCCAACAGAATTCCAGAGTGTCCTCTTGTCCTAAAATCCGTCCAATGGTCCACCATAAAAAAGGGGTTATCAAAGTCTGCCCCATGGCAAAGAAAAAGAACACCAAACACATAAACAGAATACAGACAACAGACACTAATAAGTCCAATCACACTTGTCCGCACCTATACTTAAATAAGCAGCTGAATGTGACCTCCAAAAAAATGGGATTTTTTTGTCCGCTCCCATCTAGGTAAAAGGAGCACTCCGACTCCTCTGTTCCAGAAAACCACAATCAGGTCCTCATGACTGCCCACAGCCAGGCTCTCTCAACTGTCCTCCACCCGTGAAACGTCTTCCAGGGGCCGCACCTTGCGGACCCAGGGGCATCCCGTACTTGCACAGCCGGAAGATAGTTACAGATCACTAAAGCAGCTGCACAAAGTCGGATTCTACTTCCACTCTCAAGCACTGACCGGAGTAAGATTCCACTTTACTCTCTAAGCGCCGTCTCTAAGAGTGATATTCCCGATCAGTACCAACACGCACATGTGCACACATAAACATGGCGGAACCAAAACAGACAAACACAGACTGACCAATGCAGCACCGCTCACACAGAAACACTCAGACAAAAATCCAACTCACCTCCAAGGGGTCTTCGGAGTCTGAGGTGGACGAAAAGATCCCAGACGAGCCCCCAAATAAAAGATGCTACGCAGAGAGACTCTTATTCAAGCTAATAATAATAATAATAATAATAATAATAATAATAATAATAATAATAAGTAATAAGCAAAGGCGAGGTTTATTATGGAGACCTACTATAGAGAACTCTGGGCCGACATGTATCCTGCGTAAGAGACAGAGGTGTTGACCCAGAAATTTAAAAGTGAGGGGTTTATATAGGGAAAGCTAGGGGCTTTGGCGTGGTTACACACAATTGGCTAATTTTTGCCGTGGCTATAAGTGATTGGCTCTTTCAAACAGACAACACAGCAGAAGAGTACGTGCTGACTGGGGCGTAGAGGATTTTAGAAGCTAGGGGCTTATCAGGGTTTGAAAGAGGTCTGGTTAAGGTGTGACTCTGAATAAGCTGGGGGAGGTGCCCTTCTGTTTCTTAGTGGCCCGTCAGTCTTGGCCATAGGTCAGGCCCCACCATGTCTGGATTTTGAAACTTATTCTTTTTATTTTATATTTTAAACCTTAAATCTGTATAATTTTCTTTTCTCTCCCCTTTTCGCTCTCTCTCCATCTCCTCCTTTTCTCTGCCTGTACTCCGATCTCAACTCCCCTTCCCATGCCCCTAAATAAACTTTATTCTATACTAGTCCCCATCTAATGACTGGTGTCTGGATGTGCAGGGGAGGATGCCTCAGCATGGGCCGGCTGAGGTATCCCCTCCAGTACACTCTTTAAATCATAAATTTGGTTTTTTTGACCAAGCCAGGTCAGTCATTCAACAGGTTCTCCAGGACAGGAGTGAGGATTACAAAGGAAAAGACAATTAGGCAACATTTAATATTACATTCTGAGGCTGAAGTAGCTTTAATTTTCTCAGTCTGCTTTTATGTCACTTTAATTACATGCAGAATGATCACATCAATTCTGAGTCGAGGTGATAAACAAAATCCTGTAAACCCTTTTTGGGGACTAATCAGGATGACTAATACAAAAGGACTGCCATACAAGCTTCAGCTGACCCTGCTCTGAGCTTTGCATTAACTCAAATGTAAATGTTCTTAATCAGGGTCTATTTTCTTAGTTCAAACCCAAAGTAAGATTTCTGCCCCAGGATTTTTCTTTTGTTCTGATAATGTGAGATTCCTGCTAAGTGTCTAGAAGCAAGTAGCAACAGAAAGGTTCTCTACACTTTTTATAAAACACATCAATTCTAACAGTTGGAACTGTGCTGTATGGAAAGTTAGAGAAGCTTGAGTGATGCAAGCAGGAAACAAAACATTGTCATACTTCAGTGAAACCTCACTCTCCAGTACTGAGGAGGACCTGAGCTACAGTGTCCATAGCAGTAATTTCTCAATGATAGGGAGACACTTTATCATTGGTTATCTCCTTATTTTAAACTGTCATGTTTTTTTTCAGGATACGCACATGATATTTATTTATTTGATTGTCAGTTTTTATGTATTTAATGTGTGTGGGTATTTCGTCTGCATTATGTGGTGTCCACATGAATGCCTGATGCTTAGAAAGCCAAAGAAGGTGTCAGAGCATTTTGGTTGTGAGTTCACAGTTACCTGTTAGAATTGAACTAGGGTCCTTTGTGAGAACAGCCAATGCTCTGAACCACTGAGCCAATCTCCCTGGTTAAGCCATCCATAAATAGGAGTTGGAAGTGCCATTTCCACATCTAGATACTAGGATAAAGAGTTCCACCAATATATCCCTTGTATGTGTGTCCAGAACCTTCCAGGGGTATCTGAAAAGATCTTCCCAGTTCAGGCCCAATAACTCTGAGACTTTCGCATGGTAACCCCAGATTTAGTCACCTTGATGGTGGCCTGAGCCATTCAAAATGAAAGCAGTAAAAAGTTCTTAAGAAGCCATGGCTTTTTGTTTAGCTTTTGGTTATTAGCATCTTTGATGAAAAGCTGGATTATAGGAAAAAGTTTTTGAACATGAATTTGGGATCATAGAATTCACATCCAACAAACTGGCCTCAGAGCTGGAGAGTGGAGACTCAGAAGGTTTTTGAGAACTGTCCAAAGCTACATCTCCTTTCCCCTTGCAACTGCAAGAGCAGGAGAGACCATTTTCTGAGTTGTACTGTTTTGTATTGCACTGGGCTTGGTAAGGAGAAAGCGCAATGCGTCCCTTTGTAGCCTCAGAATCCAGGCTCTCCTATGTCAGTTACCCAAGTTTCAGGAGGGCACATGTGCACTGCCACAGTTCTAGCAGGAAATTGAAGACTTCTGTATTCTGTTGTCTTCCTCATGGGCTGAGGCTCCATGTCAATAGCATCTTTCAAGGCTGTTCCTCTGCAGCTCCAAAACCTTTCTTTTTTTTTAAATGTAAAGCAAGATTATTTTGCCTATTAAGTAGAGTTCTTAAACTACCACTACTTGGTAAACAATGTGAATTTGTATAAGTCATCTTAAAAGCCTGAGGTTTGCTTTCACTGTTCTTGTTTATTAATGAGTTGTTAAAAAGATGCAGCCTATTCTAACAGGATAAATATTTTTTTTAACAATTTCATGTTGAGTTAATGAAGGCTCACAAATGAGCAATAATCCTCAATGAGGAAAACAAAAAGCTGTTGTCTACAAGGGACAGTGCACACACACAAACAAAAAGAACTGTCTAAAAATAATTAACTTATCTCGAACACATGGGCACTGGAGAAAATTTCCTGAACAAAACACCAATGGCTTATGCTCTAAGATCAAGAAGTGACAAATGGGACCTCATAAAACTGCAAAGCTTCTGTAAGGCAAAGGACACTGTGGTTAGGACAAAACGGCAACCAACAGATTAGGAAAAGATCTTTACCAATCCTACAACAGATAGAGTCCTTATATCCAAAAGATACAAAGAACTGAAGAAGTTAGACTGCATGGAGACAAATAACCCTATAAAAAAATGGGGTTCAGTGCTAAAGAAAGAATTCACAGCTGAGGAATGCCAATTGGCTGAGAAACACCTAAAGAAATGTTCAACATCTTTAGTCATAAGGGAATTGCAAATCTAAACAACCCTGAGATTTCACCTCACATCAGTGAGAAGGGCTAAGTTCAAAAACGCAGGTGACAGCAGATGCTGGCGTGGATGCGGAGAAAGAGGAAAACTCCTCCATTGTGGTGGGATTTCAGACTGGTACAACCATTCTGGAAATCAGTCTGGAGGTTCCTCAGAAAATTTGACATTGAACTGCATTAGGATCCAGCTATACCGCTCCTGGGCATATACCAAAAAGATGCCCCAACATCTAAAAAAGACACGTGCTCCACTATGTTCATTGCATCCTTATTTATAATAGACAGAAGCTGGAAAGAACCCAGATGCCCTTCAACAGAGGAATGGATACAGAAAATGTGGTACATCTACACAATGGAATATTTCTCAGCTATCAAAAAGAATGATTTCATGAAATTCGTAGGCAAATTGTTGGAACTGGAAAATATCATCCTGAGTGAGCTAACCCAATCACAGAAAGAATATATGGTATGCACTCATTGACAAGTGGCTATTAGCCCAAATGCTTGAATAACCCTAGATGCCTAGAACAAATGAAACTCAAGACTGATGATCATAATGTGAATGCTTTTCTCCTTCTTTAAAAGGGGAACAAGAATACCCTTGGCAGGGAAGAGAGAGGCAAAGATTAAAACAGAGACTGAAGGAACACCCATTCAGAGCCTGCCCCACATGTGACCCAGACATACAGCCACCCAATTAGACAAGATGGATGAAGCAAAGAAGTGCAGACTGACAGGAGCCGGATGTAGATCGCTCCTGAGAGACACAGCCAGAATACAGCAAATACAGAGGCGAATGCCAGCAGCAAACCACTGAACTGAGAATAGGACCCCTGTTGAAGGAATCAGAGAAAGAACTGGAAGAGCTGGAAGGGGCTCGAGACCCCATATGTACAACATGCCAAGCAACCAGAGCTTCCAGGGACTAAGCCACTACCTAAAGACAATACATGGACTGACCCTTGACTCTGACCTCATAGGTAGCAATGAATATGGTAGTAAGAGCACCAGTGGAAGGGGAAGCCCTGGGTCCTGCTAAGACTGAACCCCCAGTGAACTAGACTGTTGGGCGGAGGGTGGCAATGGGGAGAGGTTTCGAAGGGGAACACCCATAAGGAAGGGGAGGGGGAGGGCGATGTTTGCCCGGAAACCGGGAAAGGGAATAACACTCGAAAGGTATATAAGAAATCTCAATTTAATAAAAAAAAAAAAAGAATCCAAAGCTTGGAGTAGTTTATTCTGAGCTCAGGACACAATACTTCTCTTTCCCTTCTTCCTATGTAACTTTTGCCTGTCCAAAAAAGAATAAAGGCCATGAGCCCTCAGAAAAACAACTTTGCCCTTTCCAACACTTGGCTTTTGAGATATGGAAATTAATGACATAAGCTCTCTGACTTCCAAGAAAAATAACAAGCAGGGAAGTCAAGATGCTTCTGAGAGGCTCTCTGCTCCTGATCCTCATATGTGGAAGGCTCAGATCAAGGCTATCACTTCAGTGATCCCACTCAATGCCTAACCATGTCTCATTGAGCTTTTCCATACACCAACTCTTTCTTCCTTTATTTATACAAGACAGAAGGCCAGCTTCCTTCACCCATCTCTGATCTCTTCATGCTCTTTGTTCTCCATCTCAAATGGCTGTTTACACTGAAATAGAGGCCAACAAGTAAACACTAGAGGTACTGAAGGAATATCTGAGAGGCAGTTGCAGCCACAAAAACACTTGTGACACCACAGAAGAAGCTAAGGCTCTCCAGGATACAAGAGATTTTTCAGGGAGGGCCTAATGATGATGTCACTGAGAACTGCCATAGCCTACCTGCTGAACAGATTTCCTTTCATTGACCAGATTCAAGGGTGCCCTTTCGAGGAGAATCTCCTGTGACACAGTGGAAATTTTACATGCTACATCTCTCTAAAACTGGGCACTTCTCTCTGCTTCTTTCGTGATTACATGCTCTAAATGGAGAAAGTTCTACAGGGGCTTGGCATGGGTAGAAAAGATCTAGGAACAAGGATTGAAGGAGATTCTTCTGGCGATAAATTTTATTCCCAGTTCCAATCCTGTGACATACAGTTCAATTCCCTCGGTTTCCTCAGTTTTCCATGTGCCAGTATTTTCCCTACAAACCTGTAATTGAGTGAATATTGTTTTACATTTTCTGACTGTATATTAATTGACAGGGGAATATATATATATATATATATATTCACACAATCAGGTGTACTCAAAATTTTCATTTTTCCAATTCCATTTTTTTTTGCAATGAATTCAGCAAAAAACTTGGCCCAGCTAGAGTGTGAATAAACAGTGGAAATATTGTGTACATACTTCAAATGATCAACACCCAAATCCTTATTTTATCCAAAAATTACCAGACATCAATAAAGCAAAGGACCCATGAACTATAAAATTCTCTCCTCTAGTCACATTTGATATCTGTCCTACACTTTCTACCTTCCTGTGTTCCCACTGCCAGACTTGAAGGGTTTAGATGTTTTACCATGACTCTTTCTTAAGCCCAAATATAAGAAACAGGAGGATGGGCAGGGTGAAGGAACCTTGAGGAACAGTGAAACCTCAACTTCAAGTATAGGAGGAAGTCTATTTATCATTGTCATTTGTAAATTCTAAATTTTTGACCTAGTTGCGCAGAATCCCTGTTAACATTCCACCTAACCAAATAGCTATAGGAGGCACCAAAAGAGAGAGAGAGAGTGTGTGTGTGTGTGTGTGTGTGTGTGTGTGTGTGTGTTTGTGTGTGTGTGTGTGTTTGTGTGTGTGTGTGTGTGTGTGTGTGTGTGTGTGTATCAGGCACCAAAAATACATAAGATTGATGAAGCTAAGAAGTACATTCTGCCAGAAAAGGGATATAAATATGTTTTGAGAGACACAGCTAGAGCATGTCAAATACTAAAGTGAATGCTTGTGGCAAACCATTGAACTGAAAATGGACCTCTTGTTGGTAGATTTTGAGAAAGGCTAACAAGAGCTGATGGGGTTTTCAACCCCATAAGAACAACAATGCTAATGATCAAAGCTTTCTGGCACGGGAGCAATATTGAAAGACTGAACTTGAACACAGCTATGTCTCCAACTGCATATGTAGCAGAGGATGGCCTTCATGGGCACCAATGGAAGAAGACGCCCCTGGTCCTCCCTTGGATTGACTCACAGTTAAAGGTAATTTGAAGGGACAGTAAGTGGGGTTATAGAAGAAGAGGAGAAGGACCTGTTAGGGATCTTAAGGGAAGAAACTCTTAGAGGAAATAATATTATAAATTTAAATGTACAAATATACATTTAAAAAACAAATAAAATTTGTAAAAAAAGTATAAGAAATAAAAGAAAAGAAAATTGCTAGCTAATCAGAGATATTAACACAGAAATCTAATGGGTAACTGTCAGGGAATGATAGTCATAGGAATAATATTGGAAAGACTGAGATGATGAAATCTCACGTAGAAGCACTTCTCTCTCCTAGGTATCAGTGTCAGACACAAACAGCACTATAGGTGTCCAAATCCTGGATGAGGTTACTCTGAGCTGAGGAAACAATACTCCTCCATCCCTTCTTCCTTAGGACCTTTTTCTTCATGACAAAAAGAATAAAGGCCATGAGCTCTGAGGAAAACAACTGTGCCCTTCGTAACACTTGGCTTTTGGAATAAAGAAATGAATGATATAAACTGTCTGACTTCCAGGAACCATAACAAGCAGGGAAATCCAGATGCTTCTGAGAGGCTCCCATCTCCTGATTCCCATTTGTGGAAGGCTCAGATAAAGGCTATCTCTTCAGGAATCCCACTAAACACCTATTCAGGACTCACTGAACTCTTCCATGGACAATGTATTTCTTCCTTTTTTACACCAACAGAAAGGCATCTTCCTTCTCCCCATCTCTTATATCTTCATTTTATTTGTTCTCCCTCCCAAATGGCTATTTATTCTGAATTAGAAGCCAGCTATTAAGCACTAGATGTACTGAAGTGATATCTGAGAGGCAGGTGCTGTCACAACAACACTTGTGACCTCATAGAAGGAGCTAGGGCTCTCCAGGTTACAAGAGATTTTTCAGGGAGGCCTAATGATGATGTCTCTGAGAACTGGCATGGCCTACCTGCTGAACAGCTTTTCGTACACTGACCAGTTTCAAGAGTTCCTTTTACAGGAGAGTCTCTTGTGACACAGTGGAAACCTTTATGTACTCCATCTCTCTAAATCTAGGGACTTCTCTTCTCTTCATTACTGGTTACATGCTCTGAATGGAGAAAGTTAGTCAAGGGCTCAGCATGGATAGAAAAGATTTAGGAACATGGAGTATAGGAGATTCTTCTAGATAATATTTATATTGCCAAGTTCATTCCTGTGACATACAGTTCAATTTTCCAGGTTTTCTCTGTTTCCCAACAGGCAGTATTTTCCCTATAAGACCATTAATTTATTGAATATTGTATTACACAAATGTGATCAAGTTCTAGTTTTCTTCTCTTCCTTTGTGCTGAAAAAAGTTATACCCAATACTGTGTTAGAACAAATCTTACATAGTACTCCTAAAGAAAACAAATTACTCCCAAGGACCACGTAACTTCATACGTAAGCAATTTGAATTTACAGAGTAATGGTTACATACTGTATTATTTATCTTTAAAAGTACTCTATAAGAATCTTTAGAAAAACAAATATAAACATCTGTATAAAAATGTCATATCTGTTTTAAATGATCAGAATGCACATTTGTGATTGGCAATCCTTGTTAAATCCTATCAGGAAGCTGAGGGTAAAACAGGGTCATAAATCAGTAATCAACAGTCCAGCCTTTGTGACAGTCACACCATTAGCCTGTGCTGCCATTGTTCTTGATCCCTGACCTTAAAAGGTCCCAGACATTCCGAACTTAAAATTGTTCAATAAATTGTTTTTTACATAAGAATCAGTAGGCAAAAGATCTTAGCCAGCTTCACGAACAATTTTAATATTTCAAATGCTTTTTAAGGGTGTTGGTCGTCGCTGACCATTCTACATTTCCTTGGGCAATGATGGAAACACTGATCTGCTCCAGAGGCAATTGCTAAAAGACCTGGACCACTGTTATTGCAAATGCCAATGGAGCTGACCTCTGAGTGGTTGGAAGTTCCATGAGGATTTTCATGCACTTCTTAGATTAAGAGAGATATAAGTGCAATAATTGAGCGACACTCTGCATGAAGTCCTCATTGGTTTCATGATTTACCAAGGTCCAACGAGGCTGTGCTGAAGAGTGGGCCATACCCCAGGAATTCTAAAGCTCTGTGCCATTCCTCCTTCACAGGCCTTGGCCATACTCCATGTCAGAACCAAATTTGGACCATGCTTTTACCCTTGATAGAATTTCAAATACTATACCGAATAGGGAGAGTAGGCAGACTTACATTTTCCTTATCATTAATTGAATTGCTTTATATTTCTTCCCATTTAGGTTGATGTTGGGTGCCGACTTGCTGTCCTTTGCTTCTATTATGTTTCTTCATCGGACTGGTATCATTGATCGCTCTCATGCTTTTAACATGAAGGGGGGTTGGAATACTTTTGAAATTTTTCAGCATCTAATGAGATTATCATGTGATTTTTTTTCTTTCAGTTTCATTATATAGTGGATTATATTGATATATTTTCAGAAATTGAACCATCCCTGCCTCCCACTAGAAATTAATAATTACACAGCATAACCTACAAAGGGATCTCATATTCACATGCATACTCTAACAGTTCCCCCAGAAAACAAAAACAAAAACATGCAAAACAAAAAACCATGCACCTTACAGAACAGATCTAATACTCATACACACTGAAACATCCTAATCGAGAAAACAAAAACCAGAAAACATGCAAGCAAAAAAAAAAAAAAAAAAAAAAAAACCTGCTCCAGCAACATCAAAATTGCATGAGCTAAATATCACTTCTCATTAATACTTTTAAGCATTAATGTCCTCTACTCATCAATAAAAGGACACAGTCTAACACAATGGATTTAAAAACAGGATCAATCTTTCTCTTGCACTCAAAAAACACAATCTAGCAAACGAGGTAGACACAACTTCAGACTAATGGGTTGAAAAAAGTTTTGCAAGCAATTAGACACAAACAAGTTGGTGTAGCCATTCTTACATCCAGCAAATCGGACTTTTAACCAAAAGTAATGAAAATACATGGGGAAGGACACTTCATATGCATCAGAGGAAAAATCTACCAAAATGGCATCTCGATTCCGGATGTCTATATTCCAAAGACAAAAGCAGCAACATTGGTGAGAGAAATATTGCTGAAGCTTAAATATCACATCGAACCTCACATATTAATAATGGAGAACATCAATCTCCCTCTCTCGCAAAGGGCAGGCCATTGAGACAGAAACTAAAATAAATAAATAAATAAATAAATAAATAAATAAAGTAATATAGGATTTAATTAAATTGACCTCACTGATATCTACAGAATAGTTCACATGAACACAAAACTACACTCACTCTTTTCAGTACCTCATGGAACCTTATCCTAAACTGATCATGTTCTTCCACTCTAAACAAGCCACAACAGATACAGAAAGACTGCGCTACCAATTGGAACTTCTCAGATCACCATGGATTAAAACTGGACTTCAAAAATAAGTAAAAGTGTATAAACTAATTGGAATTCAATAGCTCACAACTGAGGAACCACCAGTTTAGACAAGACATGAAAAAAAAGCATTCCTAGAATTAAATGAAAATGAAGGCACAGCTTTTCCAAACTTAAGGACACAAGGAAAGGAGTGCTAAGAAGAACATTTATATGCAGCACAGGGCACTTTCATAAAGAAACCGGAGACCCCCCCACACTAGCATCTTCCCAGCACATCCTAAATCTGTATAATAAAAAGAAGCAAATACATATTAAAGGAGGAGACAGCAAGAAATGATCAGACTCGGGGTTAAAGTGATCCTTCAGAAACAAAGAGAATACAAAGATCAACAAAAAGAAGAGCTGGTTCCTTGGGAAAATCAACCAGACAGACAAACCCTCAGACAGACAATGTAATAGGTGGAGAGACAGCATCCAAATAACAAAATCAGAAATGAACATGGAGCCATATCAATGGACACTGATTAAAGTCACAGAATCATTAGGTCTCACTTCAAATAACTGCTGTCTCCAAAATTAGAAGCTCTGAATGAAATGAATGATTGTGTAGACAGATAACACTGACCACAGGTAAATATACATTACATAAACTATGTAAATAGCTCTACAACATCTAAAGAGACACAAACATTAATTAAGATTCCCCACTGAAAGAGCACGAGGGCCAGATTGTTTGAGCACAGACTCCTACCAGATTCTCAAAGATTTCGCAACCTACTCCAAAAAACAGAAACAGGAGGAAAATCGCCAAACTGATTCCATGACACCACTGTCGCCCTGACACCTAAATCGCAAACGATTCAACAAAGAAAGAATTTCAGACCAATTTCCCTTACGAACATTGGTGGACAAAATGCTAGGTAAAATGCTCAAAAATAATATCCAAGGGCATATCAAAACCGCCACTCAGTGCCATCATGTAGGCTTCCTCCTGAGGCTGCAGGAGTGGATCAATCTATGAAAACCCATCAAAGTGATCCACCATATAAGCAAACTGAACTGAAAAAATATTCTACCCTCAGCATTTCCCATTTACATGCGAGCTCCACTTGGAGTTAAATTTGTGGAAGCTGCATATAATGCAACATATATATATGTGTGTGTGTATATACATATAAAAATATAATAGTAAATTAATATATTAAATTGTCATATGCTAACACTATAATAATATAATTAATATTCATATAGTATATTAACATATTAAATGTTATATATCAATATTATGATAATATAAAATAAATATCAATATACTATATTCATATATTAAATTATAATATTACTATTTTAAATAATAAATACAGATATATTGTATTAATATATCAAATTATTATATATTATCATGATATAGTATAATTAATATTAATATATTATGTTAATATATTAAATTATTATATAGTTATACTATTAAACCTCTCTTACCCTCTTCTGCCTCTCTACCTATCCCAACTCTCAACCCTCCAGTACGATCTTTCCCCTCTGGCTACCTGTCATAGGCTCTAGCATTTACTGAACAGTTAAAATGGACAGAAGGTTCAATGCGATCTCCTTAATCCATGATAGAGGTCTAGTCAGGGGAAACCTCCTTTGAGGAAGCAGATAAATATCAGGATTCAAATAATATTTGCTGGGGGAATATCAAATCCGAATAGTGACTGCATATCTATCCAGTGGATTCTGAGAAATTGGGGAATATTCTTCCTAAAGACCAAGCAGTACTACTCCTGGCCTTATATCTGAAAGGACCACTGCTATACCTCAAGGACATGTGCTCCATAAGGTTCCTAACTGCTTCCTTCATAATGAGAAGGAAATAGAAATAACCCAGAAGCCCCTCAACCAAAGAACGGCTACAGAAAATATGGTTCATTTACACTATGGAGTACTTCGCAGCTATGAAAAATAAGGACATCGTGAAGATGCGGTGAAGTATATGGAATGAGAAAGTATTGTTTGAATGAGAAATCTGAGACCAAAAATAACATGTACATACTCACTTAAAAGAGGGTATAAGCCATAAAGTACAGACTTCACACACTATGATCTATGGAAACAAAGAGGTTAAACATGAAGAAAGACCCAAGAAAAATGCTTGAAATTCACTCAGAAGGAGGAATAAAATAATGAGAGGAGGCAGATGGAAGGAAAGGATTGGGTGACTGAGGGGATGGGACGGGAAATGGGGTTTGAGAATCATTTCTTAGGAGAGACGAGCAAGAGGGACAGAGGGCAAAGAGAATAAAGATAAATCAGTTACTGTCCAGGGTGGGTGCTATCTCTATGATTTGCCTGCAATCTGGGATGGGTGAGGCTACCCCGGCATCCATTAGGGTGACTTTAGTTGAAACTCGTAGCAGTGGGGATACAGATACTGAAATGGTCACTTTCCGTAGAAGCGGAAGACACAAGGTGGAAGAATAAGTACCCAAAACCACTCCCAAAATTGTGACCCAGTAATTGTCCTCTCTATAAGAGACACAGGGACAGAGATAGAAGAGGAAATGAGGGAATGGCAACAGATAAGTGGCCGCACGTGAGACTTATCACATGGGCAGACGTCAAACCGTGACATTATTAATGATGCTTTCTTATGTTTGCAGACAAGAGGATAACATTATTGTCCTCTGCAAGTCTCAACGGAGCAGCCGACTGACACAGAAGCAGAGGCACACGGCCAAATATCCGATGGAGCTCAGTGATTCTCACTGAAGAGCATAGGGAACGGCTGAGAGAGGCAGAGGAGCACAATGTTCTTCACGTGGGGTCACTAAACGCGTCGCCTTTCTGTGGATCCTGTTCTCCTACCCGGGCTGCGTTTTCAGGACCTGGTGGGAGACAATGGACCTATTCCTACAGAGACTTGATGTGCCAGGGGAGAGGTTGCACCGAGAGGGGTCCTCCACTCTCTCAGAGAAGAAGGGGAGAGGATAGAAGGAGGGACTCTAAATGGTGGGGGCCTTGAGGATTGTGGTGCCAGGGCAGCATTTAGAATGTTACCTGGTGAATAGATACAATCATTCTGGGAAGGAGGGGACCAGGGACATGACATCACAGGAACGGGGGTGTGATATCATTGGGGTGGTCATGATATCATGGGGTGGGGCATGACATTTTGGGGGCGGGGATATCACATCTTGGGGGCGGGGTACGACATCATTGGGTAGGGCATGACATCATGAATGTTAAGAGAAGATAGATGAAACTAGAAGAAAGAAATCAGCTCGAGAGCAAACTGAGACCTAGTGACACAAACATGGCGGGCGTTTACCTATGCATGGTATCATCTGTGAGACAAATCATATTCTATCTACAATCTACAAATGCAGAGAGGACACAGGAAAGGAGAAGGCCCATGAGGGGGAAAGAATCGACCTCTCTGAAAGGAAAACTGGAACAGATTTTGTGGGTGAATGAGAGCGACTGAGGACAGGAACAGAGGGTCGGTGGGGAAGATGGACGGATAGCGCGGTGCAGAGAGCACCGGCCAGAATTAGGGGACATACGGGTTAATGCAGAGACTCTATGAACTTGTTAATTCATGGCATATAGTGGGCGACTTTCCTGAGAATTTTATTTGATGGAGAATGCAGAGTCTGACCGTGCAATCCTTTGAAATCGAGCAAGCAAGACCTCAGGGGTGGGGATGGGGCACATTCAGTGGAGTCGGTTTCTGAGGAGGTCAAATGGAAATCCCTGAACCACAGACTGAGGCTGGACAAGAGATTAAAGAAGCTCAACCAAATGAGGCCTCCATCAATGTAAATGCACCCGAAAAGCCTTTCCTGCTCTCCAAGGTTTGTGTAGTCCTTGTTCACCCTGAGTAAAATATATGCACACAGCGCATCCACGAATACCTTCTAAAAGAACTGTGACACTGAATTCCTTGGAGGAACCCCTAACTCACTTGCAGGCAGACCAAGATTCTGCTGACCGATTGTTTCCTGGGGCCACTTCATCCTTTCACACCTGGTGTGCACCTGGACACTCTAAGAAGCAGACATCAGAGATATGTGTGTGTGTGTGTGTGTGTGTGTGTGTGTGTGTGTGTGTGTGTGTGTGTGTGTTAGTCATGCAAAAGCTAACCATCCTCACACAGACTGTCTGGATTGTTTTCTTTTTGGAAGGTTGGCGAATCTTTCTCTTGTCCTTAGAAAAGACCAATCTGGTTCTCAACTCTCTCTGTGAAGCTGTGACAGGGTGAGTGATTTTAATGTGTGAGGTAATTTGCGTTCATGGATACACGGCTCAATATTTACTTTCCTTTGTACGTGATCCCTCGAGGGCATTATTCCATTATTATTATTATTATCATCATCATCATCATCATCATCATCATCATCATCATCATCATCATTATCTATATTATTATTATTATTATTATTATTATGATTATTATGATTATTATTCCAGGATTAATCCTTTATATTATAGTCTGCGTTGTTACCAGTGTGCTAAATTTCACTGATGGCAGAAAGAAAGATTTTGGTTCACAGGGTCCCATTGGATGGCCATGATTTGTTCTTGGAACTGAACATTTTATTTACATGCTCACAAGAGCAATTAGATGCAAGTACAGAAAGTTCCTTGGTCTTCTACATGAGAGAGACACCCTCACGTAGTCCTCTGATCTACTTGAGAAACAGAGAATTTAGATGGGCAATGAAAAGGATGGTGATCAAAGACCCATATTAGAGAGAAATACGACAGTTTTCACAATGTTTCAGGCTTTTGGGATTGGTAGACAGTACACAACCGTTTTTTCATTCATAGCAGGAATAGTCAGAATTATTAAATAACAGAAGGCAGAAAATTTTAACAACCTATTTATGCCGGCTAATTTAAATTCCTGTATTTTGTCTCTGGAACATTATATATTCTCTTTCAGATTCTTGTTGAAATTATGAAGAAGTGAAAACTGGTATGTGTTTATCTGTTCACATTCATTTTTTTATCTTTATTAACTTGAGTATTTCTTATTTACATTTCGACTGTCATTCCCCTTCCCGGTTCCCAGGCCAACATTCTCCTAACCCCTCCCCCTCCACTTCTCTATGGGTTTTCCCTTCCGGATCCTAACCACATTACCACCCTCCCCCCAACAATAAGGTTCACTGGAGGTTCAGCCTTGGGAGGACCAAGGGCTTCCCCTTCCACTGCTGCTCTTACTAGTCTATTCATTGCTACTTATGAGGTTGGAGCCCAGGGTCAGTCCATTTATATATAGTCTTTGGGTAGTGGCTTAGTCCCTGGAAGCTCTGGTTGGTTGGCATTGTTGTTCATATGGGGTTCCCAGCCCCTTCCAGTCCTTTCTCTGTTTCCTTCAGTGGTTTGCTGCTGGCATTCGGCTATGTATTTGCTGTATTCTGGCTGTGTCACTCAGGAGCGATCTACATCTGGTTCCTGTCGGCATGCACCCCATTGCTTCATCCATCTTATCTAGTTTGGTGGCTGTATATGTATGGGTCACATGTGGGACAGGCTCTGAATGGGTGTTCCTTCTGCCTCTGTTCTAATCTTTGCCCTCCCTATTATCTCCCAAGGGTATTCTTGTTCCCCTTTTAAAGAAGGAGTGAAGCATGCACATTTTGGTCATCCTTCTTGAGTTTCATGTGTTCTGTGCATCTAGGGTAATTCGAGAATTTGTCCTTATAGCCACTTATCAATGAGTGCATACCATGTGTGTTTTCCTGTGATTGGGTTAACTCATTCAGGATGATATTTTCGAGTCCATCCATTTGATTATGAACTTCATAAAGTTATTATTTTTGATATCTGAGTAATATTCCATTGTGTAGATGTACCACATTTTCTGCATCCACTCCTATGTTGAAGGGCATTTGGGTTCTTTCCAGCTTCTGGCTATAATAAATAAGGAATTCTGAACTAAACATCTTGACCAGGACTCTTTTCGGTTGGGAGAACTTTAATGACTGGTGCTATTTCCTTAGGAGTTATGGGGTTGTTTAAAAGGTTTATCTGTTCCTAATTTAACTTTGGCACCTGGTATCTGTCTAGGAAATAGTCCATTTCCTGCAGATTTTTAAGTTTTGTTGAATATAGGCTTTTGTTGTAGTATCTGATGGTTTTTTGAATTTCCTCTGATTTTGTAATTATTTCTCCCTTTTCATTTCTGACTTTGTTAATTTGGACACACACTCTGTGTCCTCTCATTAGTCTGCCCAAGGGTTTATCTATCTTGTTGATTTTTCAAAGAAACAACTTTTGGTTCTGTTGATTCTTTCTATGGTCCTCTTTGATTCTACTTGCTTGATTTCAGGTCTGAGTATGATTATTTCTTGCCTTCTTCTCTTCCTGGTTGTATTTCCTTCTTTTTTGTTGTAGAGCTTTCAGGTGTGCTGTCAAGATGCTGACATATGCTCTCTCCTCTTTCTTTCTGCAGGCACTCAGAGCTATGTGTTATCCTCTTAGCACAGCTTTCATCGTGTCCCATAAGTTTGGGTATGTTGTAACTTCATTAAATTCTAAGAAGTTTTTAATTTCTTTCTTCATTTCTTCCTTGACCAGGTTATCATTGAGTAGAGCATTGTTTAACTTCCACGTATATGTGTGCGTTCTTTCCTTATTGTCATTGAAGACCAGCTTGAGCCCTTGGTGGACTTATAGGATGCATGGGATTATTTCTATCTTTCTGTATCTGTTGAGGCCTGTTTTAATGACCAATTATATGGCCTATCTTGGAGAAAGTGCCATGAGGTGGTGAGGAGAATGTATATCCTTTTGCTTTAGGATAGAATCTTCTATAATTATAGTTTAAGTCCATTTGGTTCATGTCTTCTCTAAGTTTGTCTATGTCTCTGTTTAATTTCTGTTTCCATTACCTGTCCATTGTTGAGAGTGGGGTGTTGAAATCTCCTACTCTTATTGTGTGAGGTGCAATGTGTGCTTTGAGATTTAGTAAGGTTTCTTTTATGTATGCAGATTCCCTTTTATTTGGAGCATAGATATTTATGAATTAGAGTTCATCTTGGTGAATTTTTCCTATGATGAATATGAGGTGTCCTTCCTTATCTTTTTAGATGACTTTTGGCTGAAAGTCGATTTTACTTGATATTAGAATGACTACTCCACTTTGCTTCTTCAGACGATTTTCTTGGAAAGTTCTTTTCAAGTCTTTCACTCTGAGGTAATGTCTGTCTTTTTCTTTGAGCTGTGTTCCCTCTATTGCAAAATTCTGGGTCCTCATTCCATACCCAGTTTGTTAATCTGTGTCTTTTTAGTGGGGAATTGTGTTCTTTGATATTGAGAGATATTTAGGAATAGTGATGGTTGCTTTCTGTTATTTTAGTATTTGAGGTTAGTTTATATTTGTGTGCTTCTCTTCTCTGTTTTGTTGTGAAAACGTTAATTTCTTACTTTATCTATGGTTTTACTTGCTTCCGTATGTTGGGCATTGCCATTTATTATCCTTTGTAGGACTGGGTATGTGGAATGATATTGTGTAATTTTGGTCTTCTCATGGAATATCTTGGTTTCTCCATCTATGTTAATTGAGAGTTTTTCAGGATACAGTACCGTGGGCTGGCATTTGTGTTCTCTTAGGATCTGTATGGCATCTGTCCAGTGTCTTCTGGCTTTCATAGTTTCTGGAGAAAAGTCTGGTGTGATTCTGATAGGTCTGCCTTTATATGTTATTTGATGTTTTTCCCTTACTGCTTTTTATATTTTTCTTTGTTCTGTGCATTTGTTTTTTTTTACTATTATGTGACGGGAGAATTTTATTTACTGGCCCAATCTATTTGGAGTTCTTTAGGCTTCCTGAATGTTCATGGGCATCTCTTTCTTTAGGGTAGGGAGTTTTCATCTATGATTTTGTTGAAGATATTACTGTCCCTAGATTCTGGCACTCTTCATTCTCTTCCATACCTCTTTTCCTTAGGTTTCAGCTTCTCATTGTTTCCTGGATTTCCTGTATGTTTTGGGCTAGGAGTTTTTTCTGTTTTACTTCATTTTTGACAGCTGTTTGGATGTTTTCAGAATCTTCTGCTCCTGAGATTCTGTCTTCTATCTCTTGTATCATGTTGGTGATTCTTGCATCTATGATTCCTGGTCTCTTCCCTTGGTTTACATCTCCAGGGTTGTCTCCGTTCAGCTTTTTTATTTTTTTTTTAATTCCATTATTAACTCCTGGATGGTTTTGTACATTTACTTCTCCTGTTTTGTTGTTTTTTTTCCAGTAGTTTTTAAGGTAATTTTGTGTTTCCTTTTTAAGGGATTCTAGTTGTTTGCTTCTGTTGTCCTGTATTTTCTAAAAGGATTTATTTATGACCTTCTTAACATCCTTGATTGTCATGACAAAATGTGATTTAAATCTAGATCTTCCTTTACTCATGTGTTTGGATATCCAGAGGTTGCTTTGATGGGAGTCTTGATTTCTGTTGCTTGCTTTCCTGTGCTTTCCTCTTGCCATCAGGGTGTCTCTGGAGTTAGCTTGTCTGACTCTCTCTGACAGTGGTTTGAGAGTCCTCTAGGTCCATGTGTCAGGACTGCTGTAGACCTGTTTTCCTGTTTTCTTTTAGCCAGTTATGGGAACAGAGTATTTTGCTCTCAGCCGTATAGTTTCTCCTGTCCACTGGCTTTCAGCTGTCCCTGTGGGTAGGAACCAGCATGACCTGCACCTAATTCTCCTTGGTTGTCTGTGGGTGGGTTGCACAGATGGCACAAAGTGTTTTCCTGTTGAGTAAGGAATCTGGGCAGAGAATAGTCTCCTCTGGTTTCCCAGGAGTGTCTGCTCTTCTGAAGTTCTAGTTCCCCACCCTCAGGATTTGGGTGCAAGGAACTGTTTGACCAGTTCTGTTCAGATCCAGGCATAGTGTGGAACATGGTGATCCTGCAAATTTACTCCTCCTATATTCCTGTGTCCAGAGGCATTATGCAGTTTCCTCTTGGGCCAGAGATGTGGACAATGTTGGGCATAAGTGTCAGTCTCTCCGTCCCTGTAGGCTCAGTTTAGCCTACACTCCTGGGTGATCAGCTCTCTCTCCCACAGCATCTAGGATCAGGGAGTTCTGGGCCAGGATCAGTGGGGTTCATGTGCCAACTAGAACCTGGAAGTGCCTGGTCCCAATGGAAATTCTGCATTTGCGTGTCCTGAGTCCATCAGGCAGGACACTTGGAGCAGAAAAGTTGGTTTCACTTCCGCTCTCAGGCCTGAAGTGACTCCTCTCGCTGTCTTTCAGGTATCCATGAGGGCAGCAACCAGAAATGTCCATCCCCTACTGCTACTAGGTCCCTATGCACAGGAGGCACAGATGGAGCTTCGTGTTTTTTTTTTTCTTGAGTCTGGAATGTTAGCAGAGTTCTCAGGGGTTTTCCCCCTCTGATGGTCTATGTTTTCCCCACCTCGCACAAGATTTGGGTGTAGGATGCAGTTTGGACCAGGTCAGACCCAGATGCAGTTTGGACTGCAGGAATCCTGCAGCTTGACGGCTCCTATATACATGTGTCCAAAGGCAATATGCAGTTTCTTCTTGGGCTAGGGATTTGGGCCCAGGTGGGCACAAGTGGCAGGCTCTCCCACCCTGAGGTCTCAGTATTGCCCACTCTTCTGGGTGATCTGTCCCACAGAGTTTCCAAAGGAGTTTCAAATGTTCATTCCCCATCCTACAATTCTCCAACTTCCCAATTCTACTCCAAAGCTTTTTGGACAAGACCCCTCTGGTCAAGGGGAGGTACAACCATCCCCATCAAATAAAGAGGGCTGCATAACTTCTCTTAAAGGTAATCTCAGTGATTTCTCATATTCCACAAATAGATTAAGTGCTGCCCCCTCTCCACACGAGACATTCATAACTTCCCTAACTGCCAAGGCAGGGCAGAGAGCTATGTCCACTCACAAAGACAGTCAAAGATGTCCCTCATCTCCACCAAAGTTCCTTATGCAATCTGCTTCATGTAAAATGAGTTTGAAAACGGATTCTGATGACAAAGAGGATTTCAGAACTTCCCTATTAACACAAGAGGACCTTCAAAGTCCTCAACTATTAAAAACTATTAATCACTTGTGGTCCAAGGGGGCAAAATGCAGTCACAAATCCCCAAGTGAACCTCCTAACACACATACCAGTCCAAGTAGAGACAAAACTTTCTGCATGTACACAATTAGATCAAGGACCACTGCCAGATTCAGAAGGGGCTCTTAAGAGTTCCACACCCACGGAAGATGTGGTAGAAAATTCTGAGTCCACCAAGGAACTCTTATGCCTTCTGCACATAAAATATATGTTCTACCACACTCACCATCTGGCCCAGTACTTCCAATGTCCCTATACAATGGAGAATTATTCAAATATCCTTTACCAAAGAAAAGGACCCTCCTGACTTGTCATCAGGCCCAAAAGAGAAAAGTTTATCCCCACACACTCAATGAGCCATGCAGACTCCATATTTATACAATGTACAGAGAAGATAATATATCCCCTACCTCCTCAGGAGATTCTAGGTCATTCTGTCCTGAGAAGAGCAGCTCCAAAAATTTCCACATATACATCAGAGATGCTAGAATTTGCCAAAACTGAGCAGGATTCTCTGAGTAGTACTCTATCTCATAAAGAGACTGTGGGATGAGAAATATCTACAAAAGGAGTTTTACCCACAGCCACATCTTTATAAATGGCTTGTGTATGTGACACATGTACAAAAGATGTTCTAGAATCCATCTTTAGAGAATGTTATGTATCCAACCATATGTGAACGAGGAGTGGTGGAACATGATATGCAAACACCAGTGTCTGTAGCATCCTCATCATCTGAGGAAAGTGATTCCTTGGATTCTATTAGTGCAAAAGAATGTATATGACCTCTGCAAACTTCACAGGAGTCTCTGGAAACTTCCTGATCTCCTCAATATCAGCCAACTTCCCCAACTACAGAAGATACTACACACTCTTCCAAATATGCACAAAGTGTTGCCAGTCCTTCTTTATACCCACAAGCAGACCCAGAACATCTGCAAAATACCTCGACGGCTCTGGATTTTACCTTATCTTCTGAAGGGGCCTTGGAACCTGTTTTGTCTATCAAGCAGGCTAGGGAATCTGACACTTCTATTCGAGAGTCTCTTTCCATTTTTCCAGCAGATGAAATTTTTCTTGGAACTTCCCCAATTACACAACGATATCTAGAAACATCCTTATCTGCTCATGAGGCTCTCAGACATCTCACATATATCCATGATGCTCTAGGAGAGGTCACATCTTCAGTGGTAGCTCTAATACCTGACCCCCATTCTGATGTCAGTCAGGATTTCTACACATATACATGGTACATTAAGTCCTTCCTCATCTGACAAGGATGTCTTACAAAACATTTTTTTTTATATTTCCAAAGGTATGAAGGAAAGTCCACATCAAAAAAAAAATCATTTAGACTTTGTACCATTAGCCCAAGTATATCATAAAAATCCCTTGTCTTCTACAGTGTTTAAAAATCAATCTGACTCTAGCACTCTTCCTGGGAAACATTTACCATGAGCCATACAATCCCCAGACAATTGAAATCTAAAAAGGGGTATCTAGAAACTTTACCATCTGACAAAAGGTCTTTAGAATGTTCAGCAACTTCTCCATGAGCACAGTTAACCCATAAAAAAAGAGAACTAAAGCCAACTGCACAGGGTGTTTTCCCAAAATCCACATATTTCTTCTTTTTTTTTTTATGCCAAGACAGAAGGCCTGCTTCCTTCTCCCCATCTCTGATATCTTCATCCTCTTTGTTCTCCCTCCCAAATGGCTGTTTACTCTGAATAGAAGGCCTATTAGTAAACCCCAGTGGTACTAAAGGAATATCTGAGGTGCAGTTGCAGATATAACAACACTTGTGATATCACAGAAGAAGTTAGGGTTCTCCAGGATGCAAAAGATTTTTCAGGGAGGGCTTAATGATGATGTCACTGAGAATTGCCATGGACTACCTGCTGAACAGTTTTACTAACATTCAGGGGTGCAATTTACAGGAGTGTCTCCTGTGACACAGTGGAAAACTTACATACTACAACTCTCTAAAGCTAGGGAACTCTCTCTGCTTCATTAGTGATTACATGCTCTGAATGAACAAAGTTAGTCAGGGGCTTGTCATGGGTAGAAAAGACCTAGGAACAAGGAATGTAGGAGATTATTCTGGCTATTTATTTTATTCCCAGGTCCAATCCTGTGAAATACATTTCAAATCCCTAGGTTTTCTAAGTTTCCCATGTGGCGGTATTTTCCCGACAGACCTTTAATTGAGTGAATATTGTGTTACATTTTCTGATAGTACATTCATTGATAGGGGACATTATATATATTCCTGGATGTTTACACAAATATTTCATTTTCCAAAATCCATTTTTTGCAATGAATTCGGCAATAAACTTGGCCTAGCTATAGAGTGAATATAACAGTGTAAATATTGTGTACATACTTCAATCGATGAACTCCCAAATCCTATTTTATTTAAAAATTACCAGACATCTGTTAAGCAAAGACAACATGGACTGTAGAATGCAGTTCTGTAGTTCTATTAGATAACAGTTCTCTAATATCTACCTTCCTGTGTTCCCAGGGAAAGACATGAGGATTTTGGATGTTTTACCATGATTCTTTCTTCAGACCAAACATCAATTTAAGGGGGATGTGCAGTGAGAGGTATGGCTTGAGATCCAGTGCAACCTCAACTTCAACAGGTTCATAAGAACAAGAGGGAATCTGTTTGGCATTGTGGATCCTATATTCTTAACCTAGTTGCTCAGAATCCATGTAAATATTCCACAAAAATTCCTAGTTGTAGGAGCCACCAAAAGGGTGTGTGTGTGTGTGTGTGTGTGTGTGTGTGTGTGTGTGTGTGTGTATGTGTGTGCGTGTTTGTGTGTGTGTGTGTATAAAATCAGGCACCAAAACTAGATAAGATTGATGAGGCTAAGATGTGCATTCTGCCAATAAACGGTTGTAGATCTTGCACTAGAGACACAGCTAGAGCATGTCAAATATAGAAGTGAATGCTAGTGGCAAACCAGAGAACTCAAAACAGAACCTTTGTTTGTAGATTTTGAGAAAGGATTGCAAGTGCTGAATGGGCTTTCAACCCCATAAGAACCACACATTCAACTAACCAGAACTTTCTGGTGATAAACCAATATTGAAAGACTATATATGGACAGACCTATGGCTCCTTGTGCATATGGGGCAGAGGATGGCGATGTCGGGCAACAATGTTAGGATTTAGCCCTTGGTTCTCCCTAGTTTTTACTGCTAGTTCAAGGGAATGTCAAGGCACAGTTAAGGGGTTATAGAAGAAGGGTAAGGGGGCCACTTACGAATCTTATAGGCAGGAAATTGGGAAAGGAAATTATATTTGAAATGTAAATATAGAAATATCGAATTAAAAAAGCTATAAAATTTGCTAAAAAAAAGTAAAGAAAGAAAAGAAAAGAAAATTAGCAGCTAATCAGACCTATTGACTCAATAATCCAAAGGGTCCCTGTCAGCGAATTATAGTCGGAATAATACTAGTGAAAAAACTGAGATGATGAAGTCCAAATTTGAAACACTTCTCTCTCCCAGATATAAGTGTCAGACACAAACTCCATTATAGATATCCAAAGCATGGAAAAGTTTACTCAGAGATAGGGATACAATACTTGTCCTTCCTGTCTTCTTTAAGTCCTTTTTCTTCTTGTCAAAAAGAATAAAGGCCATGCACCCTCAGGAAAACAACTGTTCCCTTCCCATCACTTGGCTTTTGGAATAAAGAAATGAATGATATAAACTCTCTGACATCCAGGAAGCATAATATCGGGGAAGTCCAGATGCTTCTGAGAGGTTCCCAGCTCCTGATACCCATATGTGGAAGGCTCAGATCAATGCTATCAGTTCAATGATATCACTCAACCCTACCAAGGCCTCACTGAGATTTCCCAAGGACCACGAATTTTTTTTCCAATTTAAATACCAAACAGAAGGGAAGCTTCCTTATACCAATCTCTGATCTCTTCATTATCTTTGTTCTCTCTCAAAAATGGCTGTTTCCTCTGAATTAGATGCCAATTAGTAAACCTTCGAGGTACTGAAGGAATATCTGAGAGGGAGTTCCAGTCATTACAACACTTGTGACATCACAGAAGAAGCTAGGAATCTCCGGGTTACATGAGATCTTTCAGGGAGGGCTAAATGATGATGTCACTGAGACCTGCCATGGCCTACCTGCTGAACAGCTTTCCTTACATTGACCAGATTTGAGGGTGCCCTTTCCTGTATGTCTCCTGTGATTCAATGGAAACCTTTATGTACTCCATCTCTCTAAAGCTACAGACTTCTCTTTGCTCCATTAGTGGTTACATGCTTTGAATTGAAAAATGTATTCAAGGAATTGGAATGGGTAGAAAAGATCTTGTAACATGGAGTAGAGGAGAATAATTCTGGATAATAATTTTACTCTCAGGTACATTTCATGAAATACAGTTCAATTTTGTAGATTTTCTCTGTTTCCCAAAGGCCAGTATTTTCCCTACAGACCTTAAATTGAATGAATATTGTACTTCACTTTCTTACTGTAAATTTCATGATACAGGACATTATAAATCTTGCTGAATGAGTACTCAAAAATTCTGTTTTCAAATTTCATTTTCTGCAATGATTTTGGCAACAAATGTGGCCCAGCTATAGAGTGAATATAACAGTGTAAATATTGTGTACCTACTTGAAAATATAAAGTCTCAAATACATATTTTAGGTAAAAATTGCCATTCATCAGCAAAGCAAAGGACAGCATGGACTATAGAATTCAGTTCTTTTGTCCCATTTGATATCAGTTCTGCATTATCTACCTCACTGTGTTCCCAGGGCCAGACATAAGGGTTTTGGGTGTTTTACCATGATTCTTTATTTATGGAATAATAAGATATGAGAAAGGGCAGGGAGAGGAATTGCTTGAGGTGCAGTGAAACCTCACCTTCAGTATGTTCATAAGAACAGGAGGGAATCTTTGGCATGGTCATTTGTGGATTCTCCATTCTTGAATTTGTTCACAGAAACCATGTGAAAATTCCACCTATCCTCATTCCTCATAGCGGTAGGAGCCACCCGTGTGTGTGTGTTTGTGTGTGTGTGTGTGTGTGTGTGTGTGTGTGTGTGTGTGTATACATCACTCACCAAAACTATATAAGATTGATGAAGCTACGAAGAGCATTCTGTCAGGAACAAGGATATAGATATTTCTTGAGATACACAGCTAGAGCATATCAAATACAGAAGTGAATGTGTCATTGTAAAAATATAAAAAATAAAAAAGTAAAGTTGTCTTTTACCCTGCTAACTCTGGCACTGAAGTGTCTGAATTTCTCTGCTAGATATATTGGCAGAAACACATTCCCACTCCTCGGCTACCCAATGTTTCCTGTCGACCACCATTTCCTATACACAACCCTCACATAAAGAATGCACAACACAATAATCTTTGATACAGTTTATTAGATATAAAAGCCCACTTAAACATATAAAGCCTGGTACCATCTATCCCTTAGGAACATTAATAATGACATGTAAATACACAGAGCAGAATCTTAAATTCACCTACCATGGCTTCTCACTCTGTCATATTCCTTTCTCTCTTTTTTCCTCTAGTTTCCCCCTCTTCCTTCAAACTTCTCTCCCGCCCATTCTTCCTTCCCCTCCCATGCTAACCCTCCTTCTATCCTGTTCCTGCCACTCACATAAAGTTTACAAATTCAATAGTGAGGTGGTACTGGTGATGTCAACTGAGTTCTGAGTACAGTACTATGCAGCTGACCTTGGGGCAGTAGAATTAGCATCAAACACAGATAACTTCAGGGCAAACCACAACAAGAACTCTAGTGGAAAACCAGTGAACTGAAAAAGGGACTTCTTCTTGGAAGATTTTGAGAAAGGATTAGAAGAGGTGAAGGTGCTTTCAACCCCATAAGAACAACAATGCCAATGAAAGAGAGCTTCCTGGTAGTAGACCAATATTCAAAGACTGTACATGAATAGACCTATGGCTCCAACTGCATATGTTGAAGAGGATGGCCTTGTTGGTTAACAATGGAAGGAGAACCCTTGGTACAGCCTAGGTTTGACTCCCAGTTCAAATGAATGTCCAGGGACAGTAAGGGGTGTTGTAAGAGTAGTGTAAGGGGACTGGTAAGAGATCATATAGTCAGAAAAATGGGAAAGGAAATAATATTTTAAATGTAAATTTAGAAATTTCCAATTTAAAAAGCAATAATTTGTTAAAATTTTAAAAAAATGAAAGAAAGAAAAGAAAAGAAATCTGCCAGCTAATCACACCTATTGACTCAGAATTTAAGAGGTTACTATCGGGGAATAATAGTCAGAGTAATACTAGTGGAAAGACTGATATGATGAAGTCTCATCTAGAAGCACTTGTCCCTCCCAGATATCAGTGCCAGACACAAACTGCATTATTAGAATCCAATGCATGGAGGAGTTTATTCTGTGCTGATGACACAATACTTGCCTTTCTTTCTTCCTTAGGACCTTTTCCTTCTTGACAAAAGGATAAAAGCTATGAGCTCTCAGGAAAAACTATAGTGACCTTCCCAATACCTGGCTAATGGAATAAAGAAATGGATTTTATAAACTAACTTATTTCCAAGAAAAATAACAAGCAGGGAAGTGAGATACTACTGAGAGAATCACAGAAACTGATTCCCATATGTGGAAGGCTCAGATCAAGGCTATCACTTCAGTGAATCTACACAATCCCTACCCAAGACTCAAGGAGCTTTCCCATTGTCCACGTATTTCTTCCTTTTTTTATACCAAGACAGAAGACTAGCTTCCCACTCCCCATGTGTGATCTCTTCATCCTCTGTGTTCTCCCTCCCAAATGGCTGTTTACAATGCATTAGAGGCCAATTAGTAAACCCTAGAGGTACTGAAGGAATATCTGAGAGGCAGTTGCAGTCAGGTCAACACTTGTGACATCACAGAAGAATCTAGGGATCTCCAGGATACAACATATTTTTCAGGGATGCCTAATGATGATTTCACTGCCAACTGCCATTGCCTAACTGCTAAACAGCTTTCCTTACATTGACCAGATTTGAGGGTGCCCTTTCCAGGAGTGTCTCCTGTGACACAGTTTACACCTTTACACAGTACATCTCTCTAAAGCAAGAGACTTCACTTTTTTTCTTTTCTTGTTTTTTTTTTAAGTAAAATTTTTACTTCTTCTTTTCTGATCTGTGTCCCCTTGACCTCCTTTTGTTGTCTGATTGCTCTGGCTATAACTTTAAGTACTATATTGAATAAGTAGGGAGAGAGTGGGAAGCCTTGTCTAGTACCTGATTTTAGTGGGATTGCTTCAAATTTCTCCCCATTTAGTTTAATGTTAGCAACTAGCAAACTGCCATTTCTATGTGTGTGTGAAGATTTGAGTCTGAATATTGATGGGGATTGCATTGAATCTGAAGGTTGCTTTTTGCAAAATGGCCGTTTTTACAATATTAATTCTGCCAATACATGAACATTGGAGATCTTTCTAATTTCTAAGATCTTCAATTTATTTCTTCAGAGACTTGTGTTCTTTTCATATATATTTTCACTTGCTTGGTTAGAGTCACACTGAGGTATTTTATATGGTTTTCACTATTGTCAAGGGTGTCATTTCTGTAATTTCTTTCTCAGCCTGTTTCTCTTTTGTGTAGAGGAAGGCTACTGATTTTTTGAATTAATTTTATACTCTGCCATTCTGCTAAAGTGGTTTATCAGGCTTAGAAGCTCACTGGTGGAATTTGTCAGGTCACATCCTTTGCATATAGTGACATTTTGAATACTTCCTTTGCAATATGTATCCCTTTACCGCCAATTGTTTCTAATTAATTGGGCTACGACTTCGAATACTATATTGAAAAGGTAGGGAAGAGTGGGTATCCATTTCTACTTACTGATTTTAGTGGGAGTGCATTAAATTTCTCTCTATTTAGTCTGATGTTGGCTACTGGTTTGCTGTATATTGTTTTTACTGAGTTCAGTATGGTCCTTGAATTTATGATATTTCCAAGACTTTTAACATGAAGGGGTAGGTTCTATATAATGCTTTCTCAGCATCTAATGAGATGATTGGTTGTTTTGTTTTCTTTGAATTTGCTTTTATAATGGGCTTAGGTTGATTAATGATCAGGTTCTATGTATTGAACCATCCCTGTATCTCCAGAATGAAGCCAACTTGTTCATGATGGATCATTGTTTTGATGTGTCCTTGGATTTGGCTTGCAACAAATTTACTGAGAGTTTTTGCAGGGATATTCATGAATAAATTGGTCTGAAATACTCTTTCTTTGTTGGATCTTTGTTTGCTTTAGTTATAAGCATAACTGTGGCTTCAGAGAAGAAATTGTGTAGTGTTCCTTCTATTTCTAGTTTTTGGAATAATTTGGAGAATATTGGTACTAGGTATTCTATGAACATCTGAGAGAATTCTGTACTAAACCTTTCTGGTCCTGGGATCTTTTGGTTGGGAGACATTTAATGACTGCTTCTACTTCTTTAGGTTTTATGGGAGTATTTAGATGGTTTATCTGATCGTGATTCAACTTTGGAACCTTGTATCTGTCTAGAAACTTATCCATTTAATCCTTACTTTCCCATTTTGTTAAGTATAGGCTTTTATAGTAGGATCTGATAATTTTTGAGTTTCCTCATTTTCTATGGATATATCTCTATTTTACTTCTGATTTTTTTTTTAATTTGAATACTAAGAATTTACCTACCTTCTGGATTTTTCAAAGAACCAGCCAGCCCCTGGTTTTGTTGATTCTTTATATATTTCCTTTTGTTTCTACTTGGTTGATTTCAGTCCTGAGTTTGATTATATCATGTTGTCTAGCCATCTTGGTGTATTTGGATTTTAATGGTTCTAAGATTTCAGGTGTTCTGTCAAAGTACTAAGTACTAGTGTATCATAGCTCCAATTTCTCTGTGGAGGCTCTCAGAGCTATGAGTTTTCCTCTTAGCATTGCTTTTTTGTGTTCCCAAGTTATGCCTTCCTTTTCATTAAATTCTAAAAAGTCTTTAATTTTTTCCTTTATTTCATCTTTGAACAAGTTCTCATTGAGTAAATCATTCTTCAGCTACCATGTACATATGGGACTTTGGTTGTTCTTGTTGTTATTGAAGACCATTCTTAGTCTATAGTGATCATAGGATGCATGGGATTAATTCAATCTTCTTGTATCTCTTGAGGCCTGTTTTGTGATGGATAATATTGTCATTTTTGGAGAAGGTACCATGTGGGCCTGAGAAGAAAGTGTCAGGAGCCACAACAGGACAAGCTAATAACTAGCAGGTGATCATCCTCAGATGGACTGCCAAGGATTGTTGGGCCCTAAGTGGTTGTTACCCTGCCCCCTCATTGAGCCTTTTAGCCTGCTCTAGCAAGAAATTGTTTACACCCTTGGGAGCTGCTCTTAGTCCCTGATTTGGGGCTGGAATTTTCCATGGCAACCTTCCTCCCCACTGAGCCTTCCTGTTTGTTGTTGTCAAGAAGTTGTTTATGTACCTGATTGGGCCTGATCTTTAACCACATAGACTTTTCCTGTTTTCCTCTTTGGGGATTTTCACCTACCTTGTTGTTTTCCTTGGCTTTTGCCTGGGATATTGAAGGAGATCTCTGTAAATCCTTGGTGGCACTCGCTGAAATCGGATGACCTGTGTACATGATTTATTTCAATCCTGCAGACGTACGCCCGATATTCACATTCTGTTGATGCAGGCATCGACATCGGATTATTTTATAATCCACAAATGGTTCGCCCTTATTAAACAAGGCTGTAAGAGATTCATTTTCGGAAAGTTTCCTGCTATTGAAATGCTATTCTTGTTGTTAATATTAGACATATATAACAATTATTGAGTAATATCACACCCCTTTGGAGCAGACCTCTGCAGGCCTAAAAAGTTGTAGTGTCCTGTAGTGATGCTATACAGACAAATAGATGGATTCTTTAGTCTTAATAATGATCCTACAATAATTCCTAAAATTATATGAATGGTTAGTAAGATCTTTTATAGTGGGACTGCTATAAGTCTCTTCATAATAATCAAAATTGCAGCCTCCCACCAGTCTCCCAGGTGGCACCAGATAATTGTTCTGAGATAGTAAACAGACTTTCTCCTACTCAGAACACATTCCAAGATGTTGTAAAACAGTTATCAAGAGTCATAAAAAGAGAGCAAACAATTTGTAACAGGTGCAAGGACAGAGGATAAGATATTGATTGGGTTTGTCTATATATAACTTCACTAACAACTATGGTTTTGGATCTTCAGTCAACCTGTGGAGATGACACTGGTGATGAATGTTGAGCCAGATAATTATTCCTGATGGATATTCATGTAAACATTCTTGGTTGTAAATTATATTTCAGTTTATTATTTGATCTTTCATATGAACTTGTGATGAGCATTGTAACATGTGATCATGTATTCTGAAATATGTTTAAGTGCTGAGGAGAAAGAGAAGGCACATAGAAGGACTGAGAGAGAAGGACTGAACTGGAAGGACAGACACAGATGGACTGGGCTGGAGAGGGGCTGAGCTGAAAAGTCAGCTTTGAGGTATGGAGAACTGAGTTTAGTAGAACTGAGCCAAAAAGATCGGAGCTGAGAAGAAATGTAGAGGAGGAATAACTTAGACAGTATACGTAACATAAGAGGCAAATCTGTAGAATGCAGAGGAGAAGGGGAAAAGAGAAAAAGCTTGAAAGAACAGAAAGTGCAGGCAGATTTCTCCTTACCATGGGTCAGAAAAGGTCATTTCTTTTTTTTTTTTTTTTTTGTTCTTTTTTTCGGAGCTGGGGACCGAACCCAGGGCCTTGCGCTTCCTAGGCAAGCGCTCTACCACTGAGCTAAATCCCCAACCCCTAGAAAAGGTCATTTCTTAATAGCAGTGCAGGCTTAGGCTCGTTTAGAGGAACAAGCCTTTTCTTTTACAAACAGTCAGTTAGTGTGTGCTTTTTATGTAGAATTGAGTCCTTTGATGTTCAGTGATATTTGGGACCAATTGTTGCTTTTTTCTATTACATTTTTTGTTAGATGTCAAATTATGTTTCTGTGGCTATCTTCTTTAACTTCTTTTGTGTTTTTTCAAAGTAGATTACTTTCTTGCTTTGTGTGGGGAGTGGTTTCCCTCCTTGTGCTGGAATTTTAGATCTATTATCTTTGGAAGGACTGGATTTGTGGAAATATATTTTGTAAATTTGCTATTGTCGTGACATATCTTGGTATCTCCATCTATGTAGTTCTGAATTTTTATAGTAGCATAGGTTGACATTTTTGTTCCTTCTCTCCATCTCGTTTTCTTTGGGGTTAGCTGGTTTTACTGTCTCTGACAATACATTGATCCTCCTGTAAGCCGGTGTGTCAGCATTCCAGGAGACCAGCTGTCTCCTGAAGGATCTTGTGTACCAAGAGCTGTGGATCAGGTTCAGCTGCAAGGAACCAAGAGAGAAACCAAGAATATCCTGTAACAGACTGCCCATCTGTTCCTGGGTTCTGACGGCTCCAGGCAGTTCCCTCTAAAGAGTGGTAGTCTCTCCAGTGACCTTGAGTGTGTCAGCACTCCTGGAAGTCCAGCCATTTCCTGGTGGGACATGGAGACAGAGAGATGAGGTACAGGTTCAGGAAACACAGCTTTGGTTCCTCTTTGTTTTTAATCTTTTCCTGAAACAGCTCACAAATGAAATTTGACTCCACGACCAGTAAGTCCCTAGGAATGATCATCTCTTTGTATCTTCAGAGATGGGACCACAGATGAATGGCACCTGGTCCTTTTACATGGGTCCTATGAATTAAAATTAGGTATCTTATTCTTTCATGTCAAATGTATTCCTAGCTGAGATAATTGCTCAGTCAACAAAGCATTGCTGTTGAATATGAAACAGACTATCGTTGACAAATAAAAATGTTTAGGCAATGTCATCTAAGTCATTGAATTGTAATATATTTATGAACTCACATAATTACTTCATGATGGTTTAACCAATGCATGCAATGCATATTCATTAAAACGAAGAATAGTATAAAGTTTATTTTTACAACTTACTGAATCATGTAATAAATAATAAATCTCCATTAATGTACCAGGCTACATAATAGTGGTATAGATTAGGAATGAATAAAAAGTATTATGAGCTTTCTTTTATAAAATTGCATTAAGATATAAGAAAAAAGAAAGAAATGAATGCATAAATCAGTGTGTTGGAGTTGATTGTATGCAACTAGTTGAAGAACCTATTTTAGAAATAAGGTCATGGAGATTGTCCTAAGGAAGTGACATTTAAGTGAAAATAGATGAAATATAATTGAACTATATTTGTGCAAAATCACAGTAAATACAAGGTCGATAAAAGGACAAAGACCTAGACATATCCAAAAAGTAAATATGAGAGTTGTTTGTATTGATTAAGAGAAAGAAGAGTGGTCCAAATAAAGCTGAAACTTAGACAATGTCACATATGGGAATATAGAAACAATATTAGACATATAATTTTTGTTTACTGAAAATGTCTTAGAAATCATTGAATAGTTTTAAATAAGTTTTTTAAACTCACTATGTATATAGTAAGGGACTCTGGTTACTTATGTATTGTGAAATAATACAGAGAATGATTTGAAGGATGTTTTTGAAGTCAATCTGGAAGTAGTGTCAGTGATAATGAAAAAGATATGAATCAGAGAGCTATGCTGGAAATTTATGAGTTTGGTAGTAGACTGATTATGGGGAGGGCAGGAAGAAAAGAAAGACAATGTCTTGTTTTGAGCAAATGAAAATTTTTGGAGTTATTTACTCTGATGTGGAAATTTTATGATAAGTGTATTTAGGAGAATTTTAAAGGAATATATTTTGGATCGATTTACTTGAAGATGCTTGAGAGAACCTCTAACTCAATAAAATCCCTACTTACTGTTCAAGGTTTGGTGATTAAAGCCATTAATCAGACCATGAATTAATATAACAAAAAATTATTTAATAGATGTATTTTTCACATAATATCTGGTAATTCTTATTTCATTAAGAGCAAACCTATGCTTCCATTACATGCTTGTTTAATACATGCAGTCAAATAATTTTCCCATTTACTTACTACAAACATTTTGGATTACAATTAGCATTTAATCCAACTTCATGAGAGCTGACACAGCAGTTTGATTAGAATATAAAGCTCATGAATACGAATTTCACAGAAAGAATTGATTTACTCATATTTTGTAAAGTTGCAAACTCTAGAAGAGTAAAAATATATAATAAATACCTAGCACTTCTATGTTTTCCCTTTAGCTTTTAGTGTGTTATGATATTCAGTCAAAAATTCCTTATTCAGATGATTTTTATCTATAATATACAGTACTAGTAAGCATATGCACAGCATTTTACAACTATGAACAACATATGCTTTCAGAAAATTTTCATCAAATGAGCCAGAAATTCTTCATGACTTCAACACAACATAGCCATTGGGAACAGAGTAAACCACAAATAAGGAAATGCAGAAAGTGATTGACACATGCAAAATTCTTGGTTTTAAATTTAACAATCAGGCTAGTTATGGGATAGAGCTTTGAAAGTAGGGTCAATGACAGGATGAAAAATACTGAAGGAGAGAATTTAAATTGAATTTTACTGGGTTGGGGATTTATCTCAGCGGATTTAGCAAGGCCTTGGGTTCGGTCCCCAGCTCCGAAAAAAAGAAAAGAAAAAAAAATTGAATTTTTACTAAATAAAAGAAAGCAGTGGATCTGAAGGTAAACTACATTTAATAAAATGGCCCTGGTCTTCTGCCACTATTTATTCAATGCTTTCGGTATTTTTTTTCCTATATTATGTTCCAGAAACATCTCAATGATTCTCCCTATTCTTAAATAAATGAACATGCACTTCAGATGATTTAATATTCCACATTATATTAATGTTCTTTTGTATCTTTGGATATTAAAATTATAGAGAATTATTTTGATTAGAGTAAAATTTTATTGTTTGTTTATCATTTGAGAGAAGAAATTATTAACAAAGAATGGATACCTGATATTTTCTAAAAAATGTCAATAGAGGTTTAAACCGTATATTTAAGCACAATCACTTATACCTTCTCCAAATGAAACTCATTGAAATGTCACTACATATATAGTACATAAAGGGGGAGATATATAGGAATCAAAATATCCTCTATGCATCCAGAACTATCTATTATCACCATGATGAAAGCCAATATTAGGAAGAGAAGATGGTACAGACACATTGCAGGATAAATCAGCTTCATTCAAAATGAAGATTGACCTGGAAACTGATTTGAACTAAGTATAGTTTAGAATAAAGTAAATGCCCAAAAATTGCAATCTCACGAGGTGGTATGTCCTTGTTGCAGGAGGTATGTAGTTAGGGGTAGGCTTTGAGGTTTCAAAGGACTGAAGCTATTTCAATCTAGTTTTCTCCACCTTCCTGTTGTGGTTTGAGATGTAATCTTTCAGCAACCTCTGCCTGTGTATCTTTGCTTTGATATCATCCATCACTGACTCTGATATTCTTGAATGTAAGCCCAAATAAATTATTTCTTTTATAAAGGAAAAAATAATATAAATGTGTTAAATGTTATGAGAAGCAGACCTGGTTTACCTGATATGGTTGCCTTTTCCCTTCTTAGCTTGGGCCGTCAAACTTCTGCTATGTTGAATGAGACGTCTCCACCTTCTCTACTCTCACATATTGCAGTTTGTCACTTGGTCCTCAGGACCTCCTTATACCTGGGGCTGTATTTTTGTTCTTGGAAGTTAGAAAATTTGGAGCTTCCTGACTTTGGGGGCAGGGTTAAATGTAAACGGGAAGTGAGGGACATACATACCATAACTCTTCTGTTTTAGTCCCTAAATGGGGGTTATTGGAGGATGGGATTACTGAGGTGAGCATACAGGAAAGGTGCTGCTTTATTTGAAATGTTCTCGTACCTCATTCTGTGCCCCTGTAAAGGACCAGCCTTATCTCTCAGGCCTGGCCATGTTCCTGTCACTGCTCACCTGACTATCTCTTGCAGCTCTTAATTCTAGTTCCTGCTTGGCACTCTAGGTTTCATCTTGAACAGATTTAGCTCATTTACCAGTGTTCCTGCTATGAAACATACACAAGTTCTTTTTTTTTTTTGTTTGTTTGTTTTATTTTCAAACTTTTAATGTTTATGTTGGTTTTTGTTTTACCTCTTTTATGGAAGCCTTACGGAAAAAATATTCATGGATCTCTGTTTCGATTGGAATGAGAAAATAATGAAAAAAAAACTCTTTTTAAAATTACAGGACATTTTCATGTCTAAGTTTTTCTCTTACATACACCCGCCATGCTAGTTTATCTCCCTGTCTTGCCTGAGTTATTTCCTCTCATTGCTACTTGGATACTGCCTCTTAGGACTTAAAGCAGAACCATAGATGCTGCATACAGAAGGAAGGAGTTGATTCTTCACCACATTTCTAACCTTTTTTTCTAACTTCTGTCTTGAGCTATTTGAATTAATTTGGATCAATGTACTCAATAGTATAGTGCTATAATGATTGGTCCTTGACAATATCTGTTATTATTGCCTTGTTATAGTTTTACAGCTCAGGGTTGGACCTAGTTACACTTTGGAATCTTAGTCCAAGAAGTTTGAGAATGTTAATAAAACCATGTAAGTAGCTAAAAATACTTTTAAATGATTCCTTAATACATGAGGCCTATAAAACCCTTTAATAAATCATGGAAAAAGCAGTCTGAGATTATTGTTTCTGTAAAGAACTTGAAAAATATGAAAGGGAGAAAGACCATGGCTTGCTTACTCTTAGCATTAGATAGGGCGCTCAAATATGACTTTAGTTTTCCTGCAATTTCTGGTTAGAACATAAAGATGTCTGTGGTAGTTTGCATTACAGGATTGCTTATTTTAATCCCCCCTTTTGCTATTCTTTTTGTTTTCTGTCTTCATTGTTTCCATTAGGGCCATAGCTCCCCACTCTGTGTAGATAAAAGGTGGGTTCAATCCAGGTGTTATTGTTCTGACACAAACAACTTTTTGGGTACAAATGTTCACCATGGTATAGTTGACAGTGGTTTGAAATTTTTTTCCTTTTCCTCACTTTCTTATAACAACATACTTCTTTACATCTTCTTCAATTAATTGTATTGACCACCCTGTAATCCTATTATGTATCTTTGTGTAAGGAAGAAAGTCTTTCTTTAAATTTTCTGGTTTGTGGGTTTATTCTTCCATAAACTATTTCCCAACAGCACATAACCTCAGGCCATTACTGGGCATTATTGTATGCTGGGATCATTGGGGGAGGATAGTGTGAAATTCATCACTGTCCTTTGTTTCAGAGATTTTTATTTTTTAATAAGCAATCCATACTATACAATTAGCTAACTAACTCTTGTGTTCCCCTTCCTGTATGGATGCTGTTGTAAATAATTTGCATTTTTTCATTGATAAAAAATAATAAAATCACATAAAGACACAAATATACTTAAAGACAGAAAGAATTCACAAAGAAAAATCCATTTAAAATAGCGATAAAATATAAACAAAATGAGATCAAAAGATCTATTCGGAACCATGATATTAAAAATGTCATTATCAAACTACAAATTAGTAAGATGAGATAATAATAATATATATTTAAGTAAAGAGGAAAAACATTAATTGCACTGTGTGCCCAAAGAGTTCACTCAAAATGTAGTATATAAAACAAGAATGGAATGGAGCTCTCACTCTTGCTACTATAGAGGAAAAAATGGAAGGATTATTATTAGGTTAAACCCAAAATGGATTGCACAGTTCCAAACCATCAAGAAAGATGATGTATCAAAAAATACCACATAAAGAAAATATTTATAATAAAAACAAATATAAAAATAAGAAAGTATTGAACAACAGACCTAGTCCATGGTAATCTGATAGGGTCCATGGGATTATTTCAATATTCTGGTATCTATTGAGAACTGTTTAGTGACTGAGTATATGGTTAAGTTTGGAGAAGTTACTTTGAGGTGTAGAGAAAAAGGTATAATCTCTTGTTTTAGGATGAAATGTTCTTTCAATATCTGTTAAATCCATTGAATAATACTTTCTGTTATTTTTACTGTATCAGTTTAGTTTGAGATTCCACAAATGATCCATTTATGAACATGGAGTATTGAAGTCTCCCACTATTATTTTTTGGGGGGCAATATATGCTTTGAGCTTTAGTGATGTTTCTTTTGTGAATTTAGGTGCCCTACCATTTGAAACATAGATGTTTAGAATTGATAGTTTATCTTAGTATTATTTTTTCTTTGACAATTATTTTGTCCTTCCTTATAATTTTTGATATCTTTTGGTTGAAAATCAATTTTGTTCTATGTTAGAAAGGCTATTCCGTTTTGTTTCTTGGAACCATTGGCTTGAAATTTCTCTCCAGCCTTTTACCTTGAGATAGTGACTGTCTATATAAGTAAGGTGTGATTCTTGTATGAAGCAACTTGTTCGGTCCTCTTTATGTATCCAATCCCTTAGTTTATATCTTTTTATTGGAGAAATAAGTCCATGGATGATAAGAGATATTAAATAAAATGTATTGTTGTTTCCAGTTATTTTTATTGTTAGAAAAGGAATTACGTTTGGGTGGCTATCATCTTTTGGGTTTGTTGAAAGATTAATTCCCTACTTTTTCCTACATTGTAGTTTCCTTCCTTGTGTTGGAAGCTTCCAACTATTATCCAATGTAGGGTTGGATTTGTCAAAAGATATTTTGTAAATCTGGCTTTGTCATGGAACATCTTGGTTTCTCCATTCATGGTAAGTGAAAGTTTTACCGGATATCCTAGCCTTGAAATCCAGAAATGAATGCAAACACCTATGGTCACTTAGTTGCTGACAAAAATGAAAACAATCAATACGTCTTCATGTTAAAAGATTTGGTACATATCATAAATTCAAGGTCATACATAAAAATAATAAAAGCAATATTAAAAAAACGAGTAGCCAACATCAACCTAAATCAAGAGAACCTTGAAGCAATTCAACAAAAATCAGGGAATAGAAAAGGTTGCCCAATCTCAACTTACATCTTTAATATAGCACTGGAAATCTTATTCACAGAAATTAGACAACAAAAGGAGAACAAAGGGAATTCAAGAAGTCAAAATATCACGATTCGTACATGATACGATAGTATATTTTAGTGACCCCAAAAATTCAACCAGAGAACTCCTTCTGCCAATAAACAACTTCAGGAAAGTGGCTAGATATAAAATTAACTGAAACAAATCAGTACCCTTCCTCTACTTTAAGGATAAACAGGTTTAGAAGAAATTTGGGATATGACGACGGCAACATTATTTAAAAATAATAGAAAAATACTTCAGTGTGACTCTAACCAAGCAAGTAAAAGGTCTGTATGACAAGGACTTCAAGTCTGTGAAGAAAAAAATTGAAGACAATCTCAGATGGGAAGTTTTTCCATGCTCATGGATTGGTAGAGTTAATATTGCCAATATCGACAACTTGCCAAAAGCGATCAACATGTTCAAGGCAATCGCCATCAAAATTCCAACTCAATTCTTTATAGATTTAGAAAGAGCAATTTGAAAACTCATTTGGAATGACAAAAACACCATGATAGAGAAAACTATCCTCAACAATAAAAGAACTTCCTTGGGAATCACTATCCCTTACCACAAACTGTATAACAGAAAAATAATGATAAAAATTTAATGGTTATGATACAGAGACAGATACCCAGATCAATGGAATACAAGTGAAGACCCAGAAATGAAGGCAAACACCAGTAACTTGATATTTGACAAAGGAGCCAAAAGCATCCATGGATAATAGATAGCATTTTCAACAAACAGTGCTGTTTTTTTTTTTAATTTATTTTATTTATATGAGTACACCTTAGCTATCTTCAGACACACCAGAAGAGGGCATCAGATCTCATTATGGATGGTTGTAATCTGCCATGTAGTTGCTGGGATTTAAACTCAGGACCTCTGGAAGATCAGTCAGTGCTCTTAACCACGGAGCCATCTCTCCAGCCCCAACAGTGCTGTTTTGACTGGAGATTAGCATGTAGAAGAAGGGAAATCAATCAATTCTTATCACTGTGTACAAAGCTTAAGTCAAAGTGGATCAAGGATTTCCACATAAAACCATATAACCTAACACTAATAGAATAAAAATGCGAAAGAGTTCGAACACTTGGGCACTGGGGAAATTTCCTGAATATAATACCAATGGCTTATGCTCTGAGATCAAGATTTGACAAATGGAAATTCATAGAATTGTAAAACTTTTGTAAGGCAAAGGGCACTGTCATTAGGAAAAAGGAGCAACCAACAAATTAAGAAAAGATCTTTTCCAATCCTACATATGGTAGAGGGCTAAATTCAATCTATACAAAGACTCAAGGAATTATGTTACAGGGAATCAAATAGTCCTTTCAAAATGGTGTATAGAGCTAAACAATGAATTCTTTTTTTTTTTCTTTTTTTCAGACCTGTTGATCGAACACAGGGCCATTGCTTCCTAGGCAAGCGCTCTACCGCTGACCTAAATCCCCAACCCCTAAACAACGAATTTTTAACTGAGGAATATCAACATCCTTAGCCATGAGGAAAGTGGAAATCAAAAACAAAAAAACAAAAAAAAACAAACCAAAAAAAACAAACAAACAAGATAAAAAATCCTGGGATTCCACAGTACACCAACCAGAATGGTTAAGATAAAAATAAATTCAGTTGACAAATGATTCCTAAAAGGATGTGGATAAAGAGGAAGACTCCTCCAATGTTGGTGGGATTGCAAGCTGGTATAACCACTCTGGAAATCAGTCTGGAATTTTCTCACAAAATTCTTAGTACATGAGGGTCCTGCAATACCAATTCATGGGTATATACACAAAAGATGCTCCAACAAATAACAAGGACATATGATGCTGTTTGTTGGTAGCAACAATATGTATATATATATATATATATATATATATATATATGTATTATACATATTTGCCAGAAGATGAAAAGAACTCAGATATCCCTCAACAGATTAATGGATAAAGGTGATTTGGTGCATTTACACACCTGTACTTCTAAGCTATCAAAAACAATGTTTGCAGAAAATTCTAGGGATGGAACTAGAAATTATCATTCTGTGTGAGGCAAGAACACAAATACTATAAACTAATTGGAAGTGTGTATCAACCCAAAAGTGTGGAATGCATAAGAAAGATTCCACAGGTCATATGAAGCCCAGGCAGAAGGAAGTTCAAAATGTGGATGCTTCATTCTTTCTAAGAAGGGAGAACAAAATATTCATGAGAGGAAATACAATGATAAAGAGTTAAGCAGGACGAAGAAAGGGTCAACCAGAGACTGCCCCACATAGGGATCCATCCAATATGCAGCCACACAATACAGATTTTATTGGTGATGCCAACAAATCCTTGCTAATAGAAGTCAGGTATTGATGACTCCTGAGAGGCTCTGACAGATCCCTACTGATATAAATGAGGATGGTTGCAGCTAACTGTTGGATTAAACAAGGGGGTTTCAATGGAGGTTTTAGAAAAAATACTTAATGAGATGAAGGGATTTGCAAAACCCCAGGAAGAACAACAATTTCAACCAACAAGATCCCACCAGAAATTCAGGGGATTAAACAACCCACTAATGAGTACAGAATGAGGAACCCATGATACCAGCCACATGTGTGGTAGAGTAATGCACTGTCCAGCAAGATTGGAAGGAAAAGCCCTTAATCCTATGAAGACTTGTTTCCCCAGTGTAGTATGTTTATAGGAATGGTACATCAAATAATTTTTGTTAATCGCGTCAATCAGGAAATGGTTCTAATATTCATCCATTATTGTAGTTGATTATGGAAGAAACTGAATGTTCTTAGATTTCGTAATAATGTATATAAATCATTCATTATTAATGTTTGTTGACAGAAGGAAGTTATCAACGAATACATATACATATAATGTGGCACACGTTTCTAATATAAATAGAGCAAATTAAATATATAATTTGTGAACTAAAGGTGAGCAAAAGAAAGATATATCATTGATTCTACCTAAAATTGGAGTTAAGATAAGATTCATCCATCCATGTATTTCTTTCTAGACATCTAATGAGAAAAAATTAGTGTGGAAAAAGCTAAAACTGCAATTAGTATGTTTGATCTAGTATACATATTTAAAAATTGCTTTTGAAAAAATACACAAAAAATATTTTCAAGTTTATATACAGCATATACAAAAATTCACTGCGTCAATAAATTATCAATATCACTAAAGTAACTTTCTCTGGTATTATATTTGAATTATCAATATATATATATATATATATATATATATATATATATATATATATATGTATGTATGTGTACACACACAGGCACTCACACACACATACAGAAACAAACACACACCATTACCTAAAAATTTAAAACAAATTAGCAAATAAGAGTCATTCAGAGAAAACTAATGAAAAAGGATGAACTAAATTTCCAGTATAATGTACTCCCAAAAGTGTACTTTCCAACATATAAAACTTTGCCTTGTAATTTTTCGAAAAATACGTATGGAGCCAATATATGTTATCAGATCCCATTGTGACTTATTACTCAGGATTAAAGTAGAAGTTGAAATGGAGTGGGAAAAAATTAAATAACAAGATTTAGCTATATTTTTCAATTACACAAAAAAATCTGAGAAAGTGAAATGACACAACATGTAAAATGGCTTTCAATTAAGCATTGATATCTAAGTTTAGTCTTCATAGTCTATATAATAGAGAGAACTAAATCTCACAAGTTGTTTCCTGGCTTAAATACAATTTTCTTGGCTTGTGAATATACACAGAAACAATCAATACAATGAAAATGGATAGATGTTGTGTTACAACAAGTAAAAGACCTTTTGTTTATTTATTTTTATAAATTTATTTTTGTAGCATTTCTTCGCATGTTTCTGATGGATATTTTATAAATCCTCACTTTGGTGTGGTCGGTGCTTAAATTTAACTGAAAATGGCTGAATATGTCAGTATAGTAGAAATGGATTTTTGGGGCAGAGAATATGTTTGGGTTAAACCTGGTTATAATGAAATGGTGGTCACATTCTGCACAACCAAATATAAGGTAAGAATCTGGGGCTTCTGGTACCAGTCTCTTTATGAGATTTCACTTCGTATTGTTGGAAGAATTCTATCATGATATCATGAGATTGTGCAGTGAAGAGGCCTTTTCTTTATTCCTGAATGAAAGCAAATATTTGTTGTTTTCAGTTCCTTCAGAGAGCTTGCTAGGTGACTAGATGAATCAGGACCTCGGGAAGAAGAACTTAGATATGCAAAATATATTTTTGGTATTGGATTTCTTCTAGGTACTCTAGGGAACTAACTTCATAAGATTTGGAATATAATCAGACAAGAGCTTGTTAAAGATGGAGAAAAGCACGGGGTGTGGTGGCACAGGCCTTTAATATTAGCACTGGAGAGCACAAGTAGGCAGAACTCTATGTTCGAGGCCAGCTTTGTCTACAGGGAGAGAGAGAGAGAGAGAGAGAGAGAGAGAGAGAGAGAGAGAGAGAGAGAGAGACAGAGACAGAGACAGAGAGAGAGACAGAGAGAGAAAGACAGAGAGAGAGACAGAGAGAGAGAGAGAGACAGAGAGAGAGAGAGAGATCTGGTACTGCCAGGTATATAAAAGAAACACTGTCTCAAAAAGTTCAAGAATAAGTTGTGTATTATACAAAGAAAAAAATTCTCATTTTAGTAAGATGTTAATAATTTTATCTTGATTCTAATGAAATGTCTTAGGTATAAAATAATGTGAAGGCACCAAAAATGTATCAAAAGATGTTTTCCATCACTATTCCCCTTAAAATATAACCTGAATGTGTACTAAATAAACCTATGTACAAACACTATGAAGGATTTTCTGTGATTAGCTAAAGGGTTTTTACATTGTGAATTAAGAATGGTGGATTTCAGGCTAGTGTTGAATGGTCATAACTAAGGTGTAGAAGCATATTAAGCATACAAAATCAAATATAAAATTGTGCACAGTAAAGAATGAGAACCTCTAATTGGTTTTCCTCTAATGTAAACAACTTCTAGATTGTTCGGAATGAAGATCAGATGATTTGAACTAATTTTGTGAGAAATACCACCTGTTCTCAGAAGATAAGAAACAGAGAGAGATAAGCAATGACATATGCTAAGGAATAAAGAACTGGGAGAGAATATTCTATGAAATATATAGAACAAAAAATTTGACCTGCCTTTTACTGGTTAGCTGGGGACTGCATTACGCATATCTATGTACTTAAAAATGTTTTCTTTTCCTTCTTATGTTTTGTATGGTTGCTCTGAAAACCCTGGGCTTTGTGTTAAGATCTTTGCATATTTAATGATAGTTTTGAAATATTAGTGTTATAATCAAAAGCCGTGATTTGTACATACTTTTTAAGCAACAAAAAAGTGAAGTGTCTGCTTGGGATTTATGAAGTAAGTTACTATGTTAAACATGAATTTATTTTTCTGATATATACCATCTCTTCATGTACCATGCTTGTTGATGAAACCTTAGCACATAGGATTGAATAGTAACCATCTTAGTATAGTTTAAGGATTTTATTGTATCTTGTTTGACATGTGCATTTGTATTAAAATGCTATCTCTTTTCTAAGTCTCTTAATTTAACTGGAGAGATTTTCAATAACTTCTAGTCTATTGTTTATTCATATACCAGGTCTTTGGTGTTGTTATTGAATTTGAGACAGTAACTTCTTAATGTCCTTTATTTTGAAGGTAAATTTAAAAAAAAATATATATATATATATATAATGTATAATATATATAACCAAAATGTATATATAAATTATATATATATATATATATATATATATATATATCCAAAGTATTTTATAAAAAGATTACATTTTTAGTGGAAATATCACTTAGTGATGGACAATTTTATAAGCATTCTTTAAAGTATTGAATATTCTACATTTTAAGTAGTATAAAAATATTACAAATACCACATCCTTTTTAACTTTAACATACACTGCTCTAGTTAATTTAACCACATATATGTTAGTTATTTTTATCTTTGAAAATTTTTTCTTAGTTTGTCAGTAATTAATCTTGACTTCTCTATATGAGCTTTCTCATAGTTATTCACAAAGAAATCTATTGCTGTTTTATTGAGAATAGTAAGAATGTTCATTTATACATAGATACATAAGAATGTTACAATATACACAATGGTAATTCATTCTCCCCTAGGAAAAGTAAACTATGACGGTTTCAGGAAAATAGATTAAACTAGAAAATATACCGAGTAAGGTAACAAAGACTCAGAAAGGCAAGTACCATGTGTTCTTTCTCATAAAGGTCAAAGAATCTCCTTTTAATATACTTGTATTTATGTGAAGCTGTGGGTGGTTTGAGTTCATTTAACTGGTATAGGTCGCAGAGATTAGAATGTAGGGTTTAAAACGGTGTGGTATGGAAGATATTGAACATGTGGGATATGAATGTAGAAGTAAGAATAATGAAGAGAAACTAGTATAAGTGGTGAGGTACATAGGGCAGGTGGGAAAAAAGAACTGAGGAAGCGAGGATGAGGTTGAGTGTCTACAAAAATAACATAATGCAACCTGTGACTTTATAGGTTAGGTTAAAATAAATATCAAAATTTAAAACTAATACCATAATGTTTAATACATCATGTTTGAGGAAAATGCCAGCAAGTTTTATCAGAATGAAAAAATATATTTATCTTATTTGATCTTAGTCATATTATCCATAATTATTTGGTAAAAACATCTTTTGTCTGCCAAATTTTGGTAGCACTTAAAATATTGCCTGTGATATCATAATTCCTCATGATAGTAGAGAATTTTTATTATTAGATCAATTTTTAAAATCTGTGGTTTGATATATGTTTTAAACTTCTTTTTACTTAAATTTGGTCCTCCTGACATTCACT